>NW_005369442.1:3583590-3604375 GCF_000412655.1 Myotis brandtii | reverse complement strand
TCTATTTTTAAAATGTGTGTATAAATATTACATATTATATATATTATATATGTTACATGTTATATGATGTTACATTATACATTGCATATTATCTATACTAATAAAAAGGTAATATGCTAATTAGACCAGACATCTTCCGGACGTCCTTCCAGACAAAGCCACGGTGGCAGGGGCTGAGGCAGAGGCACTTAGGGGCGATCATGCCGGCAGGGGGGAGCAGTTGGGGCTGATCAGGCTGGCAGGGGGGGAGCAGTTAGGGAGCAATCAGGCTGGCAGGGGAGGGCAGTTAGAGGCGATCAGGCTGGCAGGGGAGGGAAGTTAGGGATCGGGCCTAAACTGGCAGTTGGACATCCCCCGAGGGGTCCTGAATTGGAGAGGGTACAGGCCGGGCTGAGGGATCCTCTACCCCCTGTGCACAAATTTCGTGCACCAGGCCTCTAGTACATTATATATTGTTCACATGGGTGGGAATGCCAGCAAAAAAACAAGCTTATAAAACTCCCGTGAAGCCAGGCTATTAAGCAAAGCTGCTGGGACTGGCAGTCATGACAGTGGTTCTCACACTAAAAGGATGGTGAGCACTGCTTAAGCCATAGGCCTTCTGGCATCTACCTAACCTTCACCAGAGAACCTCCTGGCTTCTCTTTTTCCTGCTGATATTGTAGGGTCAGACAGTTTATTCCTCCCTAAACAGTGTTAACTGGTGGCCAGCCATGGACAATATATTTTATACATTTATCTTACTTGGTCCTAACAATCACTCTGCAATATCATTTTCATTGAACAGATGGTGAAACCAAGGCTCAGGAAGGTAATATAGCAAACCCAAGATCTTATGGCTAGGGAGGAAGTGTTGGATCCAGGAAGAAAATCCAAGTCTCCAGGCTCCAAAGACCACACTCTTTTTATCACACTGATGCCTTAGTTCAGGAACAGACTCTAAGATGGAGATACATGTCCAGAAGATTTTTGGAGGGAGCCTACACCTCAACACCTGTGGGGGAGAGAAGGAAGTTAAGATTGGGAAGCTAATTCCAAAATCTGGTGTAAGGTCCTGGAGCTGAGCTGGCCTTGTGAAAATGTCTGACCTTAAGGCAAGGCGGCTGGGACTCCATATCTCTTTCTCCCCACATACATGTCTTAGATTCGGCTACCCCAGGAAGAGGGTGTGAGCTTAGGTGAAGTGGCTCTCTTCTGCTGAGGGCAATGGCTGAGAAGGACTTAGCTAAGTAAGAGGCATCAGCTGCTAACATTCCCAGAAGCTGGAGAATGGATGCCTTGGTCTCACAAGGAGATCTGGGTAGGGTCCTACTGTATCTGCCACATTAAGAGAACACATGCCCCCTCTTCAGAAATTCACTCCATGTTTGCTATTCACACTTCTACTGACACAGCTGAATCCTCTGCACTTAGCAGATACTGTTTCCTATTTCAATTCCACCACTCACTATGTGATCTTGAGTTGGTAACTTAATCTCTCAGAGCTTCAGTGTCCTAATCTGGAAAAATAAGAATAATAATCATAACATGGGATTTTTCAGAATTAATGTAGTTCTAGCCCCTAAGCACCTGGCAGATGGTTTTTGTTACTAATGTTGTTGTTATACTTTTGCTTTGCTCCCTTGTTGACCAGCCCTTTCTTTGTACAAAAAGTGCTTTGAAGTTAGACACCAATAGACATAAGTTACAGGAATTTGCCCAAATCTCAGTTCAGTACTTTGGTCCTATTAACTGCTGCAGCCACTTCGCTTCCCTCACTACCACTGAGAGTACGATTCCTTAAGGGAAGATTCAGGAGTCTTCTTTATGAAGCACTACTGGGCTCACTCCGGGACAGTAGGAGTCTAAATAATTCATGAGAGTTGTGCCTGCAACTGACAAGGACAAGGCAAATTGCACAAGAACCGCTTATTCCTTGCATCTTATTCCTTGTATGCCTTTATATGGTCTTTGATAACACAGGCAGCTGACATGGAATTCAGTAATGCTGAAAAAAAATTTTTCAAGTGCTCCAAAGAAGGCAAGACAAATATTTAAAGGATAGTTAAGGCCAAAGCAATGTGGAGGTGATATTCACCAGGTGATAAAAATAGAAGTACATTTTTTTTAGCCAGGTTTTGAAATGTCCTTTAAGAAACAGACCATTTTCATGTTCAAGAGGATGTAATAAACAGAAAGTGGTTTCCTCCACAGAGAAGCTTTGAAGTGTTTTCTTAATGCTCCTGACAAAATGAATGTTGGCTGGGACTTGATGTTGCTGAATAATGAAGATGTTAGCCATTTCTCTAATGCTGCTAGAAAGCATTGCATTACACAGATAAAAGTTCTATAACTATAGTGGGTCAGTGCAAAAGGCAAGATATTGTTGGAATGACAGTTATAGCCTTAAAACGCATTCTACTGACATAAAAATGAAAATGAGTTTGTCTCAGAAGATGAGCATGCTACATAAACCAGAATGCCCAATCATGTAACCTATCTGGGCTTTCATAATTTTGTTGTTGATAAAGTCACTAGGCCATTGCCTACTCTTTCAACATAATTGCTCACTGTCCAACCAAAGGGAACTATTCAAGTTTATCCCCAAAGCCCGTGTTTTCCCATCGCTAAGCCATAGCTTATGCATCTCCCTCTACCCAGTGCTCCCTTCTTTCCATTTTCACCTGGCAAACTCCTCTCCATCCTTTATCCCTTTGTATGCCATAAGCATCTATAGACGCAATTGAATTCAAAATATTGTGGCATGTGGGGATGGTTTTCGTTTTGGATGCATGGCAGTTAACTGGTTAAGATCCATTTCAAATGTCATCTCTTAATGAAGACTTTTCTGGATCCACCCTCTTCAAAATAGATGTGATCACTCCATGCAAACTTTAATAATATCGGTCTGAATCTTTCTTGTGACAGTAATTATACCCTGCCTTGCCATAGCTTATTTTATCAACTTTCATTTTTCCTGTCTTTTTTAAAATTCTTTATTGTTTAAAGTATTACATATAGTATTACATTTGTCTCCTTTTTCCCCCATTGACCTCTCCCTGGCCACCCCCACCCCCCAGCACATGCCCTCACCGCCCCACCGCCTTGTGTCTGTATCCATTGGTTATGCTTATCTGCATGCATACAAGTCCTTTGATTGATCTCTTATCCCCCCCCCCTATTTTTCCTGTCTTATCAGCATTTTTAAGGCAGAGACTATATCTTAATCCTCTCTGCATCTTCTGCAACGCCTGGCACTGTGCCCTGCACTTAAATGTGGTTGAATTTATCAATAACACTTTTCCTTTGGCAGTTTGGGTCTCGCTATTCATCCTTTCATCATCCTTGTACTTCCTCCCTCACCCCTGCTCATAGGAGTCAGCACAAAGTGACCTCAGCTATGCCTTGAAAATATCAGAAGATCAGAGGTTAGAAATTTGACACTTCATTTGTAAAAGATTGCTACCTATCCCTCTGCCTCCCCAGGAATTATGGGATTCTAGATCTCAAATGCTTTTTATATAATACCCGAGTCTGGGTTATGTGAATTGCCCAATGTCACATATAGGGCAGACCTATGACTAAAATTGAATGTGAGGATGCGATCTTTTGTTGTTCAATTCTGTTGTCATAGATTGGGTTAGAGTTTTTCACTTTAAGGATCTTGAGCTGATGCATACCAGGAATATAATTTTTTAAAAATATAAGCCTAAGAATATTAATTTGACAATACCATAATATTTGTAAGAAACCTTGGATTTACTTATAAATTTATTTATACAGCCAGCATGCTCTACCCTGACCCAAAGTTACAATGATGAGTATATCAGAATTGAATAGATACAAGCACATACTTGCTTGTGACAAAAACATTTCAGGTTCTGCTACTATTGAGAATACACAAAGAAAAAATGAAGTTCAAGTAGAAACATTTTGCTGATTTTATTCTCAGAACTCAACCACGGACCAAAGTCATAGATGAATAATGCTTTAAATGAAGTGAAAATAATGAATCAATAACATGACTGGCAAATTCTGGAGAATGGATCGGAGTTTTGAAAAATCTTCAGAGAAAATTTTCTTCCAGGGTGCAATCACAGCATCCAAATGCATTTATTATTGGCTGTGATTTCTATGGAGCAGAAACTAAGCAAGACCCTTCCAGCTTACTTCCATTTTTCATGTTGTTGCCTGTAATCTCATATTCTGTTGTTCAGGCACAACCTAAAATCTGTCTTCACCAGGCTAAATAAACAGATTTTTATACTCTATGATTTGCTGAGTTTATAGCTTCTTTATACCCCAAAGTTAAGATGACCTTATGCCCCAAGACTGTTTTTAAAAAGTATTTATCAAGTTTCTGTCTTTTTACGATGCCTGTGTGCTTCATTCTCCTTAAGATAATTATCATGTAGGTGAGCATGACAAAGTTCTACTGCAACACATCTCCCATGTTGTGAGGTTCAATACCAAACTCTTGGTGATTGTATCTAATTATAGTAAAGGCCATTGGTTCTACTGAACACAAACCCCCACAGGCCTATATGGCTAAAGAGAAGTAAATACTTGTGCTATTGTGTGGTAAATTCAGAGCCCAGAATACACAAAATCAAGGAAGTTTCCATAAAGGAAAATTAATCTTTTTAGATCTCTGTAGGCAATGAGAGGTCAGAGCTAAGATTTGTTGCATAATAAAAGCACCTTCAGTCAACCTATTTGTCAGCCTGGACAGGATTTCAGGGGAAAGTCCATGTATGATAGAACATCAAAGGGTTATATAAAGTATATGAACGAATGTGGATTATAAGGAAAATCCTTTTAGTTTTGAAATTCATGAAATTTGTCCATGAAATAATATGACTTGATAAGATATAAATTCTGGTTGAAAATATGTATTGTCCTTTTGTAACCAAACAATCAATGAGTTCGGGCTGCTGATCACTACTTGAGCCAATTAAGCAGAGACAGGGTTGAATCATATGAGTGATTATTCCAATACAGCCATCACTATGGGAGAGCAGCAGGTCATCCACAAAAATCTGTTCAGCCTCTCCCCATCACCAGCTGCTTATATTGGGTGGAAGAACAAAGATTACAGGGGAAGTAGGCAAAAGCGTATGCCAAATGGGCAGTTAACAGGTAATGCAGGCTAGAGATTTGCAAAGGCCTGCAGGTATGCAAAGGCTGGGTTCTTCAAAGGACTGGCCATGTGCAAAGGGCTGGGGGTCTTTAAAGGGCTGGCAGCTCTGGTTTCTGGAACAAGGCTACTAATGTTTCCATGATAATAGGCAGCTCCCTGATGGAGAGGATGGGCTGCATTTCCAGGTGAGTTCCCAGGTTCCAAGTGCAACTCCCAGCCAGGTTAGAATGTGCCTTTTTTAATCAGAACAAAATAATCACGGTTAACAGAGCATAATTAATATTTCTTACAATTATAGCTGGTCCCCAATATTCTATTTCTGCCCCTATCACCTTCAAAATTATCATTTTGGGAGACTAAACATATTTAACCATGCTGCTTTGGTTCCAAAAATGTCATCTTCTAAATTTGATTTCAGGGACACATTCTATCACCAAAATCTCCATTCTTTCAAGTTGGGCAGACATATTCTCAGGTGCCCCCATGACCTCTGCCTCCTCGGGTTCATGCCCTTGTGTGATCCACTCCCTTCAAGTGTGGGTGGAGTCTGTGACTTACTCCTAGCCAACAGACGATGGCAAAGGTGAAGTGATATACAATATTACATACACATGATTATATTACCTAAGATTGTGACCCATCTTGCTAGTAGACTCTCCCTTGCTGGGTTTCCAAAATGGGAAAGTCCACACAGCAAGAAGCTAAGGGTGGCCTAGAGCTGACAGACAGCAAGTAACTGGAGCCCTGAATCAACAACCTGGAAGGAAGTAAATGCTGCCAACAACCATCAAGCTTGGAAGTAAACCCTGGCCCAGCCAAGCATTCAGATCTGACACCAGTCCTGACTAATATTTTGCAACCATTACAGCTGACTCACCCAAGCCATGAACATACTCTTGATCCACAGAAACTGAGAGATAATAAATGTATGTTATGTTATGCCCCTCAGCTTATGGCAGTGATGGCGAACCTTTTGAGCTCGGTGTGTCAGCATTTTGAAAAACTCTAACTTAACTCTGGTGCCGTGTCACATATAGAAATTTTTTGATATTTGCAACCATAGTAAAACAAAGACTTATATTTTTGATATTTATTTTATATATTTAAATGCCATTTAACAAAGAAAAATCAACCAAAAAAATGAGTTCACGTGTCACCTCTGACATGCGTGTCGTAGGTTCGCCATCACTGGCTTATGGTAATATTATTTCACAGCGGTAGATAACTAATGCATAAATTTTAGTTATTCTGAGCCAGAACCAGTCAATATATAACTTTTTTTACCCAATATATCATTCTTCAATCTTTTTCTCTAAATTATCCTTTTCTTGCCTTGTTTTCCGACCTATTTACTCCTAACAAAATCGAGAATTCCCTTGAAAGGGAATCGCTTTTGAATCTATCTGATACTTTACAGGTTAGATTAATAGCATCTAGCATTTACAGAACATTTACTTACTATGTGTCAGACACTGTGCTAAACACTATACATGTATTTTTTTTAATCCTCACAACCCTATAAGGTAGAAACTCTTACATTCCCGTTCTAAAAGTGAGACAACAGCCCTGGCCAGGTGGCTCAGTTGTTCGGATCATCGTTTCATTCACCAAAAAGGTTGCAGGTTCGATTCCCAGTCAGGGTGTGTACTGGAGGCAACCAATCAATGTTTCTTTCTCACATCGATGTTTTTCCCTCTCCCTTCCTCTCTAAGATCAATGAAAATATCTTTGGGTGAGAATTTTAAAAAATAAATAAAAATGAACACTCTCTAAGATCAATGAAAATATCTTTGGGTGAGAATTTCAAAAAATAAATAAATAAAAGTGAACACTAAAATAATTTTCCAAGGTCAAAAAGCTAGGATACAGCAGAGCTGAAAATCTAACTCAAGCAGTCAACTTCCAGGGCCAACACAATTAATACCTCTATGAAGGATGTCTGCATGCATTATCTCATTTAATCCAAACAACGTCCCCATGAGGTAGTTATTCTAATGACCAAATTTACAGATGAAGGAACTGGGGCTCTGAGTGTTTTAAGAGATAAAGCCATTTATCTTGTTAATGGTCAACTGGAGACTAAAAGAACTAAATGTCATTGATGCCCTAATCCATTCCTCTTTCCACCACAGGACACTAGTTGTTGCTCTGCAGTCCTGAGGCTCATTGTCTTGTGGACAGGTCTGGTAACCTGAATGTAACAATAGCCAAAAGGAAAAATCTGAAACTGTTTTTGAATGAAAACACCATCATCAAGACACTAAACGTAAACACACTCAAGGGTTCTCTTTTCTAAAAGATAACACTCATCTCCAAGCAATATTTCTATGGTTATAAAATTATGATCATAATACTTTATAGTTCACACCTCATAAGCAGGCACAAAAATAAGATATTTAATATAAGGTACATAACTCTGTAAAATGCAATTTCCTAAACTATAAAATGAGAAGGGCCAAAGACTATCAATATTTCTCAAAGTATGTTACAGAGGACATCAACCCCACAAGATGTTTAAAAAAACATTCAGGAAATATAAAAAACACAGTGGGGTTTGCGTAGTCAAATAAGTGTACACTATTTGCATCCCTCTAGGACAGCGGTTCTCAACCTGTGGGTAGCGACCCCTTTGGGGGTCGAATGACCCTTTCACAGGGGTCGCCTAAGACCATCAGAAAACACATATATAATTGCATATTGTTTTTGTGATTAATCACTATGCTTTAATTATGTTCAATTTGTAACAATGAAAATACATCCTGCATATCAGATATTTACATTACGATTCATAACAGTAGCAAAATTACAGTTATGAAGTAGCAACAAAAATAATTTTATGGTTGAGGGTCACCACAACATGAGGAACTGTATTAAAGGGTCGCGGCATTAGGAAGGTTGAGAACCACTGCACTAGGAGGTCCTCATTAGCACATAGAGGCTCTGAGAAGTCCTGCACTAAAGAAATCTATAAAACTCGGAACCAGTGACTTCAAAACTTCTAAACTACATAATCTTTTTCTGAGAGTACTTAGTAATGTCGACTGGGACTCTAATTTCTACCTGGGAAATTCTATGAATTTGTTCCAAGGTTAATTTTCATTTCACAAGAAGTTAAAAATTAAGTTTGACCTATAAAATGAATCAGTGGTAGTTTGTTTAAATTATACAGAACTTAGGAAGCTATTGCAAATGTTCCCAAGAACAAACATGTTCCCCAGGTTTCCAATCCATCCATTTTAGTTGCACATTATGTACTCATTCTTTTCAAGGTACCTTGAGTTAATGATTTTGATGAATCTGAGAATATAACATAACATTTACAGATAATCAACCCATTTCTGGAACACAACTTCTTGGTGTAACCATTTATTCTACCAACTGGCTTCATGTAATCACACATTCACCGCAAAAGAAGAGGAAAAGGGCAAGCATGTTACATTTCTATTACACAAGTAGTCTGTGAAGTTTCCCCCATGCCGTTTCCTTATTTCAGCTAGAATAACCATGTACAAAGGGTATACTAATCCTATTGACCTTTGCAAAGCTATTTAAGAGGGATCTCGCCTTTTTTCTTTTTCTTTTTTACCATATTAAAGTTTTTGGTGGAATTTTCTCACCCTAGTATTTTCGTAGTCTGTAAAGTGAAGACAATAGAGTGGAGGCTTAATGATTCAGTTCATGTTCCTTCATCAAGTCACTACCCACACAGGCAAGTCATTAGTACCGAATGTAACAAAGCTGCCTTCCGGAAAATCGTGGGTGCTGCTTTAAAGCAGTTTCTTTCATCTCTGAGTCATCTTGGCTCCAGTTCCAACTTTAGACAAATGGTTTAACTTTCTTACAATTTGTGTTTAAGCCTCTATTTCCTCATCTACAAAAGGAACTTATAACAGCTTCTACCTCAGAGAGTTGTTAAAAGAAGTAAATGAGATAATGCATGGAATTATCTCACTCAATCCATTCATTGAAAAAAGCATCTGAGTGCCTGGGAACTCTGCTTTTAGGGCTATTACTACATTTAATCCTTATAATAAAATGCACATGGTGGCTACTGTCATTCCAATTCTTTTACATGAGAAAACAGACAAGTTATGTGCCCAAGGTTATCCAGGTAATAAGTAAAGGACCATGGATTTGAACTCTTTTCTACTTGTGTCTTTGTACTCTCTATTGCACCCATTTTGCTCAACCCATTTTGTGGAGCATCAGTATGGTGCGATAGGAAGTGGCATGCATTTGCCAAGATGTTGAACAATAACAACCAAAAATACCCACAGCTTAAGTCAAGTTTAATCCTATGCAAAGCTGTAAATGCTCACACTCTAGTGGGAAGGAAATTAACTAGAGAAGGAGCGGAAGGAAGGAGTCTTTAAGTAGTTTGATTTGGGGACAAACGGAGAAAAAAGCAGATTACATGTGGGAAGACTTCCCTGTGTTTTCTTTCTCTTGACCACATCTAGAATATTATCAAACCATGCTAGTTCAATGTGGGCCTAGGCTTGCATATTTAAATGGCTCTAAGAGGCAGTTGGACTGTGTTTAAGGAAAAACTTTCTTACAGGGATAGATTACCATGAAAAGGTACAAATTCCATTCTGAGTTTTTAAGACAAAATAAATAGTTCCAGAAGTGATTAAAATCCAACCCTTACTGGAAACCATGAGGAAAAGAAAGAACACAGGACAGGAAATGTGAGCCCCTGTTGTGCCATTTATAACATGAGTGACCTTGGCTAAGTCACCCCACCTCTATAAGCTTTGGCGTCTTCAACCTTAGAAAGATAAAGACACACTTGATGACTTCTGGGTTGCCTTCCAATCCTGTAATTTCAGTGACAATAAACTCTTCCAGTCTCTTCAAGTCGTCTTTATCTACATTTTCATTATTATATTTTTTTATCAGAAAAACAGGGTACATTACTTCTGAAAATATAGTGTTATCATCAAGATGTTTTAAAAAACATAACCTACGGCTGGAACTACAATCATACAAAGCCTGAGTGGGTTTGGGGAGGGAGTGAGGGAGGGAGAGAGAACGAGAGAGAGAGAGAGAGAGAGAGAGAGAGAGAGAGAGAGAGAGAGAACACCCACAATAACACCATTGTGTCTGCATGTAGACAGCACAATTTTAATGTGGTTCTATTATGTGGTGCATCTACCTCACAGTCACCATAAAAGTAAACCAACCTTTATCCAGTCTATACTGCTGAAACGCAGTACTCAAACCCAATTTTGGTCACTTAATGCATATCATCGGTGTACTAGAAAAATTACTATTAAAGATAATCCTTTAATATCTTTTCTGATGCAAATGAACACCCCATATTTAATTTTTGTGATAATCTGGGTTTGTATGAATTTATATTTAAAAATTACAGCCATATTTACCAAGGATCCACTCTGTGTCATGCTCTATGTCAAAAGGTTTACATACAGTATCGTATCTAATACTAATAACAACCTTATGAAATTAGTACAGTGATTATTACCATCTTATTGAAGGGAAAATGCACTCAGAAAGGCTAAGCGATTAATCCAAAGTCACACAACTGGTAGGAAGGACAACTAGAAGGCACACCTGCATGTATCTGATCCGAGAGCTCATATTCTTAACCACTAGTCTAGTGTCGGTGAAAACTGAGGCACAGGTCTACCCTGGGCACATTTAAAATCCAGGGACTCACTTTGTCTTGTGGCTTCTATTTTCTTAGCCTCCGAGTTCCTACATCCATTTCTTAACCATTAAGCCTTGTTTCCAGGTCTGACAAACATCAAGGAGTTTCCAGGCATCGAAGCTGCTCTCAGGAGTCCAGGTCTGTGAGCAGAGATAGACCCTGGGAGGCTCAGAGGAGAGTGGCCAGGCCCAGAGAAGGCTCAAAGCCATGTTACCTGGGGACCGTTAGAAGAAGTGGGCAGGTTTGGACTGCAGGGGGGAAAACTCAGGGGAAACATGTGTTAACACAGTCTTTTCACAGTTCAATGGTCTCATCTGAAGAAGTTGCTTCAGTCAGAAACAGCAGACTTTTGGTACATTTAGCAACACAGATAAGTCTCTGAAATCCAGGAAGAAACAAAATGTGATCTGTAGTGCAATGCCATCTATTTAAATTAAAAATCTTTGACAACAGAACAATGCCTAGTTTACAAGAACTCATACACACAGAAGGATACAAACACATCCCACATATTAGGATAGTTGCCTATGAGGAGTGAGGAAGGAGTGTCAAAGGGAAGATTTGTCCTATTTTATTTTAGTCCAAATACATGAAGGAGGACAACATGTATTAAATAAACTCCAGGGGATAATGCTAGGATGAGCAGGTGAAACTGGAAGAGCACTATTCAAAATATACCCAGAACCCAACCACTTTTCACACCTCCCCTCATCCAAGACACCATCATCTCTGGTCTGAACTGTGCCAACAGTCTCATAAGTGCTCTCCCTCAGTCCGCTCTTCTCTCTGTACAATCCAGCTCGACACCCTCCAGTGACTCCCCATCATATTTAGAGTTAAACCCAGTATCCTTACAATGGTCTATACGGCCCCACATGACCTGGTTCCCATTCCGTTTTCAATCTCATATCCCACCACTCTCCCCTTGGCATTCTCTACTCCCACACAAGCCTTCTTACTCATCCATGAACGTACCAAGCACACTCCTGCCTCAGGGCCTTTGCACTTACTGTCCCCACTGTCTGAATGCTTTTCCCCTACATACTCATATAGCTCACTCAGGACTCCATTGGAAAAGTCACTTTTCAGTAAGGCCTTTCCTGACCACCTATCAGTGATGGCGAACCTATGACACACGTGTCAGAGGTGACACATGAACTCATTTTTTTTGGTTGATTTTTCTTTGTTAAATGGCATTTAAATATATAAAATAAATATCAAAAATATAAGTCTTTGTTTTACTATGGTTGCAAATATCAAAAAATTTCTATATGTGACACGGCACCAGAGTTAAGTTAGCGTTTTTCAAAATGCTGACACGCCGAGCTCAAAAGGTTCGCCATCACTGACAGTTAAAACTGCAATTGCCCACTCCTGTTACTATCTATCTCCCTTCCTTATCTCCTGTCATGTTCTCCGTTTTACTTTCCTTATTCTCTGTCTCCCTCCTGCAGAAAGCAAGCTTTAAGAGCATAGGGATTTCTGTCTATTTTATTCACTCCTGTATCCTCAGAACTTAAATAGTGTCTGAAACATGGTATGTACTCAATAAATATATTTCAATTGATTTTTTTTACATAAAAAAACTTCCTAAAGAACTGTCCAATGATGAAATGAGATATCTAAGTAGATAGTGAGCTCCCCTGGAGGTATTCGAGCAGAAGCTAAGTGACCTTTTGGTAAAGATGCTGAAGAAAGAATTCAAGTACTGCGTATGTGCTTGGATTGAATATTAATCCAAGCTCCTGCCAACTCTGAAATATTGTAGTTCTATGAGCCACCACAAAGATGCTAAGATAAGATACTCAAGACTCCTAAAACAGGATCTAAGGAGGTCAGCAAATCCTTAAGAAACCAGGGTCATATTTCCAGTCTCCTATGCCTAGCAAATTGAGCACCAATAGTTTACGGTATGTTTTCTGTTTTGTTTTGTTTCATTTTTAATGTAAATCTTTTAAACCCCATGAGTCTATTTGCTAACATTTTCTCCTGAATACAAAAAAGCAGCATACATCTAATTGCAAATGAGAAATTTCAGGAAAAGCTAGTGTTATCAAATAACTGTATCATCTGAAAAAAATTCATCATCTCACATAATTTAAATTCTTGCCCTTTGTTCCCTTGTGTATTTTTTTTGCATTGTGAAGTCTGCTTATGATTAGTTTGACTCTTCCCTTTGGGGCAGATTTTATAACAAAAACATGGGAAAATTAAAAAGAGGAAGAGAATGGCTGATAGTTGAGATTTCTTCAATAAAGTCTCTTGATTTGTGTATAAGAAGGTTGAAAGCATATATGGAAAGACCAAGAAGAAGAGAATGCAGCCCTAGCCAGTTTGGCTCAGTGGATAGAGCATCGGTTCTCTTCAAAATCAATGGGAAAATAACCTCGGGTGAAGATTAAAAAAAGAAGAAGAAGAAGAGAATGCATGTTCTAGGGTCCACATGAATTAGTGATGTTGCCACCCTCCCAGGAAGAAAATACTTTAGTTACATTTTTTACAGTGATGAGAAAATAGCAGGACCCAAGAACTAGAGACCTATGTTTTACACTTTATTAAATGTGGGCTAAAGTAAGGTCCAGATATTTCCTTCACTCTCTTTGCTCAAAGATGGGGACTCTTCAGCTGTGTGAATAGTCCAGGGGTCCAACAGGTAACTGGATGGTAGCAACAAGAGTAATTCTGCTCCTTGAGGTGAAATTCTGAAGCCAACCTGGAAATTCTTCAGAGCAGAGGAGGTGTTCTATCCTGTTTACCACTTTCCTCAGCACAGAGATTGGGGACCCATGGGGGATATCCAATTACAACACTGTATTTCATCCAAGACAAGAAGGGGTAGCTAACCCTACTACTTTTGTAGAAACCCATCCTTTCTACACAAGGAAGGAGTTTTGAGTTTGAGATTTTTCAGGTAATACATGTTCCCCTCCCTGTTGCCAATAAGTAGTCTATTTCTGGAAAGGAACCCACATGTGTATCACAACGAAGAACAGATGCCATTTGGTCATCCCGTTCCCTGCTAGTACAGAGGTATATCAGGGACTTTTAAAGGGAGTTTTCCAACAATGGGCTTGGCAGTGGTATATAAGGTCACTATTCTTCTTCCTGACATTTCTCTTTCATGCTCCCCACACCCACTCCCTCCATGATAACAAAGCATTTCTTCCTTCTACAGAACATGTGCTTTATTACAGAAATTGACACTCTCAAAGAAAAAAGTTTAATAGCAATTCAATAGCAGTTTCTGGGCGCCTTTAACTGCATTACGAACAGAGGTAGATCAAGGGGTGGGGGTAATGAGGGAGGGCAGGCACAGTAAACGGAAATCCTTGCACACCCACTTGGAGCTCACAATCCATTACTATAGCCTGGCCAGTGTGACTCAGCAGGAGCGTCAACCCATGAACCAGGAGGTCACAGTTCAATTGCTGGTCGGGGTAATGCCCAGATTGCAGGCTTGATCCCCAGCAGAGGGCATGCAGATCCATGATTCTCTCTCATCATTGATGTTCCTATCTCTCTCTCCCTCTTCCTTCCTCTCTCTGAAATCAATAAAAACATATTTTTAAAATAAATACATTACTATTACTATAAAATAAAATGATTAAAGAGTAATCTAATAGGGTGCTACTATTACTATAAAATAAAATGATTAAAGAGTAACCTAATAGGGTGCTTCAAGTATATTTAGCACTGGAGGAGACAAGATTCCGTGTGGTTTAACCTGGCCTGGGCCTTGAATGGTAGAAGGAAGAAATAGACAAGCTAGTGGTGTCAGTCTCTAAATAAGCCTGGCCAAACTCCACCATCCTGTCCTTCCCTCTGGCTTCCCTTCCACAAGGTGGCCAAGTGGTACGTGGAGGCCACAAATCTCAGGGGCAAGCATACAAGCCACCGGTTTTGATCCCACTTTGATGTTTTCTCTTTGGGTTACTCAACACGTAGAACCCCATCCTCAGAAAACAAAATTAAAATGCTTCAACTAAACAAATTCTTCCTTTTCTACAGAGAACTAGATGATTCTCTGCATATCTTTGTAATCAACTTTTCTCCAAAGAGAGAATTTTAAACAGAAAACAATTAGCAAGAAATTCTGAAAGCAGGTACAAGATCAAGGCAGAAAGACTGGGTCCCAGAAAAGCAGGGAAGGATTTAGGGCTTAAATCCCAGGCAGAAGAAATCAATTCCCCAAGCATGGTGCAGCCCCATCCTGGGAGAGACAGTCTTCCTCCCATTAAAGGCCTTCACACCCACCCTAAGTACAATCTTCGGGCTCCAGGGGACAGGCCCTGGCTGTGTAACTGCAGGCATATTCTCTCAATATAGAGAATGAAGGCAATCCCACAACCTCCAAGCCATAGACATTAGAGATAATATAGACAAGGGTTTCGTACAGCGCTTAGGACAGAAATTACTCAAGGCATTTATTATTAGCATTGTTAATAATAATTTTAATATCACCCTTCCTATCAAAGCTTCTTATTTCTTTCTGACTTTTTTTGTTGTTGCTATTTTCAAGTAATATAAAGTTACATGCTTAGATCCCCATAGGATTTTCTTCTCCTGTTAGTGCTGTGGGTCATCCTGGTTTAATCAGTCCTTTTAAAGAATCACCAGCCAAAATGTCTTCTGGCTGACATTTTAATCAGGTTTTCCCAAGAATCGCAAAGGATGGGGAAAATGGAATTGCAATGAAAAAAAAAATCCACTTTCCCTACATGCCACCAAATTATAACTTTGCAGCTGCCTTGGAAAAGAACAAAGGACACATGGCAGAACATTTTTCTGGCTGAAAAAGATTGACACAGCAGTAGAACCGAATTCCTTGCCGTATTGGCGATGGGGTGGGGAGCCAGGCAGTGGTAGCAAACAAGTGCAATTCTGCAGAATCATGTCCTCAGTTACTCTAGCTCCACACAGAAAGTGCTCTCCAGACACCTCTGGGATAGGAGCAAAACACCTCCTTTCCATATATCCGCACAAACATTTTAAGTACCCAAAATAGAAGATAATAAGAAGTCAAATAAGTCATTCAGGACTTTGTGTTCCAATGACACATATTATTCTGTTGCTCAGTGTTTCTCCTTAAGAAACTCTTCCCATCCCTGCATGTCAGGTCTCCCCCGCAGCATCTTCAGCTGGTCCTTCAGAGGGCTCTAAAAGAGATGTCTGTTTTATGGACGTGGGTCAGCCTGGCTTCTGCAATGGAGGAGGTAGTGTAGTAAGAGTCAGACAGCCTGGGTTTGCATCCTGGCTCACCACTACCTACTCTGTGTCCTTGGACAAGTAAATTGACCTCTCTGAATCCACAGTTACCCCATCTGTAAAACAGAGATGCCAGTATTACCTTCTAGTTCTGGCTGCATGGAGCTTAAATGGAGTAATGCATGTAAAGAGTTCAGCACTTAATAATGTTTGATGGTGAGAAGGAGGAGGAGGCATGGAAAGAGACAAGCAAAAAGGAAGTGAGAAGCGCCATAGTGGTCCGACAATGCCAGCTAGTGCCTGTCTTCTCCTACCTCTCCCTACACCATGTTCATTACTCCCACAGGTTGGAGCTGGAAATCATAACCAACAAGTAACAACTGCTGCATGTATTAGTTTGTGAGGGCTGCCTTATCAAATACCACTAACTGGATGGCTTAAATGACAGAAATGTACTGTCCACAGTTCTGGAAGCTGCAGACCTAAGAGCAAGGTGCTGGCAAAGTTGACTCCTTCTGAGACTCTGAGGGAGAAGCTGCCCATGCCTCCCTGCTGGCTTCTGAGGTTTGTTGGCAGTCTTTGGTGTTCCTCGGCTTGTAGAAGCGTTATCCTGATCTCTGCCTTCATCCCCACTTGGCATTCTCCCTGGGTGTATGTGCCCAAACTTCCCCTTTTCTTAAGAACAAGAGTCAAATTGGATCAGGGCCCACCTCCGATGACCTCATCTTAACTAATTACATCTGTAATGACCCCATTTTCAAATCAGGTCACATTCTGATGCACTGGGGGCTAGTTCTTCAGTATATGAACGGGGTGGGGGCACAATTCAATCCATAATACCACTAAATAGCCATGTCACCCTGGACAAGTCACTTAGCCTCTACACCTGCTTCCTCAGGGCTTGGGCAGGGGCTGTAGCAGAGCTGCTGGGGCCCCTCCTCACATGCTTTTGGGCCTTGCCATTGTGGGGCTTTCAACCAACCGCCTGAAGGCTCTCTCCATCAGCCAGTCCTTCTGGCTCTGCCACACCTGGCGGGAATTTCAGAGAACTGATACTCCCCGGAGAGGTCCTCAGCCAGTCCACTACAGAAGTTGCTACATAAGTGCCCCAGCCCCCTTGACCTCCTTCCTAAGCACACCTTCCCCACCGATTCCCAGAGTCCCTACCTGTATTCATCTCCAGTTTCCCACCCTTTATTGGCTACCCGCCCATTCCCTATTCCCTACAATTCCCCATTTCCCTACAGGGTTTTCTCGCCTCCCAAATAAACCACTTACACTAAAACCCTAGTCTAGCCGCGGGCAAACTACTGCCCGCCGGCCGGATCCGGCCCGTTTGAAATGAATAAAACTAAAAAAAAAAGACCATACCCTAATCCAAGGTGACACATCAGGTAAGTACTAAAAAAAAGACCATACCCTAAATTGCTTAAAAGCAGTTATAGTCACAAATTCCAATGATGTTTACTTTGAATTTATATTAGTTCACACAAACACTCCATCCATGCTTTTGTTCCAGCCCTCCGGTCCAGTTTAAGAACCCATTGTGGCCCTCGAGTCAAAAAGTTTGCCCACCCCTGCCTAGTCTCTAGTCTCGGTGTAGACGAGGTGGGGTCTAAGGACCCCACATTAAGACTGGCATTTGTTACTGTGGTGATTAATAAATTGATATTTAGAATAGAACCTAGAGAGTGTTGCATAATGGTTGGCTATTCTTTTCATCAACATTATATTTTGAATCATGTAGTTGGGCCATGAAGCATCAGCCCCAAGCATCAGCAATAAAGACATCAGATGAGGCTCTTTTATTTACAAGCCTCACTTGGCAAGTAGGTGATGATAAAGCAGCAGGAGCTTGTTCTTCCACATTGAATGGAGCTGTCCTCTCACTGTGGGACGGGACTGGGGATGTAGGAACCAGCATGACCTCTCAACATCTCATTTTCCCTTAGGGATGAAAACAGACCATTGGCATTGAGGCCTCAGCTGCATGACTGAGAGGCAACAAAGAGTGGTGTTTAAGATCAAGGGCTCTGAATTAAACAGCCCAGATTCTAATCATTGTTCTCCCACTTTCTAGCAGCATAATCTTGGGCAAGTTGCTTGATATCCCTAAGCCTCAGCTCCTGCCTCTGGAAAATGGGTATAATGATAGTTGTTCTCAATGATTAAATATGGTAAAGCATGCATAACCAGTACTAAGAGCTCAATAAGCTTATTCATTTATTTGTTCTTTTTTACACTATAGAGATAAGTCTGGGCACTTCTGTGACATCTTTCTCTTCCCCTAGGCCTTCTCATTGTCACCTCTACTTCCCTCCAATGTGCATGGCATGTAGCAGGCACTCATTAATGCTTCCAATAGTGAATGAATAAGTAAATATTCCATGGAAGATTTAAACTATTATTATGAGCTTTTTCTATTCTGCTGCTTCCAGAAAGGATTGGAGGAGATTGAGGAATTAATTATACAAGTCAGAGTTTATATGTTCTGACAATCACCCTGGAAGGTAAAACATACAAAGATTCCAAATAGCCCAAGACTGGGAGCATTAATTAATTAATGCTAACTATTCCTGCCTGAGCAAAGGCCTCCGGCTAATAACATTCTGAAATTGCTTAAAAGCAGTTATAGTCACAAATTCCAAGATTCACCAAGAGTCCACTGGGAGCTCTAATAACATTACACCTGAGCTCTTTATGTCAGGAGGGAGCTCAAGAGACCATTCACAGAGTAAAGCAAGATGGGGAAAAGCCTCACTCAGCAAATAGCATGCCATTAACTTGGTGTGTGGAGACGTTACTCAGGGAAGCCGTAATTGAGTCAATAAAACATCAGAGTGGATAAACAGGCCGAAATGGGGTGGTGGGGAGAAGAAAGACTCAAAATTGCCAGTTCCTGAGAAAATATTGAATGAGACAAGTTGGAATATGTAGGTCACTATATCATCATCTTAAATACAGTGCACATTGAATAAATGGTGGTAGTAGTATTATAATGATGTAATGGGTGTGGCAATCATTTAATAAAATAATAGCTCAAGTGTGTCGTGTTCTCCCTGTGTTCACTGCACTATACTTACCCCGTCTAACGCTCACTTAATCCTAACAAAATCCCCACAAGGTAAGTTCCATGATTATCCCCATTTTGCCTTTAAGGGGACTGAGGCACAGAAAGATTGAGTGATTGATTTTCATGTGCTAGCTCATTCAATCCTCACCACAATTCTTTGAGGGAGTTATTATTCCTTGTACCCAGTTATAGGCAAGAAAACGGAAGCACAGAGAGGTTAATGATGTGTGACCTCTAATCCAAGGTGACACATCAGGTAAGTACTAAACTCGGGGGCAGGCTGGAGGGGGTCAATGGGGAAAAAGGGGGGACATGTGTAATACTTTCAACAATCAAGAATTATTTAAAAAATAAAATAAAAATAAACCAGGGTTCAGAGTCATCCAACTGACCCCAAAGCCAGTCTTAACGTGCTGGTCACTACATGAAATACATTTCAATTCACCACAAAGAATATCTAGCATGTAGAGTTTGGTTGTATACTCACAGCAATAATAACAGCAATCCTTATACACAACTCACTGTGAGCCAATAACTGTTTTCAATAATTAACTTATCCTTACCTCAGCCCTCTAAGGCAGGGAGTATACTGTGCCCATTTTATAGATGCAAAAACTGAAGCAGAGAGGTAAAGGGCTTGGCCCAGATTGGCACACTCATTCGTGGAGCCAGAGCCTTGGGACTCCGTTTTTAACCCATCAGCCTGCTCACCTGCCAAAAAAATGATGTTTTGAATCCATGTTGGACAATGTGATGATCAATGATAATAAATATTATATATATCAGCAACAGCAGTGAATTTCCTTCCAAAGCTTCATCTTATCACAGAGGGATATTCACACATTATTATTTTCCAATGCCAAGAATTCTTTTTAAAACTGTGGTCTAATCTAGAAGAAAATGTCTTTGTTCCCAAGAAAGAGAAAACACGGATTCAGGGGGAAGAAAAAATGGCGACCAGCAGGAAGGTAGGGAGGGAGAGAGTGTGAGAGTGCAAGGAAGTGATAGAGGAGTGTGTGGACGTGTGTGGTGTGTGTGTATGAGCTAGGGACAGCTAGATTCTGCAGGTCTTCTAAGGGGCTGCTAAACCGGGCAGTCTTAGGCGGCGGAGTCCAGCTCCCGGCGCGGACACTCCTAGGCGGCCAGCCCAGGCACAGCGACCACGCCATCTTGGGAAACAGAGCTGCTTGAGACTAGGATCCTGGCCTCAGCACCACCCAGTCTGATCTCAGACGCATACCAGGACCCTGCAGCCACTGGGGACAGAGACCTGCGACCACAGCTACAGACCTGCGGACACCAAAAGTTCGGAGATCCCCGCGGCAGATCCGTGAGTAACAGAGCCCACCCCCCCTTCCCGCAGGCTCGCGGGCAGCGCCATAGTAACTGATAGACCCGCCCCTTGCCGGGGCCTCAGCGCTGCAGGAACTTTGGCCTGGAAGTGCGCGAGCACCTTGGAACTGATCCCGCGCGCACTTCGGGCTTCAGAGCCCTGGGCTGGGAGAAAACTCGCCCGCAGCACCAGGAACTAATCCTACGCGCACTGCCAGCTTCGGAGCCCTGGGCTGGGAGCAATCGCGCGAACGGGAATTGGTCTGCCTAGCACAGGCCCAAGGATACCTTTTCTCGGGGCAGGAGGCAGCACCAAGCACCAGTGACTTGACTGTGTTTCTTATCACCTGCGCCTGAAATCCTGATTCCCTGTGCATTCATA
>NW_005369442.1:3489426-3578761 GCF_000412655.1 Myotis brandtii | reverse complement strand
ACACTGTGGGGGGCGGGTAAGGGAGGCCAGGGGATTGTCAAGTGCGGGGGAAAAAAAGGAGAAACATGTAATACTCTTTGTAATAATTTAAGCAATAAAAATATATATTTAAAAAAAAATAAAAAATAAAATAAAAAAAAGAGAAAACACGAATGGAAGCGCAGTGCTGTGTTGCAGACCATGACAAGGCCAGAGACGAGGACATGCTGTATCCCAAACACCTGTCATTTCTGTCTGCAGCCTACCAGGTGGGCAGCAGCCATCATGATTGTGGCCACTGTCCACGAAGAACTGGAACTGAGGATCTACTCCAGCGTCCTCCCCGCCTCCAGAGAGCAGGCCATGACTTTATTTTTTTCTATACCCTGCAGTTTCTTTTCTGTAAACGCTATTGTAAGAAGAGATTCATAGGGAGATAAAGCTGGGAGAGCTGGCCTGTTGAAAATGACTTTTCTAGTTCTCCACAAAACGTGAATACGCCTGCCACTGCTAAGTGTGCAGCTGGGAGGCCCCTCCGAGCTGAGCGCTGCTTGCTCTCCCGCTGCTAAAACATCTCCATCAGCAGCGTGTGTTGCAGAGAGGCAGTCACAAAAGATCAAACAAACTGGCTGGAATGGATTAGTCTCCACTTTTATTTATGCTCTAAGCCCCAAGAATGCCTGTGGGTCCTAGAGGTGGTCTCAGACCTGCAAGGCAAGGCTTCTGGCCCACGGGGTGATCCACACTTTTTTTTTTCAAATACATTTTTATTGATTTCAGAGAGGAAGGGAGGTGATATAGAAACATCAATGAGAGAGAATCATTGATCAGCTGCCTCCTGCACGTCCCCTACTGGGGATCAAGCCTGCAACCCTGGCATGTGCCCTTAGCTAGAATCAAACCCAGGACCCGTCAGTCCCCAGGCTAATGCTCTAGCCACTGAGCAAAATCAGCTAGAGCTGACCCACACTTTTGAGAATCCAGTTCTCAATTCCTACCTGCTAAGCCTGGTGAAGTAGAGGTCTTGTGCAGAGTGTGCCTGAGGTCTGTGAGTCAAAGGGGTAGGGCCAGGGTCCAGATTTGGGGAGCATTGATTGGATACCTCATCCTAGATCTCCATAACACCCTGTGTTTACCTCATCTCAACACACATCAATCACACTGAAATGAAATTGCCCGGGAACACGACGGCAGGTCTCACCCAGTAGGCAGTAATATCCCTATGATCAGAAAATAGGTTTAGTTGACTTTTGTTTCCACAGAATTGGCACTGTGCCTAGCTGATATAAGCACTCCATAAATATAGTGACTCAGGAGGCAGGCTGTAGGGGCAGCACCAGTGCCAGCTAATGTTAAAAACAGAACAGAACCAAGTAACTGGGCCTTGGTTTCATCCTTCACTGAGTGCTTCACTGTACTACACATTTTGGTGTGAACTGTCTCATTCTATATTCGCAGCAGCCCTATTATGTAAATAATGCAATTATCCTTATTTTACGGATGAGGAGAGGTTCGGAGGCGTTAAGCAACTTGCCCAAGATCACACAGTCAGTTAGTGGCCTGAGCTGGTATTTGGAAACAGGAAATTTGATTCCAGTTTGCATGAAATTAAACACACCCTTCCACACATCCCCTCGGGATGCAAGTTCCATTTTGAGATTTCTTCCTCTTCCCCGCCACCCCGGCCATCCCTCTTTTCCTCTTGGTGTTCTTTTACATTAACTTTACTTAGATAAAAATGGCTGGAAGGTGTACACAGCACACTTAGTAGTGACCCTAAACCTGGACCCAGATCTTATATTTCAGATCAGACCAGATGGGCCTGGGTTGGAACACCTTGGTCTTGATCAGACTCCATCTCTGTGGTGGATGAAGAGGCCCCTCAGTGGAAACATATGCTCCAGCCTCGCCCTGCCACCAGCCCACCGCCCGGTTGACCTTGGGCAAGTTTCCAACCCCTCTGAGACTGACCTACTTAAAACATAAGGACAATTCTTCCCTGTGTCTTTCTAGGGTTAGTTTCCATGAAGACTGCTTAAGGCCATGGAAGAAGAGAGCATTCTGACATTACTGCACACTCCCTGCCAATGTGAGGAGATGGTATCAGGATCCAAGGTCTCTTATTTAGGCGATGGATGGGGGGATTGCTTTTTTCACTTTTTTTTTTTTTTTTGGTATCTAATAGAAATGTAAGAAAGAAAACCTCGCCCTAGCCAGTTTGGCTCAGTGGATAGAGCATCAGCCTACAAACTGAAAGGTCCTGGGTTCGGTTCCAGTCAAGGGCACATATTTAGGTTGCAAACTCGATCCCTGGCTCTGGTTAGGGCACATGTGGGAGGCAACCAATTAATGTGTCTCTCTCACATCAACGTTTCTCTGTCTCTTCCACTCTCTAAAAATCAATGGGGGTGGGGGGGAATATCCTCGGGTGAGGATTAATAGAAAAAAACAAAACCTCCTTCCTCTGAGCAAAAGAGAGAGACAGAGAAATAGAGGCAAAGAGAGGCTGAGAGAAGAGAAAGGCAGCAGACAGATTCAACACGGGCAGAGACAGGGAGAGGGAAACATGGACAGAAAGAGAACAGAAACAAAGAGACAGGAGGCTAAGGAGAGACACAAAATCAGAGAAAGAATCCAACACTAAGAAAACTTTCACATCTATTCCGTTAAATGCAACAAGTAAATTGCCTCCAAGGATAAAGGGTAGGGCCCACATTTGTAATAGAAACATTAGTCCTTAAACCCAGGTCCTAATGACTAATCCTTCTGGCCACCTGGCTCCTGGCTGTTCTACAAGTCGCTTCAAAAACCGCTCATTCAGGGCAACCTCTTCGTATCTTTTACTGACACCCTCCTTACTGCCTACAAGGAAGTGAACAGCCACAGGCCTTCTGTCTCTTGCACCCCAGTTTTCCTGTCACACACATCTGATCCTCACAGCCTCTCGATGTGATGATAAAGATAAGAGAGGTAAGGCTGAGAGGACTATGTAAGTTGCTAATTAACACTCACGGAGCATCTACTTTATGCTAGGTACTGTCTACGACACCAGTCACCTCATGCAAGCCCCTAAATCATAGCCACAAGGAAGCTATTACTTACCCCCAATTTAGAGAGATGGAAACTGAGACTCAACAGGTTCAGTGGCACATTGTGAGGCAGTCAGGGAGCCATGGCTGGGACTGAAAACTGACTCCGCACTCACACACACCAGCAGCTCTCCCTACATGTATCTCTGTAAGATTTCAGAGGCAGATTTATTTTTGAAGGGAAAAAAATCCAAGGTTTTCACTGACTAATAAGAACTTGAAAAACAAACTTCTGGAGACCTCCATTTGTCTACCATGAACAATCCCTTTGACTTGCAACCTTCCCTCTCTGTGCACTCAATAAAATGGAAGTGCTGGCTGCTTAAAGAAGTTTCTAAGAAACCCAAACCCTCACTTGCAGTAGTTTCCTTACTACAAGTGTCTTGAACAATGAAAATTGCTTTCCTAAGTGAAACTAGGCTCAAGTGGTTTGTTCTGCACTGTTACAGTCATCCAGTCGGTAAAAGTATTTATGTGATTTTTTTTTCAAAGTTACGAAAACAACCCGAGGAAATAATAAAATACCATCCTCTTTATTGAAGTCCGAGATTCCCTAAAGCTGAAGACTGCAAATTGTGGTGTTGATTGTCCTAAATGAAAATGTTGGAAGATAAAGAATCCCCTTGGCTCTAACCTTCAAGGAACAAACCATGCCTGGAGGCAAGGAAACACAGCCAGTCTCATATATTCTCCCTCTGTTCAATGCCACGTTCTGCAAAAATTCTCTTCTTCCTAACTACATTAGTGCAGAAGGCGATCGATACAAAAAACACCAGGTTCATCCTAAGGGATTCCTGAGTGCAAAATGAAAACTCTAAGCACCTCAATTCCGAAACTTAAACAGCTGACCCTTTATTCTTTGTGTGGCACCCACTCTGAGATACTCAAACATCTTGGTTTTCAAAATGAAAGCTTGTTCTAGTGAACCGTGGATTGTGTTGCTATAGGCTGATGGAAGGCAAGGCCTTTTTAACCAATTGGAGGGCCTTTGTTTCCAGAACCTTCAGGAACAACTGGCTAGCTATATAGCATCCTCTGATAAGACCATCACCTAACACCTAAATACAACAATGTCTCTACTACATGTACTCTTCTTCCTCTTAAGTCACTGTTTATGCTTTGGGTTGATTGCAGGACGGCGCGCCATACTTTCTCCAGAGCTCACCAGAGGAAAGCCACTGTATAACAATAAACCGAACTACTCATCTGTCCCACTTCCCTTCCTGGCACTGCTACAAGATGCCCAGAGAAAATTAAGTGAGAAAGGCTGCTTAAGGTGACTCCACTGAAAATGGAGAACAAATTCTAGGATTAGGACTTAATTTAGAAATGTGAAAGTATGTATTATGAGAACATGTGTATTATCTCTTATATTTAACAGAATGTAAGTTCTAAACATCTTTAAACATTAAGTTAATGTGGCTTTTTTCATTTATTTTCCCCACAAAGAACTGCATGACAACACAATTTAAGATCCATCACTTCCTGCTTAACTTTCACAGAATCGTCATAAAGAGGGTTGTTTTTACAAAAATATTCAAAGGTTTCTTCAGTTTTCTCATGGGTCTCTATTTTTCTTTGATATTCATAACACTCTCTTTTGAGGCATTGTTCTAGTTATTACGACTGTGTAACAGATTCCACCCAAAACTTAGTGGCTTCAAATAACAACACCTATCTTGCTCACAAATGGACAATTTGAGCAGTAAACAGTGGGGACAGCTCATCACTGTTCCACTTGTCATCAGCTGGAGCAGTCAAAGTCTGAGCTGGGATCATCTGCCAGCTGCTCATTCCTATGTCTGGCACCTGGACTTGGAACACTGAGCTGGAGGCCAACAGCAAGGCCTCCTCAGGTCATTCTTTCTCTCTTTTCTTCGTCTTCGTCGTCTTCTCTCTCTTTCTCTCTCTCTCTCTCTCTCTCTCTCTCTTTCTCTCTCTCTCTCTCTTGCTCTCTCTCCTCCCCACCCACAATCCAATGTCTTTCTAGCACAGTGACTTCATGTAGCTAGATATTATTTCCATGGCACCTCAAGACCCTTGCAAGAGAACACAGAATCTTTATCATTTTTATGACCTGATTGCCTGGGAAGTCACACAGCATCACTTCTGCCCCCATTCTATTCCTTACTTGCAAATTTTTAAAGCCAAACCATTTTCAAGGGAAGAAGAATTGGACTCTACCTTTCATGGACAGCTTGTGGACAGGTTTTAAAATTACCAAAAACGTCTATTATGTCATCCTCTTTGCTGATTTTTCTCTTCTGGTTATTGACTGATTCAACTCTGTCAGATCCATTTGTCATTGGTTCTGTGTATATTTGACATGGCAGGTCCATGAGGGCTGGGATTTTTATCTGTCTTCTTATTCAGGGCCAGTTTCCAATACCTGGTACCTATTGGTGCCCAATAAATATTTGTTGAATTAATCCTAATTCAACAGTTCTCCAATACCACTTTAGTCACCTTTATAAAATCCTGCATCCTTTACAAGATTTATAATTTTACTTTGCAACCAGTTTTCCTTTTCTTTTTATTGCATTGCCTGACATTAACAACTTAAGGCAATCAACAAGAGACTAGTTTAAAAAGATGTGGATAAGATAAGCAGAGGTATTACCTAAGGATACTGAAATGGGAATTAATATTGTGCGTGGTCACTTCATTTGGGGGGAAGCTCTGTTTCCAGATAAGGAAGACTTAAATAACAAGGACACCTTGAGCAAATCAAAATCTATTCCAGCTTCAGGTTTTTTAATTGTGGAAGGCCATTACCTCTCAAGTTCTAACTTCTTGGTGATTTTAAAACTTAGATATAGATGGGCAGATATTTAGCATCCATGATAATAAATTTATAATTAATAGTACATATTGCATTCCCTGATTTCAAACTATATTACAAAACTATAATAAAACAGTATGGTATTGGCATAAAGACATACACATAGATATGAAGAGAAGAGAAAGAGAAGAGAAAGACCAGAAGAGAAGCAAAAGACCAGAAATAAACCCACATATATATGGTCAATTTATGACAAAGGAATCAGGAATCTACAATATGGAAAGGACAATTTTTTAATAAATGGTGCTGGAAAAATTGGAAAGCAGCATGCAAAAGAATAAAATGACCACTATCTCATATCATACACAAAAATTTACTTAAAATGGGTTATAGATTTGAGTGTAAGAACAGAAATCATAAAACTAAAAGAAAATATAGGCAGTGAGCATCCTAACATGAGTCTTGGAGATGATATTGGAATTGACACCATAAGCTAAGGAAACAAAAGCAAGCATAAACAAGTGGGGCTACATCAAACTAAAAGGCTTCTGCACAACAAAGAAAATCATCAACAAAATGAAAAGGAAACCTACTAAATGGGAGAAAATATTTGCAAATTATATATCTGATAAGAGGTTAGTATCTAAAATAATATAAAAAAATCATATAACTCAATAGCAACAACAAACAATCCAATTAAAAATGAGCAGAGGATCTGAACAGAATTTTTTTCAAAGAACTACCATGTGATTCTGCAATTTCATGTTCATTGCAGCATTTTATATATATATATATAGAGAGAGAGAGAGAGAGAGAGAGAGAGAGAGAGAGAGAACATATGCAAATTAGGCCAGGATGCCTTAACAGGTCTTGACCAGACAGGAGGAGGTTGTGCGCGCAGGTGAGGGGACAGAGGGGCTGGCCTGGAGAGGAGACAGCGGGCCTGCCTCCCGCGGAAGCAGCGCGGCTCCCTCCCACCTCCTGCGGAATCGGTGTGGGTCCCTCCCCGATCCCTCGGAAGCGGCTTGCTTCCACCTCCCACGGAAGCCGCACAGCTCCTGTGGAAGCAGAGCAGCTCCTGGCGGCGCGCTGCGGTTCCCGCCGGCTCCTGCGGAAACGGCAGGCAGCCTACTGCACTCAGTATCACGCAATGGGCTACTAGTTTACAATAGCCAGGACATGGAAGCAACCCACGTGTTCAAGGATGGATGAATGGATAAATAAAATTATTTATATTCATACATATATAATGAAATATTCTTAAGCCAAAGAAAAAATAAAATCTTGTAATTTGTGACAACATGGATGGGCCTTGAGGGCATTATGCTGTGTGAAATAAGTCAGACAGAGAAGACAAGCACCATATGATCCTGCTTATATGTGGAATCTAAAAAACAAACCAAAACCAAGCTCATGGCTATAGAGAACAGATTGGTGGTTGCCTGAGGCAGGGGGTCAGAGGTGGGTGAAATGAGTAAAGGGAGTCAAAAGGCACATATTTCCAGTTATAAAATGAATAAATCATGCGGATATAATGTACAGCATGGTGAGTATAGTTAATAATAATGTATTGCATATTTGAAAGTAGCTAGGAGAGTGAGTCTTGAAAGTTCATCAGGAGAAAAGAATGTAGCTATGTATGGTGATGCATGTTAACTAGACTTACCTTAGTGATCATTTTACAATATATACAAATATCAAATCATTACACTGTACACCTAAGATTAATATAATGTTATATCAATAACACAATAGAAAAGAACAAAAATAATAATGATGATGATGATGTTTAAATAGTTGCTATCTAATTATCATTTACTATGCAACAGACATTGTGTTTTCCATGTATTATCTTCACAACAAGCCTTTGAAATAGATGTTCTTATTTCCATTCTTCCAATGCTCATATAAATCACAGACTTGCCTCTGGTAATACGATGGAAACAGTACCAACTCAAGTCTAACGACAGAGCCACACTATGAACAGCCATGCCTTCTCACCTCCTAATAGGGTTAATGACTACATTAGGCCCAGCTGTGAAACTACTGTAGTTGTATTGGAACAGCGACCTTGTAGTAAGGGTTGATCGCAGGACTCAGCAAAGGGTATTTAATTACAGAAAGGACCAGAATGACCAAGTTACCACCCAGCTTCATGACCAGCTTCCTGTAGATGCTGCCACATAGTCTCCTTTCTCCTGGTCTCCCAACAGACTTTCTAAATAACTCTTATTCAAAAGTCTTCTCCATTCATCAGAGCATATTTTTTCTTTAGTGAAGTCACTGCTTCCATCCTATCCTAAAATTACACAGAATAAGGGTCTAGCGTCTAGCCCATTTTTTAGTGTTTCAATACCATATTTCAAAAACAAGCTAGAAATTAACGACAGCAAGGGCCTTTGTCCCTAAAGCTGCTCTCTAAAGGCTCAAAAAGTTTACCGACATTATCTCATCACTGCCATAACAAAGCTGGCATTATCTTCTCCGTTTTCTGATAGAGAAGCTGCAGTAAGAATATTATAGCGTGACTTCGACACTACACAGAAGTGCTTCTGTTAACCCTGTTGCAGGAGCTGGCTGGGGAGGCTGGAAGGGAGCCAGATTGGCATCTACACCAGTTTCCAACGGGACTTCCTCACATAGGTCTCCATGCCCTGGAGGTGAGGGTGGCTGAAGAAGCAAGCCCTCTTCAACTAGAGAAGCTCCGCTTTGCACAGATGCATAGATGAGGATTTTGTGAGAGGTTTCCTTTTAACAAAGGGATTAACTTCTAGAAATCTGACCTGGAGCTAGTTAGGGTATACCACCTTCAATAATTAAACATTTAATAATATGCAATGTCTATTCATTCAAAAGTCCAAAAGCAACGTTCATAGCAAACCTGGAGCTTCTCCTATGTGCTAAGCACATTACAGACATGAACTTATTTCCATAATAAGCTACCATTTTACCGATGAGAAAATCCAAGTTTGGAAAAATGAGGTAACTTGCCTAAGTACCATCAAGTTGGCGAGCGGTGGATGAAGCCAAGCAGCCTAAACTCCATTCGTTTTAGCAGCCACTGGTGCCGGCTCCTGGAGCGCCAACCCGGCTTCTCTGCCGAAGTCCAAGGCTACATCGACCCCAAACTCACCGTTCCATTGTCCTGGGGCCGCCTGTTGCTCCTGGCAGGGCCCGGTAGCCCTGAGGGACTCAGAAGTCACCTCTTTCCGAAGAACAAGCTCAGAGCATTGCGCGCGCTCTGACCCAGCCCGGTGCTAGCACCCTGCGACGGGCCGCTGGCTTCTTCACCCAAGCCCCTCAGCCAGGCAATGTTCTCCTGTAAGCACACGGAGGCGGGTCTGGGTAGGTAAGACGTGGGGTTTCCCAGGGAGGGAAGAGGGGCACGGCTGGAGTCTTCAGGGTGCACTTTGTAACTGTGGGCAGGAAGGGGAAATAAGGCTGAGGCCAGATTTGGGGGCAGGAAGAAGATGAGCTCAGATGCGCGGAGCTTCAAGATCCACAGGAGGTTGGGGAGGCAGGACCAAAGCGCTGCCACCCCCTCTCCCAGGTTAACCCGGTCTCACGGGATCACACGAGTTCTGTGGGGTGGATGGAGAGGCCTGGGCTAAGAAACGCCCAGTCGCCAGAGGCTCCTTATCCCAGACTTATCAGTATGAGTTCTGGTTCATGTCACCTTTCAAGCAAACCCCAATCCTCAGGGATATGTCCCCACACCACACCGAGTCCGCGTGCGTAAGCGACTTTCCTCCCCAAGTGCCAGGTTGGGTGTGGAGGACCGTGCTCTGGCCCAGCAGAGGTGCAGGGGCCTCCGGAAATGCAGTTAGGAAAGTGAACTTCACGTGTGGCTACAAGTCTACGGGCTTGCAGGAGGCCCAGAGGTCCGAGCTATTGGGGGCTGGGAGTTTCTCGTGGCGACAATCCAATTTGCCCCACGCACAGCAATCCACAACAGCCCATGCTGTTACCTTTCTGCTACTTGGTCTCTAACACAAACTATTAACTCAACCCAGTCCTGAAGTTCCTGTCAGAGAAAGATAACTAGAACTAGCAACTACTATGCCTTAAAAAGTCTACAGAACAGAGAAACGCAAAAGCAAGGTGTTATATGATAAAGAATTTGAATGACCTTTGTCCTGAGTGCCTGGAATAGAGCCTCTAAATCCTCGGAATTTACGGAGTAATAGTGTCCTTGTTACTCCCAGCGGACCCTGATAGTTTATGCCATTACCTAAAGGCAAGCCCTAAATAATTTAAGCTAATGACATCACTCAGGATGGGGGCTGGCCACACCAGAAAGACCAACCTGTGATTAGAGGGCTTGGGATTTACATCACCTGATATGAGTCCCACTTATGGAAAAGGGGGCTGGAGATTGAATTCAACGTTTCAGCCAATAATTCAACTAACCATGCCCATGTAATGAAGCCCCAGTAAGATTCCAGACACAGAAGCCCAGGTGACCTTCACTGGTTGGCAGTTCTGTGTATATTATTACACATCAATGGGCTGGAAGAGTGATGCATCCTGACTCCACAGGGAGAAGACACCTCATGCTCTGCATTTCTTCCTTTGGCTGGTTCTGATTTTTATCCTCTTTGCTATAATAAAACGGTAATCACAAGTATAGCACTTTCCTGAGTTCTGTGAGTCATTCTAGCAAATTACCCTAAATTAGTGGAAACCCCTACATGTGTATCGAATTGATCATAAGTGAGCATGGCCTAGGAACCCCTGAGCTTGTGGCTGGAGTCTGAAGTAGAACAGTCTTGTGGAAGGCTGTGCCCTTAACCTGTAAAGTTGGGCCTAAGTCTGGGTAGTTAGTGTCAGAAGTCATTGCTCAAGGTTATGTGTAAAGTTCTATATTCACCTCTACTTGGCTAAAGTCAATTTTCAGGATTCAGAACTGACCATAATGTAGCTCTCTCGAGCAACAATTCTCTAAAGCAGTGGTTCTCAACCTTGGCTGCACATTAGAATCACCTGAGAATCTTTTTAAAATCCCGATTTCTGGGCCTCATCCTCCAGAAATTCTGTTTCTTTGTTACTAATGTTGTGGCCCCAACCCATAACAAAGAAACAGAATTTACAAGGTGACTTCAGACAACAGTGCTGATTGTGAGGAAAATGAAACTAAGCGATGGTCGGTGACAAGGCGAGGGGAGGAAGGCTGCTTCACTCTGGATGGTTAGAAGGGTCTCTGAGAAAGTGACCGCTTTTGAGCTGAGACCTGAAGGATCCCCAGAAGGTGGGTGTGCAGAGATGTGGGGGCAGAAGTGCAGAGTGAACAGCGCGCACCAGTGCCCTGTGGCGGGAGCCAGCCTGGCCTCTGTACGGAATGGAACGAAGCTGGAGTTCGTATCCCCTTTCTACACACGAGGAAACTGCCAAGGCCCAGTACGAATGGAATAATCACTTTCCCCCTTAAAGTGGCAAACACCAGTCGCACATTCTTTTGTATTTTAAAATTAAAATGATGCATCAAAATGCTAATGAGAAAATAAAATAGCAAAATCAACCATAATTCCACAATCTAACACACCTGTCTTTACTGTGTCTTCTTATCTTTATGTGCACATATTTTTCTAGAAGTTGCAATTGGCATAGACACACATTTTATGTTCAGCTTTTAAAGCTGAGCCTCGGAGCCATGTTCCATGTTGCCACAATCCTCTTAACGAGCATTTTAGTGGTTGCACAGTAAATGTTTCCCTAATGGACCATTAGCTTGCTTCCAGTATTTGGTTGCCCAAATCAAATTATGTTTTGTGCTAATAGTGTTTCGTTACTATTAAGTTATTTCCTTAGAATAAATTCTCAAGTGTGATATTATTGACTAAACGGGGATAAACATTTTTATAGCCCATGCCACATGATGCCACATTAGCAGACAAAGGGCTGTATGAGTCTAATGACCCACAAGTCCATGTGCAGTTAGACATTTTCAAAAGCAATCATGCTGTTTTCCGGTTTTGGCAACGGCGATAAGTTAGAAACCTGGAAAGACCCTCCAAGTTAAAAACAACCAAGATAATGAATAAAATATAAAAACCATCTTCTTAAATGAATGACAGAGCTGACAATAAAATAAACATCTAAGATCCTCAAAACAGATGAAAACCAACAACCCTGGGAAGCAAGGAAAAAGCTGGCCTTACCTTGGGTGGTTTGCTCAACACAAGAGACTATTACGTTGATGATGGCGCATCCTCCTGCTGCATCGTATTAGGGGACAGGTGATTCCTTTGATCCGTTGCTGGTGATGTTAAGTCTGATGCTAGATCAGTGGTTCTCAACCTTGGCTGCACATTAGAATCACCTGGGAATCTTTTTAAAATCCTGATTTCTGGGCCTCATCCTCCGGAAATTCTGTTTCTTTGTTACTAATGTTGTGGCCCCGACCCATAACAAAGAAACAGAATTTCTGGAGGATGAGGCCCAGAAATCAGGATTTTAAAAAGATTCCCAGGTGATTCTAATGTGCAGCCAAGGTTGAGAACCACTGCTCTATGAGTTTTTCTCCTTATACTTTTACAAATTTGTGCACGGGTGGGGTCTGGCCGGCCTGCCCCGATAGGGGCCTATCAAGCCAGGCCGGTTGGGGGTGGGGATGCAGGAGGTTGGCCGCCCGCCCGCCCCCTGGTTGAACTCCCAGTCAAACTCCCAGTCAAAGGGACAATTTGCATATTAGCCTTTTATTATATAGGATTCCTCTTGCACCTCTAAGATTTCATTCCTTGTTACAACAGAAAAAGAAAAATATTTAGGTATACCTAACATTCTTTTGTTCTGTTCTTCAGACCTCTAACTAGCTACAAGTCTGGACACAGGCTTTATAAACGCTAAAGAAGTATATTTATAAGATGAGAAGATAAAGCATGGAATAAATCCACCAGTGATTTAATGTAGGATTTGAATTAAGCAAAGGAAAGGGGATAGAATCTCAGAATCATAAGATTCATGTGATCTTATAAAGAACTAGGTAGTAAATTTGGGAGCTATAAAAGGCCTCAGGGGTTATCTACAAAATCTTCATTTTGGATGGTAACTAGACTTACTATGATCATTTTACAATATATACAAATATTAAGTCATTATGTTGTACATCTGAAACTAATAAAATGCAATTTATATGTCAATTATATTTCAATTTTTTAAAAAAACCTTTGGTTTGCAGGTGAGGAAACTAAAACCCAGGAAGGTTACAGTGAAATGTCTTCTCTAAATTACAAACTAGGAATCTAAAGACAGTCATTTTTTTGGAATGTATTTTATTTTTAGAAGTCAAACTTGCCAAAATTCTTTGTTCCAAGACAGAAAAATCATGCCATCAATGTGATATCCTATTCACAACATAGTTTGAAAATGTCACCATGAATAGTAGAATGACCTTACGATATGTCATGACTTAATGCAGAAATCTTCTAGGTTTTTGGAAAGAAGGGTACCAGTCCTCTATTTCCATGGAAGTTATTCTCTGAGAGTAAGGGAGTGAAAATATGCTATATTAGATCCTCTTTCTAAAGCTACACAAAGTTTCTATGACTATTTTCTGAATTAGTCCCAGTTCTTCAGTTATAAAATTGGATGACATAAAACACGGCTTGTTTTCATGTAGATGTATTTGTGAGAGAGCATTTCAGTCACATTTTTAATCCAGTAAGGGACTTTGCTATTTACAGAAATCCTAACGTGAATCCTTTTATAAAAACAAAAAGAAAAGTATTTTCTAATGTAAGTAACCTCCCCACAATTTCCCTGTTTGGGAACTTCAGATTTCTGTATGTAGAAGTTCCTTTTAAATGAGGTTCCCCTGTATTACATTATCTTCACTTATCCTGGGAGGACATGAGAAAAAGACAGAGGAATGTGGCAAAGTGCATGGATGGCCTCAGGAAAAGAGTCACCTGATTCCAATAAAGCAGGCAAAACCACCAAGGCTTTGTTTCCTTTACCCTGAACTAGCGAGACTGTTTTATAAGATCCTGTCAGAATGTACAGCAGCAAATAGCTCAGAAATGTTTAATACATGATCAAGTGCACCTCACAATTTCACCCAAACACCTAATGTATTATTCCAGTCGGCTATGAGAGACAAGCATCAATCAACATTCAGGCTACCTCATCCTTTCTCAAGGTGAAAGAACTAAAACAACTGTATTATCTGTATGACAATCACTCCTGTTTTTATTTGCAGCTGCGTTCCACTCTGACCATCAGAGAAGCAATGACATAGTTTTACTGCGGCTCTTATTAAATATTATTACTGTGGTGCAAGCTTGACGGTCGAGAGAGGAGAAAAAGAGGCAGCTTCATTGCCCAGAGGAGATCCAGTAATCAGATGGTCTGCAGCTTGAAGAGGACATCAATCTTCTGAATCCAATTCTGACTCTACACGTTAGCAGCAACTGTATGGTCTGGTATAAAATGGTGACAGTATTAAGGCCATTGCTAACCTAAAAAGTGTGTATTTAAGAAAGAGAACAAAAGGGAGGACTATAGAGATTGAGAACTGTGTTAAGATTACTAATTGAGATTAAGAAATAACAGTCCTGAGGAAATACATGAGACTGGCTCTGGGATTATTTTTATCTTCCATTGAAGTCATTTGTCTTTATTGTCTTTTTATTTGTTTATTTATTTATTTGATGGCAGCCTACCATCCAACCTGCCTCCTCCTGGTTTTGAAGAATCCCTTGAGCATAATATTAGAGGGTTCCCAATAGCTCCCAAGAGGAAGCTACATCCTTCCTCTCCCCACACCCTGGTAGGCATGCTGGCTCACAGTCAAGCTCAGCCTGTCAGATGCTCACACTCACCTGAATTTTGAACAAGTGAAGCAAAGATCCAGGGTTGGTTAAATGTATTTGCAACAGCAGTATGACCACAGAGTCAGAGCTCATCTCTGTTACCTGCAACTCAAAACGTCATAACTGATATCCATCATTCTAAGGTTCCATGAATGTGAGACTGAAGCACAGAATGGAGGATACCCTAAGGGAAAAAAGTATGCTTTCCGAAAAAGCTCATTGTTATTCAAGGTTCCCTACTTTACATCTTATAATAATACAGTGGTTCTCAACCTGTGGGTCTCGACCCCTTTGGCAGTCGAACGACCCTTTCACAGGGGTTGCCTAAGACCATCCTGCATATCAGATATTTACATTACGACTCATAACAGTAGCAACATTACAGTTATGAAGTAGCAACGTAAATAATTTTATGGTTGGGTCACAACATGAGGAACTGTATTTAAAGGGCCAGAAGGTTGAGAACCACTGTGAGAAAGGCATACAGAAAATGAAAAGTCTTTTCTTCATATGTTTATTATTGCCACTCTATGTGTGAGAGATTTTTCTATTCCTCTGGTGGGGTGAATCCCCAAGAGTAACTAAGGAAGTGGAATGATTGATAACATGGTAGAGTTCTTCCAATAACCCCAGGCCTGAAAATGAGCACAAGAGATATCCTTTAAGACCAAAGTAGGAAATGGCAAGAAATCCAACAGGAAATGCAAATTTGTGCAACTGGAAGAAAAGTGAACTTTGCCTTTATTGCAGGAAGCTGAACTTGGGTGAAGATGTTCCTAGGATGGATCCTTTAACTGTAGAGACTCCAGAACCTTTTAAGAGACAGTAAGCCAGCCACTGCCCTAGCCTGGTGAGTAAAGAAGCTAAGTGTTGCTGAAAACTGCCAATGAGGATATATAAACAGTGAAGGTGAGATCAGAGCACCAGATAGCCTATGCATTATGGACTACATGTATGTGTCTCCCCAAATTCATATGTTGAAACCCTACCCGCAATGAGATGTTATTAGGAGATGGAGCCTTTGAGGGTAATTAGGTTTAGATGAGGTCATTAGAGTGGAGCCCCCATGATGAAATTAGTGTCCTTATAAAAGGAGAGGGAGAACAGGGCTCACTCTCTCCACCATGTGAGAATAGAATGAGAAGACGGCTGTCTGCAAGCCAGGAAGAGGGCCCTCATCTGACATCAAACAGGCTGGCACCTGATCTTGAACCCCCCCAACTTCCAGGGCTGGTATCTTGCTCTAGCAGCCCAAACTGCCTAAGATAGTATATAAAGCTTTTTGCATCATGCCTGGTATATAATAAATGTCCATAAAAATAAGAAAAACATATAAATAAAAATATATTTAAAATAAATAAATAAATGAAGCCACTGACTAGGCAAATCTGGATTTCAGTAAGGTTCAGAAAATATTGCATTTGCACGGCTAATCTAATGCCACCAGGAAAACAGCTGGCAAGATAAATTAGGATGGATACACTTTTTACATATACTTACTTGCAGTTTTTATTTTGAAGAAGTGGAAGCAGCAGCTGCCACCATCCCCACAACAAGCCAAGCAGTTGACGAGGATTGGTGCAGCCTGCACAGGTCTCTGTCAGGGGAACACTGACTCTCCAGCCAGTTTCATGGGGGAAATCAGGAGGACAGATTTTCTTAGGCGATTTTCTCATTCATTTTGTTTTCTGCTTGGCTAGAAAGAGTACATAAGCTGTTTGTCTCAAGTGAACGCTCCAGTAGATAAAACACCAAAAGAGGTTTTGAGAAACAACAAAATAAGAATTGCCGCACCGGCTTAGACCAACTGTCTGACGTTAGTACCAAGAGACATGTTGTAGGAAAGAGTTGCCACTTCCTCCATAATCACGACCTCACAAGCTTAGAAGCAACTCCCTAAATGTCCTTAAGCTCTTATTAAGGTTTTATCATCCACAACTTTACTTAAGCCCTCCTTGAGGTTTATACTCACATTTTCAGCTAACACTGTGTTTTGGGCAGTGAGTTTATTTATTTAACCTACTTTTATTCCTATTTTGTTCTTCTTGACTGCAATCCTGATTCACTATATAACCTCAAGCAAGTCTCAAGCTGGTTTGTCTTAATATCTCCATCTATAAAAATAATAGTGGGTCCTTGGTGAGGTCACAAATAAAAGGAAGAGCTTCCTGGAGCTACATTTGTCTCTGCTGTGAGCTCCACAGAGGAAGAAAGGGGCTTCAAACCAGACATTAGAGTTCCATTTTTTGTGCTAATTCATGCCAATCCCACAAGGTCAAATAATGAAATAATAGAAGAGAGAAATATAAGAGGGATGGGAAATAGAGAGAATCTTGGGATCAGGTCAAATTGTAAGCCATGAACCAGCAAAAGTGTGTGTGCCCATCCACAACCTAAAGGTATTAAAACTAGATTACCCATCTGGATTAAAATACTGCAGAATCTAGGGATTTTGGCCAAATGGTCACCTATAAGTAAAAATGTTTGGTGAGAGTAGGGATAAATTTTTTCCCCTTTTAAACTAGAGAAAACCCCAACTAGTGCTGAATTATCAAAGTAGGGAAAATCAATAACAGGATAGAACCATTGGAATCGGACAAGAAACTTTTATTGTCAAATTGGTTCTAGATATGAGTTACTTTAATCACTGTTTTATGTCAGATAAGAGTAATACTTAGAGTGAAGATTTGGAGAGGATATTTGATATTTTCTATTCAGGAGGAGAAACTATGGGAAAGTACAATAATTACAGAGAAGTTAACATGCTAAGCAGGACAGAATGAGTGATTAAATGACAGTGTTCTCTTCCTTTCTCCCTTATTACAGGCAAAAGAAAATTTTAATAAAGTAATGTAGTCACTTCCATAAAGCCAAAATGAGTCCAGTGTGAAACATTTATACATAACTAAGTCATCTTAGTTGCTTTGGAATTGAATTTTAGAATTTATTGAGGAAAATAATAATTAAAATACCCTCTATCTAAATAATTTATTACGATCCTATGACGTTCACATTTGTTAACTATATAAAGAGGCAAAATTTTGCTGCTAGAAGAACATATATTACAGCTAAGGTAGTAGTTCTATTTGTTAAAATGCTGAAAAATGTTTTTAATTAAGTGATATTAATGTAAGTGCAAATAGAATTCTTTGGGGCTGCTTCCTCTTATAAAGAGGTTTTAAATATTAAATGAAGAAAAATGCAAACTACCTTAGTTTGTCCATCTTAAAGATGAAAGTTGTATGACCTTGTATCAAGAGAATGCAGTGTAGATTAGTTAGCTAATTAGATCTTTATTATATGCAATGTTATGAGAGGCAAAGTATGCCTGTGACCCTGGCTCAAGCCAGCCTTTTTATCTGAAACACCACAGCAGGTAAGTCAGCGCAAGGGACTGTCACAGGGCAGGGCAAACAAACCAACCAACCATAGTTAACAGTGTGGTTTAGTGCCTGAAGAATCAGGGGAACTTGCCCCTTTCTAGTTTAGAGGCCTCATGAAGTCACTTGACCCCTTTGGAACTCAGTTTCCTAAGCAGTAAATTGATAAGGCTTGACCTTTAAGGAGTTTTCCAGAACTAAAATTCTACGACAATTTTTAATACCTAAGAGAAGCAAACAAATCACTCTCCCCATCAGAGAAAGGTTCTGACTTGTAGCGGATGGAGCCATATCATGTGCCACAGCAGGTCCAAGGAAAGGCCAGGTGTCCGGAAGTCCTTGTGCCTCCCACCACCGAACTGCCTTCTGCTTCCCCAACCACCAGATGGCCCAGAAAGCCCAGGAACATCCTTAGCATCTGAAAACCTAGTGACAAATTCCCTAGATCTCCAGCAAAGTAGACCTCTGTACATACCTCCTCATCAATTTCTTCTGGACCTCTGTGACTCCCTCTCCAATGTGTTCCTGATGATAACTGAGTTGTCCCTTTGGTTGAGAACCCTCATAATGCCACCTCCTTTCTTCACTCACACAGATGACATTTTAGGTTACTCTCACTCTTCCACTCTTTATTTATTCATTCACTCGCTGGTCTAACATTTCTTGAGCACCTACGAAGGGCAGCTGTCTTTACTAGGCCTTGATCTCCTTTGACTAGAATGCTGTGAACAGTGAAGCCAGGGTGTTGCTTTGTGGTAGCCAGCAGCATCTTCCATGGAGTTAAACTGCTTGTTCAAATTCCAGCTCTTCCACTTACTGTGTTGACTTGAACAAGAGTCTTAACTTCTCTGTGCCTCAGTGTTCTCATGTGTAAAATATGATTAATAGTATAAAATACCTCATACAGTTTTGTGGAGGGTTAAAAAAAAACTCCATCTGTGGGCCCTGGCCAGGTAGCTCACTTGGTTAGAGAGTCGTCTGGATATGTCAAGCTTGCAGGTTCAATCCCCAGTCAGGGCACATATAAGAATCAACCAATGAATGCATAATAAGCGAAATTTCTCTCTCTCTCTCCCCTCCTCTCTCTCTAAAATCAGTTGTTAAAAAGTCAATCTGTGTTTAGAGCCTCAAAAAGCACTTACTAAGACCTGATAAGCACTTTATAAAGGTCCGTTCTTCTTATCATCCCCAACTGTCTGAATCAGTCTGAGATCAGCAGCCCCATGACTGAGCTGTTGATGACATTTGACACAGCGCCTTCTATTTAAAACATGATATTTCATGGTTGTGGGGTTGTTTGTCCATTTCAAAGGGCCATTGGGAATGGATTAGAGGAGCATTTGTCACTGACAAGGATTAGTGAAGCAAGCAGAGTTGCTACCTCAGAGAGCTCAGAGCAATGACAGCCACTTTGTCCCAGCCTGAGCAGTAGCAAAAGGATGGCAACAGCTGTCTGAGGAAGTATTGTCAGACAAACCTAGGATGACCTGAGAGCTTGCTGTAGCCACCCCTTTTTGAAAGTACAAAAGTCTATGTTGCATGTTTATTATCATAGAAGCATTTGCATATATATTTTAATAGAAGCTATGCCTGGACTTTGACAGTAGTGATAATGGTAGTGACCATAGTAATTGTTGTAGTAACAGTAGTAGTAATAGTAGCAGTAATGGCAGTAATTGAAATAATAATGATGGTAGCAGAGGTAGGCAATGGTAATAGTAGTAAGAGAAACTACAACAGTGGTAGTAATCCTAGCAGTGACTAACTACATGGCTCTCTCAGACTCAGTTTCCTCCTCTGTAACATGAGGACAATTATTCCCTCGGAGAACTGTTATAAGAAACCAGACAGGAGGCACATCCGGAGCCTGGCGCAGCACTTGGCACACATTAAACCTCAATGGCTACTACCCATTGCTATTACTGTGGTTGCTGCCATTGTTCCTTTCCTGCAAGTCATTAAATCCATTATTGTCATGAATAAATACCCAAGTCATTCTTAACCAAAAAAAATCTTTAATTGTGTTACCCAAGTAATTCAGAAAATGAAATTTTGGGTTTTAGTGTCAGGGATTCATCCAGATGTCCACTCCTCAAAGAAGTTGTATTAGTCTCCTATTGCTGCTGTAGCAAATGACCACAAACTTAACAGCTTCCAACAACCCAAAGTTATTATTTTATAGTTCTGGAAGACAAACACTAAACTGGGTTGTCAGGAGACTTTAGAGGAGAATATTTCTTTCCTTTCCAGCTTCTAGAAGTTGCCCACAGTCCTTGTCTTATGACCTCGCATCACTCCAGTCACTGCTTTCATCACATCTCCTCTAACTCTCCTACCTTCTCTTTCTCGTACAAAGACCTTTGTGATTACACTGGACCCACCCAGATAATCCAGGGTAATCGCCTCTCTCAACATCCTTAACTTGATCACATCTGCAAAGTCTCCCTGCCCTGTAAAGCAACACACTCACAGGTTCCAGGGGTTAGGACATGGACATCTTTTTTTTTAATTTTTTTTAATTGATTCTTTACAGAGAGGAAGGGAGAGGGATAGGGAGTTAGAAACATCGACGAGAGAGAAACATCGATCATCTGCCTCCTGCACACCCCCTACTGGGGATGTGCCCACAACCACTGTACATGCCCTTGACCGGAATCGAACCTGGGTCCCTTCAGTCCGCAGGCTGACGCTCTATCCACTGAGCCACACCGGTCAGGGCGGACATGGACATCTTTGGAGGGGCGTTATTCTGCCTTCCACAGATGGCATGAAGAACTAGCCAGAGAAAAGACTGAGCTGTCTCCACAGAGTTCCCCATTCCTTATTCAGTGTTCATATATTCATTTCTCACCTTCTATCCTCCTCTGATCCTCAATATGTTCGGCAACTTCTCTGAAGGTGAGTTTCCACATGTGTTAAACAGGAATGGCCACATCGTACGTTACCAGATTATGTGGGGAATAACTGATATATTTGGGGTGTAAAATGCTTAGCAAATTTTAGGGGGGGGGGAAATGCAGCATAGAAATGAACAAGTAATAGTGTAACTGTCTCACAAGTCAGTTAATAGACTCAAACTATTTTGAGATCTTTGGATTAAAAGGCACCCTTCCAATGTCAAGTATACGTTGGTGTTATGCCTTTGTTCTCACTCTGAGCCATGTATCAAAAGCACACGTTAGTTCCTTTTTCCTGTTTCCGATAAACTATCTAATTTTCTGCCCCCACGGATTTTCTGAGTGTCTCCTCCCCGAAAACCTTCCAGTGGGAGAAGTGCAGCTCATTTTCTTCACTCGATGTTCCGTGGGTGGGTAGATGCGGCCTCTTTCGTCTTTTCTCTCCCTTTGTTGTCAAGCTACAGTTTTTGCTGCCTCTGACTGGGTTTTTTGCTGTGTAGTTCTGACTCTGCCACCTCTCCTTTGAGCCTCATCAAGGTCTGCTCTGGCCCGATACGTAGGTTTCTTTCTAGTTTCATGGTCTCCAGGGGGGATGGAGTTGATATGGTTATTCGCCTGCTGAGTTAAGAGTTTGCTTTCATACACGTGCTGTATTATTTTATTCTGGTTACAGGAAGCATGCAGTGATTGCACTTCCATGGACTCACATGAAAATGAAGAAGAAACCACTGTGTGTCCTTCAGAATCCCTCATGCATTGCCTTTGCTGCCTGCAGGAAGACAGAGATATATTCCAACTACACCCTGGAAAGAAGGTACAGATGACTCCACCTTTTGAAGTCAGCCTTCCCCAGAAACCAAGGCCTGCAGAGAAGCAAACCTCTATTCGCTTTTAAAAAATAGCACTAGAAGTTGCATCACTATTTTTTAACATCTGAAAAAACTTAACTGCATTTAGAATAATGTGATCCTTTCCTTTATCTCTTTCCCATGAAAAATAGTTATGTGGCTATATCAGGCACCATTCAGATATTTCAGGCAGAGGGGATTTCACTCAGGGAAAGAATGACAAAGGTGCTGAAAGCTCTGGGTAAAAGGAATGCAGCATTACCTCACGTTTGGCAACTGCAGTTGCCATTGCCCCTATACTTAGAGGAGCAAAGGGGTGAATGTGGAGCTCCCCAGAGTCCACCAGCACACACTTGCTGCAGATGTTGGAACTGATGGGTTTGCCATTGTATTCGATATCAATTGCTATTGTGTAACAAACCATTTTAAAACAGAATGAATTGAAACAACACACATTTACTATCTCACAGTTTCTGCAGGTTAGGAACCTGGGCATGGCTTGGCTGAGTCCTTTCTCTGCTCCAAGGTGTCTGGTAGGATGCGACCAAGGTGTCAGTTAGGTTATATTCATCTGAAGGCTCAAATGGAGAAGGACACAGTTTCAGGCTCATGTTAGCAGGATTCAGTTCCTTGTAGGGTTGGACCTCAGTTCCTTGCTGGCTCTTGGCCAGTCCACCCTCAGTTCTTTGCCACATGAGTCTCATGAACATGGCAATCGCTTCATTAAAGCATGCAAGCCAAGCAGGCAGTAGAGAGCGTCTTCTAGCTAAATCTTTTGTAACCAATCTCAGAAGTGGCATCCCTCAACATTGTTATATGCTATTGCTTAGCAGCAAATTACCCAGGGGTTGAAGATTACACAAGGCTATGAACACCAAGAGGCAAAGATGACTAAAGGGCATCTTGGAGGCTATCGATTATAGCTGCTTAGCAGAAACCCAGGCACACAAGCTCCTACTGATGATGCTGGAACCACCACCGATGCTACTGAAGCCCTAGTCACCCATGGCACCACCCACTGCTACCACTGTCACAGCCAAATGAATGGCCTTCCCTTCCTACCGCTTTCCAATCCCCCAGGAGTGCTTGCATTGACAGATCCTATCTAGAGTCCAGCTACCAAGGGGGTCTGGAATGGTTTCCAGCAGCCTGCAATTTAGGAGAGAGGAAATAAGGGTGGGAGTAGGACTAACAACAGACAGCAGCTGGCACAATAGAAAAAGGTTTTCTCCAGTCATTTCCATACCTCCCCATCCCACCTGCTCTTTTAGAACACCTTGCAGTCCCCCTCATTTTAATCTCCTGAAGCCCTAATGTTGTCTGCTCTACATGCAAGGGCCCACTCACCACCATTCCCTGGGACACCCCATCGAGACTTGCTTTCTCAGACTGTACTCCCAGTTCCTGTCCTTCCCTACCTGTTTGCCTTTGCACCTCCTTCAAAGCTCAGCTATCATATGTTCCCTGCCCTTGTCTTCTCAAGACTCCTATTTTTGCAAAGCAGCACTGGGAAGCTTTTAAGTTGATTTGATTCAACAAAGTCTATTATGGAGATACTACGCTTCAGGCATTATGCTAAGGGCTAGAGATGCAAAGATGAAAAAGAAATAGTTCCTGCCCTTGAAGAGTATGCAGTTATGCTAGGGACACAGATGTCTATAAAACAAAGTGATAAGTGCTACATTACGGGTACACCCTGACAGATTGATTGACAAACCATGAAGATCTGTCTTCAATTGGCTGCAGGTTATCTGTACTCTTGGTTCTTACTGGGAAAAATTGCAACCTTGAACTCTCAGTCATATCCTCCTTATCAACTATACTTACAGTAAATAATTTATGGAGGTTTACCTAAAAGAAAAACAGCCCATTTATTACTTTAGATGTCCAGAAATTTACTATTCATGTACACAGAAGCATAATTCAGATTAAAAAAAAAAAAACAATGGAGAACTAAAACAACATGATCCATGGCCTGTTTTCACACCTCGGTGGAACTGCTTTTACTCAGCTGAACCTTGCTGTCTCATCATGTGCCTAGATTGAGCAACATTTTAAAAACTGCTGAATAAATTTAAATATGTACCTTAAGTAGGAATGTTGGGAGTGTCCTCCCCTACATCACAGTGTACTCATTTTCTAAGGACCCAGGGAGAAGTTCCTCTCAGATCTCAGAATCAGGAAGAGCTTTCTCAGAATACCTCATTTGATTTTGGTGTATGGATACAGCAAAATAATATAATTCATTGTTTCCATTTTTGCTTTAGCTGCTAGAAGCTTAGGACCAAACTCGAAGTCCTCTTCTAGCAACTCTGTGAGGGTGGGTGGTTGGCATCTATTTTGCTGCCCTAGTTTCCCCTTGACCTTCAACTGACCTTCAACCATCCTTTATCCTTTCATAGGTATGTTGGTAAAATATCTCCAACTCTCTGTAGAACAAGGAGGTTTATAATCACTGCAAGTAAATCGTACAGATTTATATACGGTGCTACTTCTACTTGGGAGGAAGGATCAAGAAAATCATAGAAAGAAGTGATATTTAATCTGAGCCTTTGAAAATTGACATTTATCTAGGGTGGAAGGTCTTTTCAGGTCAAGAGAATAATATGAGCAAAAACTTAGAGGCATAAAAATGAATGTGGGTTATTGAGATCAGATACAGGGGAAGGGAGGATATAGCACTTACATGTTTATTTTCCTAATTAATTCATTATCCCTCCCAGTAAAAGAGTACTTATCCCATTAAAATGCATCTTTACACTTATAATTCCTTAAGGAGAGACCATAATGATAGCAGTTTCTATCAGGAGAAATAAGTATTTTTTAATCAAATAAGCATTTTTCTGTTCATTAAAATTACAAGGGCTTCCTTCTCTGTCTACAAGTTGGCTAACCTAGAAGCTAAGCTACTGAGAATGGCAATACCGGTCACTGGCCTCTCCCGGAGTAGGTATAGTCCAGGTAAAACCAGAGAGCCCATCCCCGTAAGCCCAGTTCACAGTCCTCTGCTCCCGCAAAGCCACTTCCTAAGCCTGTGGTAAGGGCAAAGGGAACTGCGTGTGGGTAAGAGCAGATCTTAGACACAGGAAAAATACTGCTCTACTGTTTGGTACAAGACTTTGACCAAGTTACTTCCCCCACCCCTCTAGCCCTCATTTTCTTCCTACCATTTGGATGTCTGAGATCCAATGTTTTTTAGCTGATCTCATTATTCTATAATCACACCTCCTATCTTAACAACCTTCAATAGTCATTGATTTTCCCAATCTATAAACCATCTATATACATCACCGTAGACTCCTAGTAGCTACAGATGACTTTTAAAAATGAGTCATTCATCTTGCTACAGGCAGGAAATTAAGGCTTGTAATGTTGAGATATGAATAATTGCAGGTACCTTTCATTATTTTTATTGCTTTTTTCAGGTAAATATTACAATTATTTAGGCAGCGGAAAACGTCATGTTAAAATGTCAGTAAATACAGTAACAAATCTAGTTCTTAAGCGAGTCCCTACCAAGGCATCATGCAAAGAGCAATTTGCTAGAATCACACGTGAAAAACACAGGGCCATTTGAGGATTTGGGGTGATTTCCAGTCTGAAAAGTGGACTATTTACGAAGAAAGAACCATCTCCAGGAAGGAATTAATGGAGCAAAGGCTTTTGTTGTTCGTTAAGTAAATTTCAAGGTTTTAAAGTGTTCCTTTTTATAAATACCAAAGGAGGAAAATTGGGTTAACTCTGCAGCTTTACCTTGAGCTTTTACGGAGAGCTTTAGGCCAGCCTGGGGCCCAAAATGAGGAAAAGTCTCATGTGGGGACCACACAGGGTATTCAAAAGAAAACCTGCCTGTTTTCCCCAAGAGAGCCTGGTGCTGGCCTGGAAAGGGGACAGCAAAGGGGATCCGCGGGAAACCACCGTTCTCCATGCACAAGCAAGAACAGTGAGGCAACAGTGTTGCGGGATGCGGTTAGCTAGATATTAACAAAAAAGGAAGGGAGCAACAGAACCAGACATCTGCTTAAGCCAGATTAGCTGGGAAAGGACAGTTTCACAGCGTCCTCGTGGGCAGGAATGACACTTTTCAGTCACCCCAGGGAGCAATGGGCACCTGTCAGCGGGATTAACAGGGAAACAGGTTAGGGAAATGCCTTTCGCTGCGCACATGCACAGTAGAAGCCACGATGGTGCAGTGGGATAAATGCGTGCACAGTAGAAGCTAAAAGGATGAAGCAGAACTATGAGGCATGCACAGTAGAAGCCTAGAGGGTGGCCATAAAAGGGGGCGGGGACTAGCGTGGGAAAATCTGGGAAGAATATCTGATAGGGGAAGAGTACAGGCCCCAGAAGATCCAGGAAAGAGATTGGATAGCTGAGAGAAAGCCTGCTCTTGCCTCTAACCCACGGAAATACATGGAAGCTAGACAAAGAACCCAGCACGTGCCCTCCTCAGAGCACACCTGTGCCTTTCTCTCCAGCATCTTCTTTTCTCCTAAACTTTAAAGGTCCCCCCAAGACCAGCAACCAGGGGAGCAGCGAACAGTAACTTCCTTTTCTGAGTCCATGCAGCTGCTATTCTACCCTGCCCGCTCTCTGTCTCTCCAAGGACATACTATCTTTTTCACTCTAGTAAATTTTGCCACTATCACTTAAGATCCTCCTACGTGTGTGTCCCTGGAGTTATTTTCCCACAACACCACAGAAAAACGTTTTCTCCAGGAACAAAAGGACTGTCCTTAATAAGAATGAAAAGAAACCCTGCCATGAGCGTTCTAGCCTGAGATGCCCACACACATCACTCTGCTAATCCCACCTCAGACCTCGCCCTGTCTTCCCACCCAGCGCACATTCACCCACCTCCTCCAACCATCACCTGTGCCTATCTCCCTGCCCTAAGCACTCGGTAAATCGTGGGAAGATAGTCTTAAGATTTTGTCTCACTTTATAGATTTTCATGTGCAGGTCTTTCTGGGTTATCCCCTGTGCCTGAGATTCATGCAGTTTTCCCTGGACAGCTAGATGTGTATAGCCATTGTCTAAACTTTCCCCAGATACCTTAGGCTGAGACTATGAATACTTAGAATATTTATTTTTTAAACCAACCTTATGTGACAAAAAGACTACATTGCTTAATATATAAAGAGCTTTAACAGACAAAAAAAATGCCAACAGTTTTTACAAAGTATACAAAGAGATATTTCACTGAAAAGGCAATGCAAATGTCTTTAAAACATGAAAAGGTATTCAAACTCTCTCATAATGAAAGGAAAACAAACTGGAGCGATGAAATGCTATTTTTTCCATACCAAATTGGACAAGATTAGAAATTTTATAACATGAAGTAAGGCAGAGGGGAAACCAGTACTTTTATAAACTATTAATGGAAATGGAAATTGTTATAATCCCATCGTAGGGCAATTAGGTAACAACTATTAGAATTGCAAACCCATATATACTTTGACCCTTCATTTTCACATAGAGGAATTTATCCTTCAAAAATGCTATATCATATACAAACAAAAGTGGATTGCTAGGATAGTTATTGCAATATTATCATAATAACAAAACAGAATTTACCATAAATGACAACCAATATTTGGAGGCCTCCAAATGTCCAGATTCTGTGCAGTTATTAAAAGGGATGAGATAGATCTCAGAAATACATCAGTTAAGTGGAAAAAGAGGCTTGACTGCATCATAGGTAACGCCCTGTTATTTGCCTGCAGAGCAAAGTTAGTCAAACCACCTCTTGGGCCCAAAACTCTTTATACAATCAAAGAAGCCCACCTTCAGGCAGCATGCCAAGGCAGTACAGGTAATATCTGGAAATTTGATAAGGATTAAAGGGAAAGTAAAACTCCTCAGGCAAGCATCTGTCCTTTGGTGTTCTACAATTTCCATCTCATTGTGCTGAAAGCATACCAAAATATGATCTTGCCCAGAGCAAAGAGACTGCCTAAGTTTGGCTAGCTCTAGAACAATGTCCTATTTTCATACTAAAAAATAAAGTCCAGCTTCAATTAAATGAAATAAAATATAAAAGCCTGTCATGTTAATTTGTTAGTATAAATATACAACAAAACACTAATTACTAATAGTTTTCTGACACATTTAAGTAAAGATTCCATTTAAAACAACCAACTCTCTTTCACAAAACTTTACCTCTCTTCTCTCATAGCTTAATACAATCTTCTGTCCCCTGCTTAAGAGAAAGCTTCACTACAATTCAGATATCAAATAGCTTATCCAGAGTCCCCTGGATGCTAGCTTAAGGCAGCAGATATTGGAGTTCATTGATTTGCTGCTGGCAAATTGGAAGATTTAATGGTGTGACTTCCATATGTTGTTAGTTGGTGATCAGGTCTCACTGGGGTCTCTCCAAATGGGAAAGGAATTGCTTCCTGCTAATCTTAGGCAGCCACACTGCATCCACCTCCATTTCCTCACTGATCCTAAACAGAAAGAATACAGAGAAAGATTATGTTTCATTCTCCCACTGCGTCTACATAAAACCCAATGGCCATCCCTTTCTGATCAGCAAGATGTTACCTTGGCAACTACTTTGTATAGCTCTTATTTCTCCTTCCTTTGGAGCTCATCATTTGTGTAAAAGTTATTTTGCCTCCTAATGACTAAGACGAGATAGCCAGCCTGACTGGTTCCCCTGGGTTCTTTCAGACAAAGGTTATAAAACTGGCAGCTCAGGGGCCAAACTCACCACTCGGGCATGTTTGACCACACAAAGTTTTGGGGTTTGTTTATTTTTAGTTTTCTCAGTCAACATATACAAACTAGAAGGTTTGACATGAAATTCCAAATTTCCAGTTGTCTTTAAAAATATTTAGATCTGAAAACACTGGGCCCACATTCTCAGCAATCTGCTGTACTACTTCACATTTCACTGGTGAAAATTAATCACATGACCATATCTAGGTACAAAACGTTCTGGGAAATGCCTAGAGGGGCAGGAAAGTCCCAATAACAATTTTATAAAATGGAAGGAAAACACACACATTTTTGTGGACATCTCTGCCTCAGCAGCCATAAATATGGCTCGCTTTTTCTCTTCTTTGTTAACTTCTTTGTTAACTTCCTTCGCATTTACCAGGAGGCTCTTCTCCATTCTTGTTGCCCATCCAAACCTCCACACCCTTCTTATTATATTTCACCTCCACCAGAATTCCAATTTTAAAAAACGTCCAGTCTTTTACATTGGTAAGTAGCTAAAGTAACTTTCCCCAAAGAGTTTATTGTTTCCTTGAGGATATTTATTACAATCATTATAACTTTAAAGAACAAAATTCATTCTTCTCTAGTTAACCAGAAGGAAAATATAAACTGTTTGCATTTTGAATGTTTTTCATTTAAAGATTTGCTAGATTCAGTATAACATCAAAATGTTTCCCCCCAAAAAATAGCAAGTAAATAACCAAAGGAAATAAGTAATAAAAAGTGCCTAAAATAATTAGTGTTGGGACATTATAACCTAACTACTCTCCTTGTGGTGAGTTAATACTTTCTAAAGTCATCTCTAGCTCCTGGAATCTAATGTGAGTTATGGCGGTGACCTGTCAGCTTCTAAAATCAATTAAAACTAACAATGTGAAGATAATACGCAGAGAGGCTCATTTACCCATTAAAACTAACCCAAACTAGCTTACGCAGAAATCAAATTTATTGTTTCACTTAGGATAAAAAGTCCAGAGGCATACTTAGCTTCAGTCACGGCTGAATCCTGAGCTTAACCAATGTTCTCAGGACTGTTTTTTCCCCACCTCTCAGCTTCAGGTTGGAATGAAATGGCAGCAATGGTTCTAACCCCTACATCCTCTTTAGGTCCAACACAGAAGATCAAGAATTCCTCAATGAGGAAGACAACACTGTGGCTCACTGGATCTGCTTGGGCCATGTGTCATCCTTAAACCAATCATTATAGGCAGGGGGAATTCATTGTGGGTCTCATGTGTGGGGTCAGTTTCACTTAATCCAAACGAACTATGCTTAAGAGCAATTAGGGTGTGGTTACTGTTGGGGTCTGAGAGGCTAAGGCTTCTTGAAACTAATTACTTGAAGGCTAACACCCTTGGAACCAGTTGAGAGAAAAGCCGAGAGCCATGTAGAAAAAGACAAAAATGTCTCCTTTATTACATGGTTTTAGGTTAACCAAGTGGGCTGGCTGCTCCCTGAATTAGACAGACCTGCCACATCATACGCATTCAGTCTTTCATGGAGGCCTGCTCCTGTCAGATTTATGGCATAGAGAGCTCTCTGCAAACTGATAGGTAACAAAGGAAAACAGAGAGAACGGGGCTGAGTTTAACATGCTCAGCCACTGCACCAAAACTCACCCATCAGGTAAGTTACCCTTTCTCCCTTGGGGCTAAGGGAAAAGAGGGGTACAGAGGGTAGAGAAGATAGGGGTATTACTCTGTATAAGTCCCTACATATAACAATGGAGCAATGGAGAATAAATGTCTTCTCTAAAATTTAATAGGAGAATAAATGAATGGTGATAGCAACTACAGATGTCCACTACAAATAGAAAGTGAGACCTATTTTTTTTTCCTAAATCCACACCCAAAGATATTTTTCCATTGATTTTTAGAAAGAGTGGAAGGGGGAGAGACAGAGAGAGAGAAACAGCCTCCTGCATGTACCCCGACCAGGGCTAGGGAATGCGTCTGCAACCGTGGTATGTGCCCTTGACCAGAATCGATCCTGGGACCTTTCAGTCCACAGGCCTACACTCTATCCACTGAGCCAAACTGGCTAGGGCTCAGAATGTAACTTGATTCTCAATGTCAATGTTTAAATATATTTTTAAATCATAAATCATGAAGAGGAAATGATTAGTCTTTAATGTCAATCCTGGTCAATTCCTGAAATGAATGTTTGGATCTTTCAAAATATTACTAGAAACAACTATTTTTATAGGTAGGAAATGGGCATTCTTTTCAGCCTAGCATTGTACTCTGAAGGCCACAGGGAATCATTGACAGGTTTTGCAAAAGCTGAGTGTTAGGATGAAAAAGTGGACCAAAGATGAACTTGGATATGGTAGAGGATGAGTTACAAGGAATAAGTATAAAAACAGGGAAGTTGCAGAATAGCAATTATCCAAATATGAGTCCTTGATCATCTAACGAGATGGAGACAGTAAACATGAGCAATATTATGAAAAGTGTCAACAGGGCTATGGGGGCTATGGGACTGACAGGCTGGGACAATCAAGGAAAGCTAGAGCGCACAAGAACTACAAATTCAAGCTGTTTACTTAGTATAGCTTTGCATTCATTCTAAACAGTTGCCTGGCCAGGAGCTGCCAGAGACCCTTCTTAAGGAGGGAAAAGAAGGGTATAAGAATACAGAGTGCAAAGCCCTGGAGATGTGGGTCCAAGTCTAATTCAATTAGTCTCCCTAGCGAGCCTAACACACTACTGTGTTTTGTGACTAGAATGAAGTAAAGAAAGAGAACCAGGATGGTTATATCAGGAGAAGCTACTTCCTTATCACCCGGGTGTCCCCCAAAGTGACCCTGGACACTGTGGTCACCAGGGAGAGGGGGTGGAGGAGTAACACCTTCTATTTGGTGGACCCAAACCTGTTTCATTTTAAAAATTAAGGATGCTCGTTGAGTTCATCTATCCACCTCAAGTAACACTCCCTCAAAAATACTTCACAAACCATCACCCAACCAGTGAAAATTTTGTTTTCAAAATTCTCTCACCAGACCCCACAGTCCCTCCCCACCTGAGTAGCCGTGGGATGTGCTGTGTATATTATAGATGTGCCTGCACAGCACCTTCCCTTTGCAGAGGCAGAAGTCACTCCAAGATGGAGTGATCCCACTGAAGGAACGTGTGCTAAGTGGCCCTTCCAACGGCACTGAAGGGGTGGGAGTCAAGCAATTAACCTCAAGCCAACTCTGGTAGGGCCCCAGCCCTGAGAAGGAGCGGTGCAATTTCCAGCAGCTCACTCCCACCGGTGTTACTAGGACCCCTCAAATGCCTCCAGTAATGGGTCTTTCGCACTTCCCTCAGGAGGGGATGCCATCGGCTAAGAGACATCACTGTCAGGAAGGTTTATGCTGTTCGCCTTACATTTTCTTTTCAGCAATTTCAGCTCCTTGCTCCTAATTACCTCCCCTTGGACCACCTAGAGTTCGGGATCACAGCCTGGCCTGCCTCAGCACCTCTCTGCCAAAGGTTCTTCATTCAGAATTCACTTAAAATGCAGTCCCACACAATCTGATTCCAACTCAGTGACAGGTCCCAGGAGTTGGCCCACCCTCCCTGGGACCCTGTGCATTGCTTGGGGCTTCCTACTGGCTAAACTGGGAGCCCCAGAAGGTGACAGCCCACCACCATCTCCTTCCCCTCTCTGCCCACCTGAGCTTCTTCTCCGGGTGCCTCCAGGTTTGGGGGCAGGGCCGATGGAAGCCAGGCTCTGAGTACCATGCCAAGGACACACAGCATGAATTATTCTCCTTTCCACAAACAAAGGTGTGAGGGCCGTGCCTGCGAGGAACATGGACTTGGAGTACAGTCAGCATTACATCTCCAGGCCGAAACCCAGGGGGGTTCTCATTCAATTCCCTCACTCCTCCTGTGCCTTTTAACTAACTTTGAAATTCCTTTCGCTGCTGCAGGTGCCTCCATGCTGTTTCCGAGGTCTGGGGCCCCACACAGACTTATTTGGTAAGCGCTGCAGGAACCTCAGAAAATGAGGAGCAGAGGAGGAAGCCAGGCCTGAAGTAATTAAGATGATTTGTTTCACGTGGTTCAGACAGGCACCGAGGGGAACCTGAACACAGAGAATAGAAGATCAAAGGGATGGATCGGAAAGTGGGAGCTCAGCTCAAGGCCAACGGGCCATCCGAACCCTCCCTGCATTTTTAGCTCCTCCCAGAGATTAGACAGAGGGAGATCTTTTCTTTTTAACCTTCGCTTTCAACAGTTTGCTCCCAGAATAAAAAATTCAAATATACCTGCCTTATTAATGTCGCAGGATCTCTCCACCTGAAATCATTTGTCGATGGAAAGCAGTGTGCTATTTAAGCCCCAGGAGTCATGCTGCCAGAGTGAATGTTCTTTAGAAAGTACGTGTCCTTGGCAAGCTTGTTTGGTGGCTCCGGAAAATCCTCTCTGCTGAGACCTCCTCCTGTCACTGGCTCTGTACCCAGTTATGGGACATGAGGGTAGGGTCAAACAGGTGAGGGGTGGAGCCCAGTGTGGGGTGCATGAATGAGGGTGTTACCCTTCAGAACCACAACATGGTGTTTATACTACTCAGCATGGTATTGGCTGTTTATTTCTCCTCCCCAGCAATACTGAGTATCAAGACTCAGCTAGGGATGCCATGCTGCTGGCCCCGACACTGTGGGTGGCCAGGTATTATTTACACATCTATCTTCTCAGTGTAAAGGCCTTGATGTCTCATTTTGACAAAGTTCTATAGAGACTAGAGGCCACGGTCTCAGCTCACTGCTATGAGTCGGAGGAGAGCTTTCCTCTGAAGCGGAAAACATTCTGCAAGTCAGTCACCTAGAAAAGAGACCTTCAGATCATCTAGACTCTAGAGAGGAAATTCCTCACCCTCTGCTGGACCAACATGTCCGCAGCTAAGGCTGGAACAGTCCCTTGAGGATGAAGGGTCCTGCCCCTCTTCCCCTGCAGGCTGGCATATGGGGCCATAACTGGAAGGAGAGTAACTCTGCCATGTTACCCCACCTGCATGTAGGTGCTTCTGTGCTCAGCCTGACTCAACTGTGAATCCAAGGAATTAAAAGCAGGGTCAAGTTTCCCCTTTAGAGCCAGAGCATTAATACTGAATCAGAGTCCTGAAACCAGCTTGGTGGGGCCTGCTGAAATTGACTAGATACCACCCCCTCCCCGCCCCTAATGGGAAGATAGACCTTGAGGAGTAAGAGTTGGATCTTTAAGTCCTAGTTGAAATTCTTGCATGGTCATTTCCCTGGAAGACCTAGGTTTGATTATTAAGGGAGAGAGAAGTTTCCAGTGCATGATGACCACATGAACTTAAAATAAAAAAAATAACAAGTTTAAATCTCAGAAACTTGGTTCCTCAATGCTGCTGGTGGACATGAGGTTGCCCATGTTGTGGCTAAGGACTGAGACATCACAACTTGAGAAGGTTGACTGTGGGTGGAGCCCAGCAGGCCCAGTGAATGCCCCCAGGAGGAGGGGCAGCGCTTTCCTGTTCCCTGCTTCTGATGAGCTCAGAGACTTGACTACTGGGATTGCTTGAAAGCAGGAATCAATGCAAGCTCCGATCTTCCTTCCCTAATAGCATAACTCCTTGGTGCATATTTAGCCAACTATTAAGTAATGCTATTTCCAAAGGGAGAGAGGCCATGGCCAGACCAGACTTTAATGAGCATCCCAGGCCTGGCCAGACTTTAAAGGCACGAGCATATTGAGATATTAGTCGAAGCTCAAAAACAATAGGTGCCTGCGCCCTCTAAGTAGCTCATGTGTTACAGATCTGACAAGTCTCATTGATTTAAATGGCTGGAGCACTGCTTGGATTTTAATCTCCTTCACCCTTATACCAAGGAGGTCGCTGTTTAAAGGCTTTTACTTAATAATGTAAACACCTGTCACACGCCAGGGGCAAAGCTATTAAGGAGAAGGATTATTTAAAGCAATGCTCCTGAATACAACATTGCTATTACTGTCTTATCCTCAATTGCCAGGTCTTCGCAGGGCTTCTCTCTTAGGACCGGAGTCAACAGCCATGCCACCTAGTGCTCTGTCACCCAGAGAGGTCTGCAGAGGGTCCTCTAACCCACACAGAGTGGACATCTGCTCACATGTTGTCATCTGAAGACTCGCAAATGTCTGACCTGCCAAGACTCTTGCAGTCAAAGCGTGTATCTACCAAAGTCCCTTATTAAAGTGGAAAGCTGTTTCCATAAAGGAGTTTTAGGTATCTTCTTGGGAACTACAAGGCATAGGGACTAGACTCTTTACAAGCATCACCTCTTTCATACCTGCATCCACCCTATGGTTGAGTGCTATTGCTATCCCCATAATCTGAAGTACAGATGGTTAACTAACTTTCTTAAGGACACACAGTATTTAGCAGGAATAAGATTAGAATCCAGGGCTGACTTCAAAGCATGTACCTTAAGCACTAAGCCATGTTGTCTCTCCCACTCTCAAGGACCCATTAGTTTACACATAATGTGGTGAAAGGAAAGCCTAGAAGAATCGTACAGAAGAGGAGAGAAGAGGAAGAGCCAGAACCAGGAGGGCTGCTGAGGGTGTGCTCCCAAGCCTAGACTGGCAGCTTTGGAGCAGTATGTTGGCATCAGGGGGCCCAGGAGTTAGGACCAGAAGGGAAAGGACCCTGAAACCTTTAAGAAGGTGCGAGGACTAGAGATGTGAGAGCACGATAGCCTAGCTTAGAGTAGGGTGGCCCCTGCCCCCTACTCTCTCTGTTCCTTTAGCCAAGCTGCCTTGTCTGGGAGACACACCTGAGGCCAAAGCACAAGCCTCTCACAGACCTGCACCTGCAGGGCTTCTGAATGCTCTTCATAGCTGCTGGTCTTAGCAAAACCCAGGTCAGCGTGGGCCCTGCCAACAGTACCCAAAGCCCTGATGTCATCTAACCAACTGTAGGTCAGTAACATTGGTCCGAGGGAGGAGGGCACACTCATGGGACAGCACAGGCCCAACCGTCACTGGCCTGTATATTATCCAAGCTGCTGATCAGACATCACTGTGGTTTACCAAGACCGTTCACCCACAAACTCATCTTAGTGATGAAAGCCAATCCCTCTGGTTTAACCTCGGCACCGGAATTCAGTAGTGCATTGGTGAACAACCCCCCCTTTTTAAGAATACAAAGAAACAAGACGAGAGAAAATGGTTCAGTCATTCATTCAAAAATATTTATTGAATATTTTTTATAAACCAGAAATTGCTCTTGGTACTTCAGATAAAGGAAAGAATAAGAGGGTCACTGTCCCTCCCCAACTGGAACCTTCTTTCAATTGTGTAGAAGACAAAAAGAAAATCAGTGAAGGGGAAAAAAAGATAATGTTATATTTTAAGAAAAAAATAATCAGAGTATTGTTTCTTCAAGAGCGGTGCCCAAACCAACAGCATCAGTCTCACCCAAGAACTTGTTAGAACACAGATCCTCACACCCTTCCTCAGACCTACTGAATCAAAAACTCTGGGCATGGGGCCAGCAATCTGTGTTTTAACAAGCCTTTCAGGGAATTCTGATCTTTACTAAGGTTTAAGAACAACTGGGATAGAAAGTAAGGGTGGGGAGGAAAGCATCCTACCTAATAAAAGAGTGATATGCAAATTAACCATCACTCCGCGACAAAGATGGCAGCGCCCATAGCAGCTGGGGCAGGACGCTGGCGGCGTCACCCTGGCAACGTGAGCCTGGCAGGCAAGTGCGCCCGCAGGCAGCACCCAGCAGGGCCCACTTGGCTGTCACCATGGCAACCTGGGAGCAGGCAAGCTCGGCCCACAGGCAGCACCCAGCAGGGCCTGCTTGGCCATCACTGTGGCGACCCGGGAGCAGCCAAGCACAGCCCAGGAGCAGGCAAGCTCAGCCCGCAGGCAGCACCCAGGAGGGCCTGCTTGGCAGTTGCCACGGAGACCCACGAGCAGGCAAGCGGGCCTGCAGACAGCACCCAGCAGGGCCTGCTTGCCCATTGCAGTGGTGTGGAGCAGGCAGGCCCCACAGAGAGCAGAGAGCAGGGAGCAGGCCCAAGCCATCAGTAGGACATCCCCTGAGGGCTCCTGGATTGGAGAGGATGCAGGTTGGGCTGAGGGACCCCCCCCCCATGCACGAATTTTGTGCACCGGGCCTCTAGTCTTTAGATAAGATAATCAGGAGAGGCCTTTCTGACATTCAAAAGAGTCCTGAGAGAGGAAGGAAGGAAGGAAGGAAGGAAGGAAGGAAGGAAGGGAGGGAGGGAGGGAGGGAGAAAGGAGCCACTCAAAAGCCAAGGAAAAAATAATTCCAGGTACAGGGAACAGCAGACGCAAAGTCTCTCAGGCAGGGAAGAACTTGTTATGATCAAGGAACAGAAAAGTCTGACCAGAACATAATTATTGAAGGAAACACTGATTAGAACAGGGCCTAGGTTATGCAAGGAATTATAGATCTCAGTAAGGGGCATGAATTATAAACTGAATAAATGCTCTAATGAAAGAAACATGCTCTAATGAGAACATATGACACATGAATCTGACCTACATTGGGAGGGATTCTGAGAGGTAATGATGTTTGGGTCTGGGAGGGATTCTGAGAGATAATGATGTTTGAGATAAGATATCAACGGTAAGTATAAGATAACTAAGGAGGTGGACGAACCATCATGTGCAAAGGCCCTGTGACAGGAGAGAGCATGACACTGTTAGGAGATATTGTGAAAGATTTTTTTTAAAGGCAAAAATAATTAATGGGTGCTGTGTCTAACACACCCTTCCTGGTTTCCTGTGCCTTTCATTATCTTTGACCTATTTTACAACTATTGCAACTTCCAGAAAACTAAGAGTGATGCAGATGACACTTGTCCATGGAAATGCAAGTTAATTTTTCCAAATGGAATGCAATTGATTACTGCCCTATGAATATGGCTAGTTTTTCATCTATTAACAAATTCATTTCAGCATTTCCCAATTGTGTGTGTGTGTGTGTGTGTGTGTGTGTGTGTGTGTGTGTTCTTAATTCTCCTTTGGACCTGTCATGACATCTTACTGGTTCTTTCATTAATCAATGAGTTAAAAAATCTTTGACATGAGTTCATTTTATGTTCACATAAGAGTTATAATTTTACCTTTTCCAGAAATTATTTTTAACAACATATACAAGGAATTGCAAAAGGCTAGTTTGCCAGACAATATGCAAAATACCCAGTTAAATTGGAATTCAGATAAGCAAGAATTTTTTTTGTATAAATATGTCCCAAATATTACATGGAACATATTCACACTAAAAAAAAAAAAAGTATTCATTGTTCATCAGAAATCCAAACTTAACTGGTGTCTTGCATTTTTATTTGCTAAATGCAGCAACATCATAGCAAGGTCACTGCCATGTTCCCACCACAGCCCTTGTGTGCTCCCAGGTTCAGGAACAGAAAGAAGCACCTTTTATTCTGTCTTGAACTTCTGCTCAGAAGCCACATCAATGATCTTCTTCCCAAATTCTACAGCAAACTTTCATTGTGTGCTCTAAGGGAAAAAAATAGCTTAAATCACCCCTTTATATAGGGGCAGGTACTGCTTTCACCCTGGGACATATTGAGTTCCCGTTCTCTTGGAAAATTTGCTACTTGCCTATAAAAGGCATCCTTTCAGCCCCACAAGGGTGTGTAAGGTGTCATATACTCAGAGGTTTGGGGACAAAAGAAAAAGAGGAAATAAATGGGCTAGTTCCGTGGAATACACACAGCAGGATGTGATCATGTCTCCGTTCTCACATATCCTTGCTCCCATCCAAAATTCCCTGACTCTTCCCAATGAGGCTTCCCTGCTTTAGGCAGAAGCTTTTCCATATTCAAGCCACCGATTAAAATGCAAATATCCCCCTGTGAGAATATCCTAACATCAGCTAACATTTTAGCAGAAATCAGCTGACAAGACATGATACACAAACAAGCAATGAGAGGAGGCAGAGTAGGAGCCTGTGTAAGGGGTGTGGGCACGGGTAGGAAAGAGACCCCCGGAGAGGAGGAGGATTTTACAAGAATGCAGGAGACCTGGAGTCCCACTTTAGGCCAATCTTGCAGGCAAAAGTCTAAATATAAAATCTAGGGAAGATTCATTTTTTTATTTGGGCCCAAATACTCTTGTCATTTCACCTGCCTTTCCCTACAATGTGATAAAAGACACCCCCAAAAGGAGTAACTTCATGGTAATATATTTTTGACTTAGTGGGCATCTCAACAGGCTGGTAATAGAAAGATACCTGCAAAATGAATTCCCCCCACCCCCAACACACACACACACACACACACACACACACACACACACACACACACACACGCTCGAGGCTGTTCTGATCACCAGCAGGACTGTCTCAGAGGAATTATTATCACTTTCCAATGCAGAGGACAATGAATGGGCCTGGCTCTCCCTGGAACATGGGAGTGGGAGCCTGGCAGACAGATTCTCTCCAGACTGAATAAACGCCGGGGGGCCGGGGGGGAGGATCACTGTCCCCAGGAAGCATCCATCACTTTTTAAGCAACGGCTGTGCACACCAACTTTGGCTCCCAACTTCTGTAATATTTCTCTGTTATAAATTGGGCAGCACAGCATGTGGTCAAGGAGCCATTAGAAACCCTCTCGAAAGGAATTTTTTCCCCGGGGACTTAATTTCTTAAAATCTTGGAGCCATTGTTCTCTTGGAAAGTAGGACAGCGTCTCTTTGAGCCTGCCAGACAGAAACAAAACTAAACAAAACAAAAAAGCAACGTCTCGGAAAGGATAACACAGGAGCAGGCTTCCTTCTGAGCACCTGGAGGCCCCTCTGTCCTCCGCCGCAGCCGCTAGATCACTCTAATGAGAACAGATGGCTCGCGTCGGGAGATGGGCTTGATATTATATGCCTCCCAGGTCCTCCTTCTGAAACCAGATTTTAGCAGATTTTTTTAACTGAGAATGGGAGCAGGTTGTTTAAGTGGCAGCCCCAATGTGTGCCAGGAAAGGGGGTTGTTAATTGCACTGATACGTTCACTGTTGACTTTTGGAGAGCTCACAGCACTTACAACGGAGAGGGCGGAGTCTTCAGAGGCCCTGGTTCAAGGATGGAGGAAGAGGTTGCCCTGAGCAGCCCACGGGAGCTCCTTCAACTGGTCAATGGCAGAGAAGAAATCGCACCCTTCCAACCTCCCACTCCTGACCCCAGCCACCTAATGCCACCATGCGGCAGGAGCATGGGAAAGTCCCAGTGCGGGGTACAGGTGGGAGGGCCAAGGTTCCACAAGGGGGTTAGGGAGGCCAGGCTGAACCTGAACCTGGTAACTTTGGTTGATCCCGCCCCCCAACTCCACTTCTCAGAAGTGGTAGAAGTCACCAGCCTGGCTGTGATCGCTGTTTCTCATCCTGCAGTATTCACAATCGGGTAGGGCCGGGGCGGGGAGGCGGGGAGGACAAGAGGCACCCCCGAGAGGTATCCATAAAATAAAGGTAAAGAAAAAGTTAGGTTTCAAAAGTTAGCTTTCTTCCTTCCTTCCTTCCTTCCTTCCTTCCTTCCTTCCTTCCTTCACAAAAACTCTTGAATTTTTTTTATTTTTTGTTAAACCAGGGTATTTTTAAAAATATATTTTTATTGATTTTAGAGAGAGGAAGGGAGGATAGAGATAGAAACATTGATGAGAGATGCCTTCTGCACACACCCCTATTGGTAATGGAGCCTGCCACCCAGGCATTCGATCTGACCAGGAATGGAACTGTGACCTCCTGGTTCATGGACTGACACTCAACTTCTGAGACACACCAGCCAGGCAAAACTCCTGAATTGTAAACTCTGCTTTTCTGCAGAAGTTGTTCCATTATCATCATAATTACCAAATTTATATACCTCTATTTCAGGGTCTCAGGAAGCCATAAAGAGAGAAAGAGGAGCTTTTCACGGTGAGAAATGAGAAATGATGCAGGGAAAAAAGTGGCCTGTGGAGCAGACTTAATGAGGAAAAATGTTTCTGGAGTCACTTGTCACCGGGGTGTCTGGAAAGGAAAGAGGACCAGCACTGGGTGAGTGGGCAGGGAAAATGGGAAAGGCAGGGAGTTCGGATCAGAGCTTTGAATCAGGTCAGAGGTGAGGGCTGCAAATGAAGCTCTAGGAAGGACCTTTTCAATGGTGGTCATTTAAAATGAATACTAAAATAAATGCAGAAACTGAAATCATTTCCCTTTCAGTACCTGTGAGCAGTGTTCAAAAAGGAGGAAGAGCCTGGCCAGCATGGCTCAGTGGTTGAGCATCGACCTATGAACCAGAAGGTCACAGTTCAATTCCTGGTCAGGGCACATGCCCGGGTTGCAGGTTCGATCCCCAGTGAGGAGTGCGCAGAAGGTAGCTGATCAATGATTCTCTCATCATTGATGTTTCCATCTCTCTCCTTCTCCCTTCCTCTCTGAAATCAATAAAAATATATTTTTAAATGACAGAGATAAAACCTTCATATTCTAGATTTCTTCTTGTCTTTTTAAAAATAATAATAAAGAAAAAACACAGGAGAAATGACAATGATTCTCAACCAATGGACCCTTGCTGCCTCCCCGGGGTAAATCCATCACCAAAGGCTGAAATCCCTGTCCCGTTTATTGTTCTTACATCAGCTAAGAGTGTGTGTCTGTGTGTGTGCTTTATGTCTGTGCATTTCTCAATAATTTTTAAGGCTTTATTTGTGTTTGCAGGAATGGACTCCACTTTGGTTCCTAAATATATGATCCTTCTAAGTAATATCCAGAAGCATAAGGAGTGATTACCTTTTGGTAATAATGAAACTTTTTAGAAATTATAGAACTATTTCCATAGGTAATACCTAATTTTGATCAAGTAGATATTATATGCACACATATTATATAATGTAATTTTCACAACAATCCCATAAGCATGCATTTTTCTCCCAGTTTACAAATGAAGAAACTGAGGCTCTTGGTAAATAAATTACTAGGTCATTGCTATAGATTGAATATTTGTATCCCTCCCAAAAAAAATGTTGAAGCCTTAACCCCCAATGTGATAGTATAAGGAGGTAGGGCCTTTGGGAGGGAATTAGGTCATGAGGCAGAGTCCTCATGAATGGGATTAGTGCCTTTATAAGAACAGACACAGAGAGATGATCACTCTTGTCCATATAAGGACATAGCAAGAAGGCGACCATCTGCAAACCAAGAAGAGAGCCCTCACCAGGAATCAAATTAGCCACCACCTTGATCTTGTTCTCCCAGCCTCGGAACTGTGAGAATTAAATGTCTGCAAGCTAACTAAGATAGTTACCCACCCAGTAAGTAATGGAGCAAGGGCTTGATACAAAGTCAGTTTCTATTGCACCAGACTGCATCTCAGCATCAACCTAGCTTGACCAACCTCAGTCTGAACATGACAATCACAATAATAGCTTCATGTTGATGTGGCTCATAGAGCTAACAAAGCACTTGCACACCCATCGCTTACTTTAGAGTGTGTTGCAAAAAGCAGGGTCTGGAATTTTAGGCCTCACATCCTAAATCATAATACCCACTGTACAGAGCATCACTGCATATTATTTCTAACAGAAACTGGAAAAACAAGCTTTAAACTCATTACATGCTGTGTGTCTGAGGATGCAGGGACACTGGCTCTCTCTTCCACCCTCACTGGACATGCTCCATGGCATAAATTTCCTGGAGAATAATTTTGTAATAAAAGTTTTTTAAGTCCACAATCTTTGACCCAGTAACTCTGCTTCTAATCCTATATTTTAAGAAAGGGATCAGAAACATACAGAAAGATTAATAAAAGAGATATTCATTACAAGATATTAAATAAGAGTAAAAACTTGGAAATAACCTAAAAATATCCATAAAATCATTATCAATTGACTGAATAGATCATACACACACACACATATATGTATGTGTATAACAGAATATCATGCATTCATTACAAATGTCATCAAAGAATATGGAAAGATATGTGGAATGCTCCTAATAAAGTTTAAGTGAAAAAGCAAGTAACAGCCAGGCTGGTGTGGCTCAGTGGTTGAGCATCGACCTATGAACCAGGAGGTCACATGCCTGGGTTGTAGGCTTGATCACTAGTGTGGGGGGTGCGGGAAGCAGCCAATCAATGATTCTCTCTCATCACTGATGCTTCTATCTCTCTCTCCCTCTCTTTTCCTCTCTGAAATGAATAAAAATATTTTCTCTTATAAAGAAGCAAAGTAAGACAAGGTCAGCCAGACCACATCCACACAGGCCCATGTTCAAAATGCCCTTGGACTTGTGCTCTTCGGAGCTCTAACTCATGATTACCATGAAGATTTTTCTTGAAAGGAACTATAACAGGATCTGCTGTTCCAAGCAGTTCTAAGCTTTAGAAGCCTTGCTGATTAATAGTGTGGCACCTGCCATGGTACCTCATGACAAGGCTTTTCACAGCTGTCCTACTGTGCCATTTGGCTGTGTTGCGTAACATTGACCAAGCCCCTTGATCTTTCTGTCTCAATGTCCTCATATACAACAGAAGGATAAATATTCTGTCTCCTCTCTAACAAGGCTTTTGAGAGGATCAAATGACATGATGGAGATAAACATCTATGAAAGAGATTGCCATTCTCTATCCATTCTCCTCTCTTTCCCTTGGCAATAACACTCCAAACTCCAGCTAAGCACACACTGACCAGCCAGAGACTACTGCGCCCAGCCTTCATTGCAGCTACATGTGGCCAAGCAACCCTTGATAACCAATGCAATACAAAGAGAAATTACATCTGCAAGTCTCAGGCCATACCTTTAAAAAGGAGCTGCTTGCCCTATTGTACCCTTTTCTTCTTCCTTCAAATTAGATTTGTACTTGGTGATGAGTCATATTTGACCTTAGAGGATGGTGGATGAACAAAATAAAAGATGTCTGGATCCTGCACAGCCTCATGAAGCAGATCTCCTTACTACCCCTGGGCCATCTACCAGCTCATTTTTCTAAGGGATAAAGAAATAATCCTTCTATGTTATTAAATCCACTGTTATTTTGTTCTCTAATACAGCAGCTGAGCCAATATCTCAACTATTGCAACATCCTTTGAACATATGAACTGTCATGTCAAGACGTGATATTGTTCTTATTGTTAATTACATCTGCTGTCTTGATTTAACAACCCCTCTTGTCACATAGCAGTCACCCTCTTATTCACAGGACCACAATTTCTGCTTCTGCACGACCTCACCTTCAGCTGTCTGGCATTCACATGTGAGAGTTGCTCCTAGCATCCCTCTGGCACAGTTTCTTCTGTTTCTATACCAAGTCTCCCTGGTAACTTTCTTTCTTAAAAAACTGAACTTTCTGTTGAGCATTTGGAAGCTTAGCAAATACCAGGTCAAAGCCCCTGCAATAACTAGCCTCGCATGTGATGTCTTCCTCACCCTGACTTGGAGTAAGCAAAGAGACCATCATTTTATTTCTAAACAGCCTCCAACCAAGCAAGCTAACTGAAAAGGTTACTTGAGGGGTTGTTTTTGTTTTTTGGATTTTGTTTTTGTTTTTTGTTTGTTTTTATATTTTTTATTAAGCTGATTGGGGTTACATTGGTTAATAAGATTATATAGGTTTTGCCCTAGCTGGTTTGGCTCAGTGGATAGAGCATCAGCCTGCAGACTCAAGGGTCCCAGGTTTGATTCCGGTCAAGTGCCCATGACTGAGTTGTGGGCTCCATCCCCAGTAGCGGGTGTGCAGGACGCAGCCAATCAATGATTCTCTCTCATCATTGATGTTTCTATCTCTCTCTCTCCCTCTTCCTTCCTCTCTGAAATCAATAAAAAAAATTTTTTAAGATTATATAGGTTTCAAGTGTACATTTCTATGATACATGATCTGTCTATTGCAATGTGTGCCCGCCACCCAAAGTCAATCGTCTCCCGTCACCATATATTTGGCCCCCTTTACCTTTTATTGTTCTCCCACATACCTTCCCTCTGTCAACCACCATACAGTTGTTTGTGTCTATGAGTTTCAGTTTCTATCCCACATATGAATGAAACCATATGGTTCTTAGGTTTTCCTGACTTATTTCACTTACCTTGATATTCCCAAGGTCCATCCATGTTGTTGCAAATGCTGCTATTTCATCTTTTCTTCTGATGGAGTGGTGCTCCATTGCGTACATGTACCACATCTTCTTTACCCCGTCCTCTATCAAAGGGCACTTTAGTTATTTCCATGTCTTGGCCACTGTGAATAACGCTGCAATGAATATAGAAATGCAGATACCTTTGTGAATAAATGTTTTCAAATTTTTGAGGTAGATACCCAGAAGAGGGATTGCAGGGTCATATGGTAACTCTATTCTTAATCTTTTGAGGAACCTCCATATTGTTTTCCATAGTGGCAGTTTACATTCCCGCCAGCAGTGAATGAAGGTTCCTTTTCTCCACAACCTCTCCAACACTTGTTATTACTTGTTCTATATAATAAAAGGCTAATATGCAAATAGAGCAAATGGCAGAACAACCTGAACAACCAGTCTCTGTGATGTGTGCTGACCACCAGGGGGCGTGCGCAGAGCATGGCGGGCTTCGGCTGCCGTGGGATGGTTGAGCAGGTGGGGGGCAGGGGCGGGCGCCAGACCAAGGTGGGGCATGGTCGCTATCATCGGGGCAAGCCTCTGGTGGTTACTGAAAGTTCATTGCTCCCACGCTCCGCAGTCCCACTTGCACGCAGTTGCAATGTACTCAGCAGGAACTACAGTATGATGCTAACCAGGTCCGAGTAAATCTCTAACAGGGCCACTTCCCTATGGCTCTCTCCTGCTAGAGTAGTAGGTGGGGTGCACTTTGCTTTAAAGGGAAAAATTATTTTTTAAGTACTCTAACACACATGTGGATACAGGATCACTCAGCCCTGGTGGGCAAGGTTTTCTTTTTAATATATATATATAGTTTTTTTTATCCACAAGTTTTTTGTTTTTCCAATTATAGGCGACTGTCAATATTATTTTTATTAGTTCAGGTGTACAGCTTAGTGGTTAGACACTTATATAATGTATGAAGTAATCCCTCTGATAAGTCTGGTACCCACCTGGCACCATGCATAGTTATTACAGCAGCATAGACTGTAGTCTCTATGCCGTACTTTACATCCCCATGGCTACTCTATAGCTACCAATCTGTACGTCTTTCTCCCTTCACCTCCTTCACCCAGCATCCCAATCCTCCTTCCCTCGGGCAACCACCAGTTCCACTCTCTGTATCTATGAGTCTGTGTCCGTTTTGTTTGTTCATTTATATTGAGTTAACCACATGTTTTAATGAAATACTTTGTTACTAATGTTGTGGCCTCCCCCCATAACAAAGAAACAGAATTTCCAGAGGATGAGGCCCAGAAATCAGGATTTTAAAAAGATTCCCAGGTGATTCTAATGTGCAGCCAAGGTTGAGAACCACTGATTTATATTGAGTAAACCACATGTTTTAATGAAATAGCAGGTGTGTAATCATTAGGAAAATATTCGGCAGTATGAACAATTGCAAAGAGTGACAGCTTTGGAGTCAAACACTGCTGAATTAGAATCCCTGCTTACCTATTTTCTAGCGTGCCGATGGTTAGGCATTTTTAACAAGAACTGTTTCCATGGGTGGGGGGTTTGCAAATGTGCTACTTTGATGGCTATTCATATTAGCTCTGTTTCAAAGGTCCCAGGTTACCCTCCACCTAGTCTGGTGTTTATTTAGTGCTCACTATTAGAATGAGTAATAAGCCCCTTAGCTTTTGACAGATAGTTCTTTAAGCAGGAGACCTATGAGCAGGCACACTGCACTGGAGCCCCTGCTGAGCAGAGAAGAACCCTAGGCTGTAATCCTTGGGTCCCCAGAAGGGTTAGTGAAATTGGAGGTCGGTGGCAGGGTAAGCAAATCTGAAAATATCTCTTGCGAAAAACTTGCTGCACAGTGTGGAATCCATTTCTGCGAGGGCTGTTGAGATCTTCCATGGCCAGGATCCCTCCCACTGGGACGAGTAGGAGGTAGGAAGACATGTGGATTTAGTACTTGCAGCCAATTTAGAAACATCAAATTTGAATACAGGTAATTCTTTGTGGGTATTTTTTTAATCCCAGGGTACCTTTTTCTACACCTCTGAAAGAACAGAAATAGACAAAATACTCTCACCTTTGCTCTCTTTTTTTTTTTTCACCTTTGCTTTCTTGATAGAGAAAGAAAGCATCGAGAAGCTGACAGCCTGACCCATGTAGGAGGTGCTACCTGCTAAGTCAGTAACAGCAGGGAGGATTCTGGGGCCTAGAACACGTCCTGACCACCAGCTCACGTGAATGTCAGGGTGCCTGGTACATAACATATCGGCATGCCATATATGTTTACTGAATGAATGAATGAATGAATGAATGAAGTCACCTAACCAATGTACCTCCAACTTGTGTAACATAAGGACCTCTTTTGAAGAAATAATTGTCTCTTAACTCCAGAGATTATTTACAAAACCATGATTTATATAATACAGCCTTAAGAAAGTTCATTCTCATTCTTTGACTCTATCTCTCAGTAGCAAATTATCATTGCAAAATAGAATTTCAATCCTTATAACTGATAAAAGTATGTTTTTACAATTGAAAGGAAAACATCACTTTTTAAAGTTCTCACAGAATTCATAGAACTCAGATAATAGCAGCGAGCCCCAGTAGGAGAAAGACTGTACCAGATTGTGTGCCCTGGACGGAGGGTAGGCCCGAGCGTTGTCCTTTATGAGACCTGCAGCACCCTGGCCCGTAGCCTTCTCCCACTGTCTGAGAGTGATGAGGGTGAGGGACCGTGGCCAGTCTCCCACTCCAAGGGGGAAAGAAGAATGGGCAGTGTGGGCAGTGTGGGCAGTGCGACCCGGAGAGCACTGGAGAATGGTGGTTGGATGCACTGCAGCAAAGCAGAGATCCACTTCAGCTGCAAATTGAAAGAAGGTCCCCTGGGGGAGGTGGGATGTGAACTGGGCCTGGGAACACAAAGAGAGAGGAAGGGGAGAAGGGCTTTGGACATGAAGAAAAGGAGTCTTTTCCTTGCCTGTTGATTCACTGCCTCCTTTTAAATTGGACTTGCCAGCCTTGAGGACATGCATCGGAAATCTGCCCAAACCTCCAAGGAAATGAGTGGGTTTTTAGTGATGCCCAACCAGGAAGGACACACTAGAAATATAATTAAAAATCTACAGAAACACTTATTCCTCAATGAAAAAAGCATCCCCATGAGGTGGAAGATTATTCTTTTCCAATACTTTCTATCTCTTTCCCCCCACTTCTGAGTATAAAACCCAGTTTAGGTCGCCCAGATCCTGTTCTTCTCAAAATCTGAAGTTTGCCTTATAGGCTTTGAAATGTCCCTGTTTTGTTACATGATTTAACCCACAGCCCTGTAGTCTTGGTCCTTGAGGTCAACTATAGGGTCTTTTCCATGTTTATTCCCGTATCTAACTGGCAAATCATATCCAGGCATTCAATAAATGTTTGCTAAAAAAAATATTGTTTGCCCTAGTGGTTTGGCTCAATGGAAAGTGAGTCAGACCTGTGGACTGAAAGGTCCTGGGTTCGATTCCGGTCAAGATCACATGCCCGGGTTGTGGGCTTGATCCCCAGTTGGGGGCCTGTAGGAGGCAGCCAATCAATGATTCTCTCTCATCATTGATGTTTCTATTTCTCTCTTCCCTCTCTTTTCCTCTCCAAATATATATATTGTATAGCCAAAGAAATGCCCAGAGTTCTCCTATTGCCCTATCTCTTCTGCCACATCAACATTTACTCCTTAGAAAGAAGCCACATGAAGATCTAACACCACTTAGTGTGTTGCCCTGCTCCCAGTAGCATTTTAAATCCTGTGTAAGTGGGAATTAGGAATTTTTTGTATATTCATAAACAGATTTTTTTGAATATTCACAAACAGATTTAGGAGGCAGTTCAAGGCTAAAGAGGAGGTGTTCCTAAGGAAGCAGGTATATTTCATTAAGGCTGACTTTGAAGCTAGCTCTTATCAAAAAGATGAAGTGATATTTTGGCATACATAGAGAAGGACAGTAAAGTCCTGTGCTGACAGATATGAGCTGCAAAGAGCAGCCTTAAAAAAAAAAGAAAACTACAGTCTACAGCCCAGCAACACTTATTAAGATTAGATTTAACCAAAGACTATAAAATCTTAAATGGTAGATAATAAGGTCAAGCCAAGTTACTATTTTCAGCTCAGAACAGAAGACGAGACAGGAGGACATAAATGGAAATTAAAAGGGATTCAGAACAGATCAGAAGGTTACCAAAAATAATCAATGGCTGAAATGACTTTCTGGACTCATTCACTTGTGCTGAAAATATTGGGTCATTGAAAAAGTAATGAGATGATATTCTTGGGAAATGGAATAGTTAAAATGAATGAGTCCAGATGGACCCAAAGATTTTAATCATTCTGAAGAGAAACACTTGCTGGGATGATCTCTCCTAAACCAAGTTGAAATTTCATTCTAGGGAGATAACAAGGTATAGGAGCAGAGGACTTCGCTTTTCACATTCCCTGGGCGTTTGCTGCTCCTTCAGAGTTACAGTGGTGTTTAATGTCAAGGGGCTTTATGAGAAGTGCCTCCTGCACGGTCTTAACAAGAAAAATGGGCAGGACAGCCACTAAGGACATGGAGCCTTGGAGTTCATTCTCAACCAGCTTCCCAACCAAAGTTGAAATCTTCTCCATGTTTCCACAAGTCACTCATCTCCCAGTGCACAATTCCAGGGCCAAGACAATTCGGTGGCAGCTGAGTCTTCTATTGGGCAGTTCCAATTGTTGGACAGCTAGAATTGTTTCCTGCGGAGGAGGGCCTCCCTCGAGTTTCCCTGTCTGGTTAGGTTCTTTGCAGCTATACTGCATGTGTCTACTTCTACCTGGTAACCCAGCAAATATTTAAAGGCAGCAAAAAGAAAGCTTTCTCTTTTCTAAGCTAAAGATCCCCGTTTTCTTCACATGACATGTTTTCCAGCCTCTTTGCCTTCCTGACCAGCATCCTTGAAAAGGTTGTAAATATTCAATCATGTACACACAAATGCATGCACGCACACAAACATGCTAGAGTGGGTGCTGTTAATTGAACACGTGTCCCTAGACAAAGCCTTCTTTAATCTAGAAATAGCTACTCTGTTAATACAGCCAAATAATAGTAGTAGTGGTTACTATTCATTGCAGCCCACTGCATGCCAGATACTAGGCTAGCCAACTGCATACATTATTTCTAATCATAATCATAGCCAATTTTAATATTCCCAAACTACAAAAGATAAAAACTTAAACTCAGAGAGCAAATAACTTGCCCAAGTTCACAGAACTAGAAAATAGACAAGCAGGGATTTGAATTTAGCAGTGTTTGACTCCAAAGCTGTCACTCTTCGCAATCGTTCATACTGCCGAATATTTTCCTAATGATTACACACCTGCTATTTCATTAAAACATGTGGTTAACTCAATATAAATGAACAAACAAAACGGACACAGACTCATAGATACAGAGAGTGGAACTGGTGGTTGCCCGAGGGAAGGAGGATTGGGATGCTGGGTGAAGGAGGTGAAGGGAGAAAGACGTACAGATTGGTAGCTATAGAGTAGCCATGGGGATGTAAAGTACAGCATAGAGACTACAGTCCATGCTGCTGTAATAACTATGCATGGTGCCAGGTGGGTACCAGACTTATCAGAGGGATTACTTCATACATTATATAAGTGTCTAACCACTATGCTGTACACCTGAACTAATCCTATATAATAAAACCCTAATATGCAAATTGACCAAATGGTGGGCCTAAGCTGGCAGGCAGACATCCCCTGAGGGGTCCTGGACTGCAAGAAGGTGCAGGCCAGGCTGACGGACCCTCCCCCAGTGCATGAATGTCATGCACCGGGCCTCTAGTATAAAATAATATTGCCAGTCACCTATAATTGGAAAAACAAAAAAGTTGTGGTTAAAAAAAAAAACTTGTGGTTAACTACAATCCCCAGCCTCTTTCACCTTCACATATTTAAGGATTTGCACCCAGCAGGAAGTATGTGATTTGCAGGTGGAGCATTCACTGCAAGGCATGTTGGGAGAAAGGGGCTAGACCAGGCTGGGAGAGGTTCAGGGCTGTGTGGGCAGAGCTATGGCCCCATGATAGGCCATCAATTGTCCAAACTCTATTTCAAGTAGACACACCACCAATGCAGCCCATTTCCAGGGTCTCAGCGAGTCCTATGTGGAGATGGGACAGGGACCCAGCTTCAGAAGTATAAAATATTGACCATGAGAATGTCAAGCTAAACCAAGGTCCTACCCAAAGTTCTGCCTCCAATAGAGCCTCAGAGAACAGTGGATGAACCATGAGAGGAATAAATCGGGGCTTTACCCACTTGGTTCAGGCCCCACAATCCAGAAAGTCATGAAAAACAGAAAAATGCGAATTATCCCAGATCCAGACAGAAGGGAGTTAGGCCCAAGTTGGTTGAGTTTGACCTTCCGTGGTGTTAAGGTTAACTTGGCAGACAGGGGGCACTTAAATGCTGCACATTCCAAAGAATAACCCTTAAACCAGTTAGTAGGAGATGACCTACAAACCCTTAGAATATCTTGCCGGTAAGAGTATCTTTGTGAATGTGGAGCCTTGGGCCATGATAGATAGTTTATACTAATGGTGAGATATGTGGTAAATGCCTATTTTTGTTTTCCTGGGGCCTTGGGCCAGACTCTATCAGCTTGACCTCTGGGAAGGCTACTGCCTGAGGAGCTCGGTCAGTCACAGGATCACTCCATGCCTGCGTGACAGACCCTCACAGAAACCCTGGCCACCAAGGTTCAAGGTGTCAGGCTGGGGAAATTACATGCTGTCCACTCGACTCCACTGTGTGTGGACAACTGGAAGCTCATGCCTGGCTTCTCCTGGACCCCCCTCCATACACCTGTCTCCTCGACTGATTTCAGTCTCTATCCTTTCACGGTAATGAACCATGACCATGAGTATAACATCTTCTCTGAGTTCTGTGTGTCCTTCTAGCAAATTGTCAAACCTGAGGGTAATCCTAGGGACCCCACACAGACCTCACAGTGGCAGGATTTGTGAGGGGGTGGCTGTTGGAAGGCTGGGAACCAGACCTAGAACCCAGCACAAAGACTAATTCCTAACCTCCACATGGGCGTCATCCGGGACTCTTACATAACAGACCCACTGGCCTGTCACTGGTAGGAGCTCTGCCTGCAGAAAATAGGTTGTCATTTAGAATAACTGGGATGGATCTAGGACAGGGGCAAAAATTCACACAGATCTCGCCATCTGGTATCCATTCATAGGAGTGGGTTTTGTTTTTTTTAAATAAATTATTGGCAGGACCTATGGTTCTAATTGTGAAAGTATTACATATTCACTGTTGAAAATCTGGAAAATATAAGAAAATGTATAAAAAAGACAACAGTCCATTGGAAGCCCACCACCCAGAGGTAAGCATGGCTAATACTGCCGTATAGTTATTTCCAGCCACTTTCTCTCTCATGAATATACAGCAGGGTCCCTGATGAGACAGGGTTTAACATTTTTTTGTTAGCAAGAAACTCTGCAAGTTAAAAGTTGACAGCCACTTACGTGTCTATATCTAACAAGTCATCCTGGGTTGCACTTTTGTTCTGAAAACAATCACATGGGCAGTTTCTTTTGGTTTTGCAGACGTAGGCAGAGGCACCCATCCCCCAGAGGCAAAAACAACAGTCACAGGACAATGCTTTTCCTGACAAAGGCTGCCCATCTCATCCAGGTACTAATGCCAAGTGCGCCCATCTGAGAGAGAGCCTAGGAGCTTCCTGGCAGCAAAGCAAGAGACCCCAACCACCTGTCCCTGGGTTCACTCATTTTCAGCACGTCTGACGAGTTCAGGTGGTCTCCTGCAGGAGCCATATGCACATCTTATACTGAATTGTTGGTGCTACAGGGGAGGTGGTTTAGGCACAGCGTGAGCCCAACACAGGAACCTTCTCCAGCAGCAGCCAGGGCAAGTCTGACAAAAATATGTATGAGGGCAAACCAAGAACATTGGGAGCCCAGGCCATTGTTGGTACAGACAATGAGAAGAAATCTCCTCTTCCTGGCACCATGAGATCCACCCCTGATCAGCTGTGATGGCACAGCCAGGATGGCCCACAGCCGTGGTGGCAACCGCTTTCCCTGGGCACGGGTGTGGGAGCAGCAGATGCAGCCACAGTGACTGACCAGAGTCTCCAGGGCTCTCTCCACAGGCACCGGGGAGTGTTACCGATCATTCCATCTGAAAACACCAGAACTGAGGACCCTTAACTCTATCACCAGAAGGAGACCAGCCGGGAAAGAGGGTATTCTCTCCTACTCTACTCAGCTCACTGGAGACCTGTGACCATATCTTCTACCCCAAACTGACAAGGAGGCAGGAGATCTCAAGGACACAAATCCACAAACCCACACACTGTGTAACAAAAGGGAATGAAACTGCGTGTATATTTTTCCTCCATCAACATTATCGAATGAGCATTTTCTAACGACATTCAAAATATTTGGAAACAGCACTAGTAGGTAATAACATCAGCTAACACTTAGGGAGTGCTTGTGTAGCACTGGCATGTGAGGTGGTATTAAAAACCCCGTATCCTAGATAAGAAACCCGAGGCCCAAAGAGGTCAGGTAACTCACCCAATGACACAGCGTTACTGTGGAGACGCCAGCATCTGAACCCAGTTTTGCATACACAGGATAGTTCATCATTTTCCTAGAGCTGGATGTTCCATTTTCCCCATTTTTTCACTATTATAAATGTGCAGCGATAAACATAAATCTTGGAAAGTCAATTAAAACTTTCAACCTAAGTGTAGACCTTCACATTTGTTGAACTCCATCACTTTTAATTACATCTGAGAGGTTTTCTTGGATCTCAACTCGGCGATTCCGATCTTCCACTTTCCTCCCAGCTTTGTATCACTCGGAGTTCACTGAGCTGTTCTCCTCAGGCACTTCATAGAAAGCTCGGCCTGGACAAGACAAGCTCCCGCGCCTTGGTCCTGTCTCCCGCACCAGTTCATCTCACACTCGGGCTTCCAGCTCCTCGTCCACACCATGCTCCCCGGGGCCACAGGGCCTCGACACATTCTGCTCCCCCCTGAAACCCCCTCCCTTCACCCTTGCATCTCAGCTCAAGCTGAGGGCAGAGTTCTTTGTTATAAACTCACAGAACCACATTCTTTTCCTTCCAAGTGGGAAATGCATGCGTTCAGTCACAAAATGCACTGACTAATAGCTCTCTCCTATACTCAACCATAGAGTCTGTGACAGGAGGGGCCACCCCTGCCTTCTCGCCGTGGTATCCCCAGCACCCAGCGCTGTGCTTGACATTCAGTGACCATTTTTGCTAAATGAAGGACTGCAGCACCCACAGACAGCAACAGAACACGGGCCCTCTGCGGTGCCAGGAGCACACAGGGAGGCATCCCCTTCCTGGTACAGGCTCCAATCAGCTGCAATTTATGACCTGCCCATGGTTCTTATCTGAGCCTCAGGCTATTTCTAGAGAGTTTGTCAGATGCGGCTGAGATGAAGCCTGATGTGATTGACTTCCTCTCCTCGCTCCTCTCTCCAGGCATCCTCCACTCAGCCTCCAGGCATCCCTGCAAAGGCAGCTCTGATTACCCCGACTCCCTGATTAAAAGCCTCGGGAGCTCCACAGTGTCCTCCAGATGTCAAGTCCAAGCTCCATGACATTCGAGAGTCTTCACGCTCTGGCTTTCATCTCCCTTTTCCCTGTTGTCTTCTGCTGCCAGCGACACCCACCCACCTCCCTCCCACACACACACACTGCAAAACCACAAGTCTTTGCATACACCTGGCGCTGATCTATCTCCCAGCCTTTTCTCTCTTCCTAGAATGCAAACCCCTCTACTCTGTCTGGCAAACTCCTACTCATCCTTCAAAGTCCAGGTCAAAATTCACCTTCCCTGTAAAGTCTCCCTATCTGCTTCCCACACTTATTGAAGGCAGAACTAATAAATCCTCTTATATTCCTGTAGCATTTTACTACTTTCACCATGTTATGGAGGGACTGTGGGCTCCTTGAAGACAGGAACCATATCGTATTGGCCTCTATTTCCCCCGAAACCACCAGTTTCTGACATAAAGCAGGCCGGCAGTAAATGCTCCGTGTTGCTGTGTCCTTGGGCATTCTCCCATTCCACAGATCTCGTGACACTTTGTAAACACATCAGACTGGTAGAGCCGTGGCTGACCACCCGCTAAGACTCAGTGGTAGGTGCTGAAGTCCACGTGCGGGCGGAGTCCCTCTGCTCCTCCACCACCACCTGCCAACCTGCCCCGCCCTGAGTCCAGTGGGGGTGCCTGCTCCATCTCCTGTCCACTCTACTACCTGTCCTTTCTCTTTGCTTCTAGTGCCCTCCACTCCATAAATTAGCTGCATTTGTGGGCTGGCTCAAGGTGAAGAGCTACGGACAGAATATAGAAAACCCTTTGGAAACCAAGGGCAGAGAATACAGTTGGGTGTCTTGAGAAACTGGAAAAGGAGGCATTCTGGGGCTATCCAACCTTCACCTCTTTCTGCCTCTTCCTACTTAGCTTCTTTGTTTAATCATCTTTCACATGCCACCAACTCTCCTCCTCCCTCCACCTCCCAGCCACTGTTTTCATTGATGAGAGAGAGAGAGAGAGAGAGAGAGAGAGGAACATCCATCAGTCACCTCCATCAGTCACATCCACTCGCACCTGGTCAGAATGGAACCCACAACCCCTGGTGCATAGAACGACACTTCAACCAACTGAGCCGTCCGGCCAGGGCTCAGCTCTCCATATTTTAACCAGAACATTCCTTTCAGTCCCAAAATCTGAAAAGAAGACTCTGATCGTCCCCTTGCCACCCCACTGTAGCCTTGGCTCAGGTGTCCTGCCTGGGCCCAATCAGCAGGACTGGGAAGGAAGTTCAGATCACGTGGCTGGGTGTGATCCCCTGACGGAGGATGGAGGAGGAGAGAACAGTTAGGTTTAGCGACTGCGCCTCCAGTTAAAGTAAGGACATGTTTCAATCCTGAACAAGCCCTCAAGCCCTGCTGTTTGGAGGTGGAGCACTGCTACACATGAGGCGAACACTACTGACCACCCAGTCATGGCCCAGTGACTACTTTCTACGCAATTTCCAAGCTGCCCTTATTGGCTGGAGAATGAAGGGAAGGGTCTGTAGCTCAAAAGAGAAATTTGAACTGTAGGTAAAACGTGGTTGTCATCAGATAAGTGGTCAACAAATGCTGGAGTGAGTGGGGAAGGCCGTGGTGGGCTTGGGCTATACACACATAAACAGATTCCCAGAACGGATGCGGAGGGAGAGAGGACACCAGGAACAGGATGCTGGGATATTTCTAGGGTTGGCAAAGGAAGAAAATCCCCGTGGAATAGAAAACCAGAACCCAGCTAAGATGGGATAAGAGTTTGGAGGAAGGGAGAGGGAGTAAATTGTAAAGAGATCAAATGAGGTAAGGATGAACTGCTGAGAAGTGGAGGGGAGTGGGTGTGAAGGGGGGGAAGCTGTGAAAGGGATTGAGGCAGCTAGCCAGCCAAAAGCTTGGTTGAGAGGCGGGCATGCCCTGGGAGGTAGGGGTGGACAGCAGAGGGGAGCTTAGTGTCCCAGAGAATCTTTTTCCCAGGATGCGGTTTATTTGAAAATGTTTAAAAGTTGATGGGGAAAAGCCAATCTATTCAGAGAGGTTGAGAAACAGGTGAGAGTGGAAGGTGCGTGGAATGAGATTATATCTAGCGTTTGGGACCCAACGCACCCAGTGAAAGTTCACACCTGGGAGCAGGGAATGCTTCCACCATAGGCGGTCGCGGGTCCCAAGGTCGTGCCAATCCGGATGGCCTCCTGTGCAGCACGTGACGACGGTGCCCTCTAGTGGTGATAGTCAGCATCGCAGGGCACGCGGAGCCTCTGTTGGCAGGAGACCCCAGCAAGAGGCGCGACCTGGGACCCTGAGCAGTGGGCTGCCCAGGGGGCCTCACAGCACAAAAGAAATGGGGGAAGAAACCATTTGGATGGGCGACGTTTATCAGCTTTTCCTGCACTTCTACTTCGTGAAGGGGTAAAAAAAAAAAAAAATCAAGCAAGCTCAGCCAATTAGCTAAAGCAACAGTTCCGCCCGGAGCCACACAAACAACCGAGTCTGAGTCAGCCCCATAATGTGGATTCAGACCTGTTGTGACCCGCCAGGCACAGCATCTGTAGCCGGTGCTGCACCACAGGCAGCCCAGCCCAGGGAACAGGAGAGGGAAGAAGCCGGCTAGCGCGGGGCGAGCAGGCATCGGCTGCACAACGCTGCCATCTAGCGGATAGCCCCGGGAATGCTCGGCCTGCCCGGAGCGCGCCGGTGGCCACGGCACGTCCATGCCCTGGGAGTGTGTCCAGCTCAACAGTAGCACCAGGATCTGTTATTAGCAGGCGGTTTTCAGGCTTAACAACACAGGCACTCACTGGCTCGCCTAGCTACTCAGGAAAATATGCAGTTTTGTGTTTGGGGGATTTGGATTTTCCATCTTATGGCAACAACAAAGAAGCTTCTGGAAGCAGAATCACTCCCACAGCCCAGCCTGCGTGGGTCGGTGGTTGAGCGTTGAACTATGAACCAGGAGGTCACGGTTTGATTCCTGGTCAGGGCACAGGCCCGGGTTTCAGGCTCAATCCCCAATGAGCGGCAGGAAGGAGGCAGCCAAACAATGATTCTCACTCATCACTGATGTTTCTATCTCTCTCCCTCTCCCTTCCTCTCTGAAATCAATAAAAATATATTTTTTAAAAAAAGAACAAAGAAACACTCCCACGGCCAAACCAGATAAACATCTCCATTAAGTGCATGTAAAACAAAGCATTCTGTCTCGGGTCTGGAAGGTGTGGGTGGTGGTTTTAAGGTCCAAGGTCATTCTCAGCCTTACAGATCTGTGAAGCACGTGGACAGGGGTTCGGATCTTAAGTCTGTTAGCTTCTCTGGGCTCAGTTTCTTGTCTATAACATGGCAATAAAGTCAGCTGCACAGGAATGCTTTGAGGACTGTATATACTGATCCTTGGAAAGAGCGTGTGAAGTATAAAGCTCACTGTCATCGCTGGATGTGACCGAGTGCCAATTCTCGTTCCAAATCAGAGCGAGATGCCATCTGGTCAGTGGTCAGTGTTGAAGTGAGAGTTTGAGAATCTCCATTCTATTCCCCCAGATACTGTGTTCAATAAAACCTGGCTTCCGGAATGGCCCTCCCATACCATCCCTAAGGATCCTGTAAAGAATAGTTAAATCGCTTTCATAAAAAGCACAACACCTGGGGGCAGGGGCTGGAGAAAGGGGGAGGAGAGAAGGGGGGAAAGTGGGAGATATCTGTAATACTATCAACAATAAAAAAAATACATTTAAAAAATAAAAATGAAAAGCATACCTCTGTCCTGGAGAACAGAAACCAGAGAATGACAAGGGCATCTGTTTTTTGGAGTAGTATTTGTCCACTCAAAATATATCTCGGTCTTATTTTTAACAGCTAAACAAACAAATGCTAGGTGTCTTTGCAGGGTGCATGATTTTCTCTGTATCACAAAGGAGAAAACTGAGGTTCACAGAGGTTAATTGCTCAAGGTCACAAAGCATGTAAGTGATGGGTATTAAACTCTTAATTGGGAGAGAGGGAATCAAGAAACTTTGAACAAAGCCAGCCTTGGACTTAGGCAGTATAAGAGACCATCCATAACATCATTTTAGATGCAATAATGAGGACTTCCCTGCCTGAAAATAAAGCACTTTCCCTGCCTGCCTGTAGAGAAAATGTGACCATTAGAGAATAATTCCTCTAGTTTAAGGCAGTTCTGTTCCCTTTTTGGAAAAGCAAATTCTCCTGAGAATGGCAATAAGTTTTTTAGCCGCTTATCCCTAAGTAAGAAGAAGTTTATTGTACTCTTCCCCAGAGAGCCGCCTTTGATAAAGAGATGGATAGGACACACATAAAGAGTCTGAATAAAAAGAAAAGGAGTAGAGAAAGGGAGGGAGTTTGCCCAAAATTGCCTATTTCACTGTTTTACCCAGAGCTTTGGCTTTGATGATGGGATGCAGTTTTGGTGCCAAAATATCAGATACTGAAAGAAAACAAAGGTGGAGGGCTCACATTTCCTCATTTCAAACTCACTGCGAATCTGTGGTGACCGTGGCGTAAGTGTGGTACTGGCACAAGGACTGACATGTAAATGGAATGAAATGGAGAGTCCAGAATAAACTTTAACACCATGGTCAATTGATTTTTGACCAAGATGCCAAGAAAATTTGTGAACGACGCATCCTTTGCAGCAAGGATTCAGGATCTGGAAAAGGGGCTGCACACAAATAAATACACTAGACAAGAAATATAAATTTAGAAGGCATGGGGGAGCCAGGCAGATAACTTCCCTCTAGCAGAGAAGCTCTCTGAATCCCCCGACCCATCAGCTTTTATTTACTTGAATACATATTTGCCCTTTAGCAAAGCAAACAGGTATATCAAAGGTAAAGTTTGGTAAACAATAAAGGATTATCAGGTTAGGGGATTGCCTTCAGCCATTCGGCCAGCAGCAGGGTAATAAAATGCTGATTTTTTTTTCAGCCCTGCTGAATATCAAAGTCCATCAGCCTTCTAACAGACTTCTCACATTTATATGTTAACTACTGTTGGTCTTTGCCTCCAGCAAAAATTCAATGTGGGAAAATAGCTTTTCAACAAATGCTGGGAAAACCGAATATCCACAAATAAAACAATGAAGTTGGACCCTTTACTCACACTATATACAAAAATTAATCCAATGTGGCTTATAGATCTAAACGTCAGAGCCAAAATTAAAAAGGTCTTAGAAGAAAATATGGGAGTAAATCTTCATAATCTCAGGTTAGGCAAAGCCTTCTTAGGTATGACATTAAAAGCACAAAGAACATGCCCTAACTGGTTTGGCTCTGTGGATAGAGCGTCGGTCTGTGGACTCAAGGGTCCCAGGTTCGATTCCAGTCAAGGGCATGTACCTTGGTTGCAGGCACATACCCAGTAGTGGGTGTGCAGGAGGCAGCTGTTAGATGTTTCTCTCTCATTGATGTTTCTAACTCTCTATCCCTCTCCCTTCCTCTCTGTAAAAAATCAATAAAATATATTTTTTTTTAAAAAAGCACAAAGAACAAAAGTAAAAATAAATAAATTGGACCTATTTGAAGGACACTCTGAAAGACACTCTCTAAAAAGTGAAAAGGCCAAAACCGGTTTGGCTCAGTGGATGGAGCGTCGGCCTGCGGACTCAGGGGTCCCAGGTTCGATTCTGGTCGAGGGCATGTACCTGGGTTGCGGGCGCATCCCCGGTGGGGGATGTGCGGGAGGCGGCTGATCGATGTTTCTCTCTCATTGATGTTTCTGACTCTCTGTCTCTCTCCCTTCCTCTCTGTGAAAAATCAATAAAATATATTAAAAAAATAAATAAATAAAAAATAAAAAAATAAAAAGTGAAAAGAATGAGGAGACATTTGTAAATCAAGTATCTGATAAGGAAATTGTGTCTAAAATGTATTAAAAATTTACATAAGTTAATAATAAAAAGATACACAAATGGCCAATAAGCACATGAAAAGATAGTCAGCATTATCACCATCAGAGAAATGTAAGTCAAAACCTCAGTAAGTTATCACTTCACACTCAGCCAGATGTGTGTGAAGAACCTTCTAGATGATTCCAGCCTGTCATTTAAGTCTTCCCATGAGCCCCAGACATGTGGAGCAGGTAAGATATCCCTGGGTGTGATGTCCAAATCCCTGAGCCATAGAATCCATACACAAAACAAATGGCTCACACCCGTAAGTTTGGAATAGTGTGGAATGCTGTCGTAGATATCCAGAATGTCGTTCTAATGTAAGTGCTCAGATTCTGTCCCTCTAACATCCTGACCAACACAGGACCAACTAACAGGAGAAGAGCATAGGGGTCTCCATGTAAAAATTACCACCCCCACCACCAATATAAACCATTAATTAGACACATTAATTGCTAGAGCGGTGCTAGGTGCCTTCCAAATTTTGTCACGTATTCTCCTGGCAACCCACCCAGTGTGCGGCATGAGCCCCATTGTACAGACAAGGAAGCTTCAGTCAAGCAACCTTTGAATGACTTACCCATGGACACATCAACAGCAGACAGCCAGAACTCCCACCCACGCTAACCTGACCACACTCCCACCACATCCCAAATCCACGCACTTCTCTCGAAATGCAGCACCCGCCCAATGTAGCTCTCCACCAGGAATGCAAGCATGGTGCTGAGGGATATAAAAAATTATGACATTTTTAGTTTCACTGTCAAAACTTCATAAAACATGCAGAATGCCAAGTGGCAGAGGTGTTCAAGGTGTGTATTTTCAGTAATTCACCTTACCAAAGGAAATTTAAATAATAAAACGCCTTTCCACTCTAGGTCAGGCTTGGGGTATAGACCTGTGGGCACAAGGAGGTGGCCAAATTGTGGGAGATGATCCAGTGGTCCAGACCCTTTAGGAAAAGGCCAGAGCCTAGGGCAGCGATGGCGAACCTTTTGAGCTTGGCGTGTCAGCATTTTGAAAAACCCTAACTTATCTCTGGTGCCGTGTCACATATAGAAATTTTTTGATATTTGCAACCATAGTAAAACAAAATTTATATTTTTGATATTTATTTTATATATTTAAATGCCATTTAACAAAGAGAAATCAACCAAAAAAATGAGTTCGCATGTCACCTCTGACACGCGTGTCATAGGTTCGCCATCACTGGCCTAGGGTAACCTGAGGGTATTGGGCTAGACTTCACCTCTAGATCCTCCCAACCACCTCACCACACACCACACCCCCAAGCAGTTATGCAATTATTCAGTATGTAAGTTGTAATAGCCAGGGTGCTCCAAAGAAACAAAACAAATAGGAGTACATACACACACACACACACACACACACACACACACACACCCCGAGAGAATATGGAGAGAGAAAGAGAGAGATCTGTATTGTAAGGAATTAGCTCACATGACTATGGAGGCTGGAACGTCCCAAGATCTGGAGTCAGCAAGCTGGAGACTCAGCAGAGCTGGTGGTGTAGCCCCAGTACAAGTCTGAAAAAAGGAAAAGACCGATGTCCAGCTTAAGCAGTCAGCCCACTGAAGTTCCCTTTCACTCAGCCTTTTAGTTCTTCAGGCCTTCACCTGATTGGATGAGGCCCGCCCACATTGGGGTGAGCAATCTGCTTTACTCAGCCTATCGATTCAGATAATACATCCAAACACCCTCACAGAATAACGTCAGGCCAACTGTCTGGGGACTCCATGGCTCAGCCAGGTTGGCAGATAAAATTCGCCAGCACAATGTCCATTGCCCCTCCCAGAATATAAGCTCCCCAAGGCCAGTGACTACTTCCTGTTCCCAGACACAGGCCCAGAGCTGGCATCGTAGGCCATCGCCAAGAAGATGCTGCATAAATCTTTGCTAAATGAATGAGGCATGGCCCGTAGGCGGCTTCTGCACTGACACTAAACTGCCGAGTCCCCTCGGAGCGCCTGATTGTGGCCATGCTTACCTGAGTGTGAAATAACACCCAGGCAGGGAACTGCCGGTAAATGTCCAGATCCATGCAGAGGGCCTCCCCAGCGCCCACCAGTAACAGTGATGTCAAATGAGAAGCAGAGGCTAAACATGAAGTCATTTGGGGATGCAGGTGAATCTAAAGCAGCGGTTCTCAACCTGTGGGTCGCGACCCCTTTGGCGGTCGAACGACCCTTTCACAGGGGTCGCCTAAGACCATCCTGCATATCAGATATTTACATTATGATTCATAACCGTAGCAACATTACAGTTATGAAGTAGCAACGAAAATAATTTTATGGTTGGGTCACAACATGAGGAACTGTATTTAAAGGGCCAGACGGTTGAGAACCACTGATCTAAAGTAAGCCAATAGGAAGGGCACCTTTTAAGAAGGAAGAAGGTGCAGTCCATGGAGGGAGCTGGTGGTCCTTTCCAGCAGGAGATTCACGTGGAACAAACCAGCTGCGGGAACACAGAAGCAGCCCACTCCCTGTGGTGGGAGCAAAGACTCAGTCTCACTCTCTCTGCCAGTTTCGGAATATTCCCAGGAGCTCAGGAGATGTGGCCGGGGACACCTGCAGGGAATGACGCCAGAAGCAATCACGTGAGGAAGACAATTACCGGCTCACCTGTGGCTCTCACAGCTGCGTCCAATCCCATTACGCACACACCTTCGAATCTCCCTAAGACAGTGGTTCTCAACCTTGGCTGCACATTAGAATCACCGGGGAATCTTTTTTAAATCCTGATTTCTGGGCCTCATCCTCCGGGAATTCTGTTTCTTTGTTACTAATGTCCTGGCCTCACCCCATAACAACGAAACAGAATTTCCGGAGGATGAGGCCCAGAAATCAGGATTTTAAAAAGATTCCCAGGTGATTCTAATGTGCAGCCAAGGTTGAGAACAACTGCCCTAAGAGCTTGTGAATGTCGGAGGCATTTAGAAATCTACCATCTTCTCCTAGTCTCTGATTTCTGCATTGGCCTCCTAGCTCCCTTGACATTAACCTCCTACCAAAGGTTATCAAATCCATGTCCCCATTCACGATGCGTCAGCCTCTATATCTCTCAGAAAGGTAACAGAGGGGAAAGGAACAAGTCCGCATGGCTTTGGGCCCACGGTGATCTTGGAAATCTGCAAGCGAGGCTTCCGGAGCCTTCTTCCGGGTTGTTAGTACCAGCTGCAGGCCGTGGGCTGACAAAGCAGTCGCAGGCATGTGTTGTTTTCTCGTCTGCAGAATAAAGCCCGGCTGTTTCCTTCTCTCTCCCAAAGTAAAAAGGGAATCATGAGTACCTCGTAAATTATCTCAGTGAGACAAAAAAAAAATGGTTAAGACACTTCCTGCTTCCGTAGAACTGTGCAGAGGAGCAGGGGAAACACACAGCACTTCCAGGCACCCTGCAGGCACCACCCACTCTCAGGTCTGCTGGGGAGGACAGGACCTCTGAGGAAGCAGGTGCAGAGGAGCAGACACATGGAGGAGGGAAAGAAGGTGGAGAAAGGGTGAAAAAGAGGATGGTTTCAGTGACAGGGAGGATGCCAACCTGGTAGACGTGAAAGTAAGCTGCCCAGCCCAGGCTTCAGGGAAGGCCTTGTCGCTTCGCTGCAGGGGTGTGGGCAGCAGGCAGCCTCCAGATGTCCACTCAGGGTCTGCCTCTGCCGCAGGAGCCGCCTCGCCCAAGGCCTGCCTTCCTGGTGGCTGAGTCCAGCAGGGAAATGAAAGGCCCATCCTCATGGCCCCTCGGGACAACACACACAGGCAGTACTCACTCCAGGGCTCCTGACATGGCTGAGGCCCTGCAGGGCCTGCAGCTCATTTCTCCCTCTGCCCAGTCCTTCTTCCTCCCCTTTCTGCTCACAGGAGCTGGTCCCTAATAAAGGTCTTGCATCCCCAACTCAACATCTGCTTCTGAAAACCCAAACTACAATGGTCTAGATTAGTGATGGCGAACCTATGACACGCGTGTCAGAGGTGACACGCGAACTCACTTTTTTGGTTGATTTTTCTTTGTTAAATGGCATTTAAATATATAAAATAAATATCAAAAATATAAGCCTTTGTTTTACTATGGTTGCAAATATCAAAAAATTTCTATATGTGACACAGCACCAGAGTTAAGTTAGGGTTTTTCAAAATGCTGACACGCCGAGCTCAAAAGGTTCGCCATCACTGGTCTAGATTCTACTATACTGGATATTTCACATACATTGCCCCTCTTACTCTGAACTATTTGTGACACATATTATTAGCATATATAAAATTGAGGAAACCAAGGCTCTAAGAGGTTTAATAACTTGGCAGAAGTGGGGTTGATCCCCCACGAGTCTGTGCCACCACACTGGGCTTGCTGGTGGGAAGACCTTTCAAGTGAATCACTGGTGACCTGAAATGTACCAGAAAGTCAGGGATGGAGTGAACCCCTTTAAGGGAAGAGCAGAGATGGAGAAAAACTGCAGCCACCTTTCGATGAGATTTCAGGTTTCTTGGAAGGTCCCCTACACTCAAAATACTCCTCCCACCTGGCCAACTGCTGACTACAATTCCTTTCCTTCCAGAATTAGAAAGAGAAAATCCTATATAATAAAAGGCTGATATGCAAATAGACCAAACAGCAGAACAACCGGTCACCATGACATGCACTGACCACCAGAGGGCAGATGCTCAATGCAGGAGCTGTCCCCTGGTGGTCAGTGAGCCCCCACAGAAGCAGTGCCACTCAGCCAGAAGCCAGGCTCACAGCTGGCAAGTGCAGCAGCGGTGGCGGGAGCCTCTCCCGCTTCTGCAGCAGTGCTAAGGATATCTGACTGCCAGCTTCAGGAAGTGGGCCGAAGCTGGCAGTCAGACATCCCCCAAGGGCTCCCAGACTGCAAGAGGGTGAAGACCCCCCCTGAGTGCACGAATTTCGTGCACTGGGCCTCTAGTAATATATAAATCCTGAGGGGAGTATCTCATCCCCATGGACACATCAGCAAACCCCAGCACCCCTTCCTGTGTTCCCGCCCATCATCCTCTGCTTTGCCTCCCTGTCTCTATGCTACCTTAGATCCCTCCTATCATGAGGGAAGTGATTGACAAACAAACTCCTATAGAGTGACATGCAAAAAGCAAAGATGACTCAGCAAGGGGTTAATGTGGAACCCAAGCACAGGGTTCCAGGTTGGGAAGATATTTTAAGGCAGGAGGATCACATTTGCTATCACTTTATAGATTTGCCTTTACTGTTTATTTCTTCCTAGTTACATTGTCCATAGTTGAGATATGGTGGAAAATAGTCCTTTAATAATTGTCAAGGGGTAAAAATAGCTATTCTTTACAAGGCATGGTTAACATAGATGTTTTCTAATAGCCCAAATAGAATTCTTCATTAAGTCTCTAAAATTAACAAATAATTAAGAAAATATTTTTTTACATAAAAATAAATGAAACCTAACTTTACTAGTCCTTTCAATCATTACTTAATACAAGCATACCTTCCCTGCGCTGAGTGACTATTGCCCTGACTTTCTCAGCCTATATAACATATCATGGCAATGATGCTCTAGCTCACATCTGAGTTTCACCATCCTTGACTTTGGCAGGTCTCTGAATCCTCTACCCAGTGAAGGGGTCCAGAATGTACAAACCCAAACTAGGCTGCTTTAGCATAAAGATTATTTTGAGCTAAAGGTAATTGAGAATCAACGGATGCAGAAAGTGTTCTCTGTCCTCCTCTTACCTTCCTAAAACCAGGGCATTAATTTCCCTCCGTGAAGGTATTCCCCTCCAAATCCCATTCCATGAAGAGAAGAGCATTCTTATCACACTGGGAAGAGTTTACATAAACATACCTTATTAAATAAGCTTTATCTCCCATTCATTCCCCCAGGTATTAGTCACTTCCCCGTGTGTGTACAATCATGAAGTTCACTGAAGCACTGTTTGCTGCAGCGAAGAGTTGGTACTAGCCTACTGTCATTCAATAGAACCCTGCCTCATTTTATGCATTTATGATGCTAATAAAGAGTAAAACACAACCCTGATCTTAGACTCAAAGACTCAGAGCTAGAAGGCACCTTAGGTCAGGTATTCCACATCTACCTTCTGATAGATGCAAAATCTGAAGCCAACAAAGGTAAAAGGACTCAGCTAATGTTACCCAGCTAATTCTTCAGAGCCAGGACGAGATCCTTTATCTCCTGGCAGTCTTTCCTCCTCTATGTCATGCTGGGTCTGAAATTCTGATGTGCTGGTCACTGTTAGACAATGGCTGGAGTCTGGCATTTCACTGTAAAATCAATAACCCCAATGCAAAAGTTAAATCAACATTACACTCAGTGTCAATGATAACAAATTACACAGCTCTAAGCTAACTGTCGGTGGACGTAAGAAACATTCAAACCTGGAGAGAATTTTTATGAGTTTATTTGAGCCAAACTGACAACAATTCCCGGGAAGCAAAGTTTCAACAGATTGAGAAAATGCTCCAGAGAATGGTAGTTTTACAGCTTATTTTATACATTAGAATCAAAGGAGGAGACGTAAGGGGTTACATGAAATTCATTGGTGGTAGATCAAGAGGGTGGGAGAAAGCAAAGTGGAGCAAATCACTGAGATTGGATAAGATTAAAATGGAGACACACATACTTCTTTTACATTGGTGGGTATAGGATAGCTGACAATTAACATATATAGCACATGAAGGTGGTATTTGGGGAACAAGATAACAATGAGGGATTCTTTGGTCTTGTGCTCTAGGGTGAAGGTGTGCCCTGATCGGCCTGGAAAAGGAGATTACTCTGACATTTCAAAGGTTTGCTATCTTAGATGAAAAAAGACAAAGCTGGGCCTATTTAAGGTGAAGCTTGACCTTTCTCAAGAAAGCTACAGGCCTAGAATGTGACTACCCGCTATGATCCACTTTCAGGTAGGAATTTTTATGTTCAGAGCATCTTATGTGGTTACTTTCTGTCTCTGAGTTTGTAAGGCCTGTCATGCACACCTCCCCGGAGCTTTTCAGGTTTAATATGTGGCTTCTTTTTTTGCCCACATGATGAAAACTCACACATGTCCTCGATACCCCAACACAAGTGGCAGTTTAGAAAACTTCAGCAGCTGAACGCCTGTTCTCAGCCCCGGTAATAAAGCAGTTGAGATGCTCTGCCTTCAAGTCACAAGAGATATGATCTCGGCCTGAGATTCTCCAATAACAGAAGTGAATGATGGTTCTTTGCCTGAAAATACATATTGATTGTTGGCTGTGAATTTCACCATGGATAATGCAGACGTCACCATCCTTCAAATGTGTGTGAATTGAAGTTGCTGGTGCCTAGTCCTTGCAGGATGATTTGTAGCAAAAGACAAGACAAGGCAGGAGAAATGTCCACATTCAGGTCAAGCCGGATGGTCTCCAGCCAATTTTCCATCTTGGATTATGTGATCTTCTCTTCGAAGGTCCCAGTGGGTTGCATGCAAAAGACAGGCTGATTGCTCTGTTTGGCTAAGATGAAGGCACTTTCATAGTCTTTCATCTTTTTCAGAATTGAATTCCTCAAAAGTCACCCCATATTCCCAGGCCCAGCTATTTAACAACTTATATCTCTGACGTCTGGACCTACCCCAGGCTGTACACACCTTATGCTTGGCGGTGAATGGGACCAAACAGAAACCAGCACACACACAGTGTTATCATATTACCCCAAACCAGACCAGACTTTGTCTTCCCTGCTCAAATGCAGTAGTTTTTTGTTGTCATCACTCTCTGATGGTCAAACCCATTCAGGATTACTGGCTAATTTGGCTGCCAGGATACTTTCAATCGCACAGAGGTAGTTGTCTGGTCATTGCTGGTCAACAGAGGAAAAGAACAGTCTGTCTGAGCATCAGCTTCATGCTACTCACAGACTCTAACATTGTGCTACTCATAACCCGGGACATCAGGGTCTGGTGAACTCAGAGATTCTAAATACAAAGTTTATCACAGGATAAGAATTGCAGGATTCAAAGGTTCCCAAAAGTTCCCCCTAATCCCAAAATCTTTCCTCAGCAACCTAATATACCTAAAATGTCACCATTAGAAATGTGTTGCATTAGCGTTCAGTCAAATTAGGGTCTCTAAGTGGCCCTTATAAGAATGCTAATACCACTGAGAGGCTAAATATTACCTCCACCTTCTCAGAAATGTCTTCTAAGATGACAGGCACTGACCACAAGGCTTTATGAGAACATGAATCATCCCGACCTAGAGAGACGTGAGGAAGAGGAAGAGCATCACAGAAAAAAGTGCAGAAAGACACCACAGATACCTACTCTCCAAGTAAGCCAGGATCAGCTCGAGTAAAACATGAGTCTAGTTTATAAGAGAAATCAGTGCCAGTGGATAGGACACTGGATGGGACAGAATTGCACAGGACCTTCCTGGAACCTCAGTAAGTCCCAGGAGAGGATTTTCACACCTTTCCAGCTCTATAACTCACTTCATCGGTTGATCCCAGATGCCTAATGAGGGAAACAGGACCGCCGGGGAGACACTGACGGCATGGAGGATTTGAAGAAGAGCAACACACCATTTAGTATAATTGAGTGTCATTAAATAGGTTTTTAATGCTTAATATAATCAGCAAGACAAATTAGTTGACTTCACCTTTTTTTAAAGTATAAAATATCACAGTTAGAGCAGCACACAAAAAAAATTTTTTTCCTTAGATAGACCAAAGCTTTATCATTGCTGTCAGCTCTTGCTTTGTCTAACTAATGCCTTAATTATTTCTCTCCCCCCCCCCCGTCCTTCACTGACTTAATCATCTTTCTTCTCCCCTCGAGTAAGAACAGAGTCAGTTCCTCCCCACACTCTCAAGTGATACTCAGACCTCTTTATCATCTCTTTTCTGGAAGGTCTCTACTGACTGACATTCTTCTGCTCTAAAAGGATCCTATAATTGCCCACAGCGCCCATATTCACTTGCTTTCTGGCTTGTTTTATGTGACTATTACAGATAGAGGTGGTACTGAACATGTAGACACTCCCAGCCCACCTACTTCACATATATCAGTTTATCTCTTGTGTTTTAGGCCAAACTCACCTGAGATTATCCAATGTAACCTTCATCACAGGACCTACCGCCCCCTGAGAAAACCTGGCTGGGGATAAATCCTCCAAATTCTCTACTCTCACTCCTGGAATGTACTCATCTCATTATCCATCATTCCTCCTTCAAACCCGTCTCAAGATAAATGCTACACCACCTCCCTTTGGAAAAAAACACCTCAGCTTTCTCTTCCTCTTGTCCATTTTCTTTCTGTTGTATCTTGAAATGTTAACTTTCTACTATAAGCCACCACCTCATCATAAATTCTCCCTTCCCTCCACCCTTTTACTCTCTCTCTCTATAAATATGCACCTGACTCACCCAATTAAAAGAACATCACAGCCCTAATGGGTTTGGCTCAGTGGATAGAGCGTCGGCCTGCGGACTCAAGGGTCCCAGGTTCGATTCCGGTCAAGGGCATGTACCTGGGTTGTGGGCACATCCCCAGTAGGGGGTGTGCAGGAGGCAGCTGATCGATGTTTCTCTCTCATAGATGTTTCTAACTCTCTATCCCTCTCCCTTCCTCTCTGTAAAAAATCAATGAAATATATATAAAAATAAAAAAAAATAAAAGAACATCACAATCCTCTCTCCACATAACAAGTGCAAACACTAGTTCAGTGACTAAACTTTACGCCTGTTAAGCCACACATCTAAAGTGCCAGTCACACTGTGGATGCTCCAAATACTGCAGTTCTCTTTCCCCAACTTGTGATGAATTTGCTCCTCAGCCTTCCAGCCGAGCCTGGGCGCTGCCACACGGTGAAAGAGCACAGGCAGCCCTTTAAGGCCAGGCAGAGGTAGGTGTCCCTCCCAGCTCCCCAGTTACCATCGTATCTATATAATGCTGTGGGTTGTTGACAATGTGGCGGGATTGTACATAATGAATCAAGTGGGATTTTCCCCTCTCCCACCATCAAGGGCAGGAGCCATGATCTCAATGATCTTTGTACCTATCTCCAGTCCCAAGAGACACGCCTGGCAGATGGGAGCTGTTTACTACCTGTCTGTTGAACTAACATGCAACAGAGGTAACTGGAGATGGTAGTAAAGATAATACCCAATGCCATAGAACTAAAGGAAAAAAAGGAAGAAAAAAAAAAACAACCACAGGATTTTAAAAAATGCCAAGAAATTCCTGGGCCCAGGTGGCATGGCTCAGTGGTTGAATGTCGACCTATGAACCAGGAAGTCCCAGTCAGGGCATATGCCTGGATTGCAGGCTCTGTCCCGAGTAGGAGGCATGCAGGAGGCAGCTGATCAGTGATTCTCATCATTGATGTTTCTCTCTCTCTCCCTCTCCCTTCCTCTCTGAAATCAATAAAAATGCATTTAATAAATAAATAAGAAACTCCTGGAAGTCAAGAGCAACTATCTAGAAATGGACCAGAAGAGAAAGGGTAAGGCAGGAGGTGCCTTGATCACCACAGGGTGGTGGGGAAGGTAAGAAACTAAAGATTCCAGAACAAGGGATTCTGACATTTGGTTCTCTACTCCTTTCTAAAAATAATACCAATAATAAATTTCTATAAAAATTTTTGAATGACTCTACAATATTTCTATGGGTATTTTCAGTCATAAAGTATTTTTTATGTCAATCCTCCCTTTTGTCAAAAAACAAAACATAACAGCAAGAATTTTAAACTTATTTGGGTTGGGCGCAGGGAAAAAAGGAAGAAGAAACTTCATCTAAAAGAACAACAACGAATCATGTGGGCATAGAACTCGAGAAACTAAAAAGTATCTCATCTTAGGTCCAGATAGAAGAAAGATGTAAGCTTCTCTTCAGCTTCCCTTCCAACTCTTTTGAAAAGGCATCCTTGAGTGAGGCCCCGCCCCTATTTTAGCCTTTGATGTTTTGAAATCATGTAGCATTTTATACTCCAAAATTTTAGCCATTTATTTGTTTTGTTAAAAGTGTATAGCAATGGTTCTCAACCTCTGGCACTTTAAATACAGTTCCTCATGTTGTGACCCAACCATAAAATTATTTTCGTTGCTACTTCATAACTGTAATGTTGCTACTGTTATGAATTGTAATGTAAATATCTGATATGCAGGATGGTCTTAGGCAACCCCTGTGAAAGGGTCGTTCGACCCCCAAAGGAGTCGCAACCCACGGGTTGAGAACCACTGGTATAGAGGGTTGCAGAAGGGAATCCCTATTTGATTTGAAACTAGAAGCTCCATGTAATCATTTAAGCTAAAGATGATTGATCAACAATTCTCCATGTGGAAGAGAATTCTCTTTCGCAGGAGGAAAGGAAGGTGTCAGTGTCTTAAGTCCTCACAGATTGTTCCTAAAGCATTTTCATTGATCACAAGATCCAAAAGCCAGAAGGCCTTTATCAGAAAGAAACATCACAGAGACAGCTAATGATGGCACGAGGGTCCCATTTTCAAGAGAAGCCAGGGGGTAGTAAGTTCCTACCTATTTGAAGAGAACATGACATATTTTCCCACATGCTTGCTCTCCTTAGAGGAACAAAAGATAATAAATGTGAAATACTATCTTTACCACAAGTTTCGAAAACCTAATACATTTTGAAGATGGGATTATGAATTTTTTATATTTTCTTCTTTGTTCTTTCTCTTCATAACCCAAATAAAACTGGGTATTTCATGATCAGTTTCAACACAGTTTTGCATGCGAAAGATTCCAAAAGAAGACATTGAGAAGGAATGTAAATGTGTATATAGAAATCTTTTGAAAAGAATGGGAAAGGGGTATTAGAAGGAGTGAAACTTGGGGAAACTTCTTTAAATGTTTGTTTGTTTGTTTGTTTGTTTTTCCTTGGCAACTCCCTACAAAACTCTATTCTTCTCCCTCTACCTCCCACCCCAACCACTTGTTCTCAAATCTATTCTGTTCTTCCAATCGGTCTGCACTCTTTCCACTAAAAATCAGTCTAGTGCCTGTCTTCCAGGTCTGCAGCCTCACACTTCCTCAATTTGCACGGATATGTGAGGCTGCCAAATCTGGAGAAAGAGACTAGACTAGCAGTGGGGAAAGCTGTGATTACTTACTTATATATACATTAATACTGTTTTAATGTCACCAATTCTATCATATCTGTATTTTTTATTTTAATGGAACATACATAACTTTTAATTATGTAAAATGTTATTTTTTCCCTTTCAATTTTATTTTGTGTTGGTTTTGTTACTAGAGAATTAAACTCCCTTGTCACTTGTGGGAGCGAGGTGGAGGTTTTTGGGATCCCGCTTGAAATCAGAATTTTCAGAAGTCCCCACAGGAGGATGGGCCGTGAAAGAAGATTTTATTGGCCTGGAGTTACATTTCTTGGGTTCCACTGTGACTGACAAGACAGGCAGGCATCTTCCCACATCACTCAGACCTTACTGGGCATGCGTCTAAACTGCCTTTGTCCACTCCCTACCCTCATCGATCAGTGGGGAACAGACTTGGAGAATGTTAAATGTAGCTTTTTGGCAAAGCTGTATAAATGGCATGTCTATATTATCTAGTCTTCCCTTTACTCTTTCCTGTTAAATAATAAGCAGATTATTACAATGGCATTAGTTTCAGGTGTACAACTTAGTAGTTAGCCAATCATATATTTTACAAAGTGTTCCCCCTGATATTTCCAGTACCCGCCCAGCACCATACATAGTTATTGCAATATTATTGACTATATTCCCTATGCTGTACTTTACAACCCGGTGACTATTTTGTAACTACCAATTTATACTTCTTAATCCCTTCACCTCTTCCACCAATCCCCAACCTCTCTCCCCTCTGGCAACCATCAGTCTGCTCTGTGTGTTTATGAGTCTGTTTCAATTTTGTTTGTTTATTTTGTTCTTTAGACTCCATATATAAGTGAAATCACATGGTATTTGTCATTCTCTGACTGACTTATTTCACTAGTCATAATACCCTCGAGGTCCATCCACTTGTCTACTGATGGATACTTGGGCTGCTTCTGATTCTTGGCTATTGTAAATAGTGCTGCGATGAACGTATGAGTGCAAATATTGTTTCGAATTAGTGTTTTGGGTTTCTTTGGATAAATCCTCAGAAATGGAATCATTGAGTCAAAAGGTAGTTCCATTTTTAACTTTTTGAGGAAACATTATACTGTTTTCTATAGTGGCTGCACCAATCTGCAATCCCACCAAAAGTGCACAAGGGTTCCTGTTTCTTAACATCCTTACCAACACTTGTTATTTGCAGATTTATTGATGAGTCATTCTGACAGGGGTGGGGTGATATCTCATTGTGGGTTTTAATTTGCATTTCTCTGATGATTAGTGACATTGAGCATCTTTTCATGTCTATTGGCCATCTGTATGTCCTCTTTGAAAAAGTGTCTATTCAGATCCTTTGCCCATTTTTAAATTTGATTGTTTTGTGTGGTGTTTTGGTTTTTTTTTGGTGTTGAGTAGTATGAATTTTTTATAAATTCTGGATATTAACCCCTTATTAGATGTGAACATATGTAAATTTGTATTAAAAAATCATGTTTTCTTTTTTCAATAGAGCATCTTTAAAATGTACCATAAAACACTGGTGTCCAGATTTATAATTTTATAAACATATACTATTTTAATAAAAATCCTGAGAACTGCCTGGCCAGCATGGCTCAGGGTTTGAGCATCAACCTATGAACCAAGAGGTCAAGGTTCAATCCCCTGTCAGGGCATATGCCTGGGTTGCAGGCTTGATCCCCATGCAGGAGGCAGCCAATCAATGATTCTCTCTCATCACTGATGTTTCTATCTCTCTCCCTCTCTCCTCCTCTCTGAAATCAATAAAAAATATTTTTTAAAATCTTGAGGACTAACTCAGAGATAATAACTTTATATTTTGCCCAAACACAGAATTACTTTTTAAATCTGAAATCCTCATTATTTCATCAAAAGAGAGAAAGAGAGAGAGAGAGAGAGTATTTGGACCTGGCCAGGTAGTTTCATTAGTTGAAATACCATCCTGATATGCTAAGGTGTGAGTTTGATCCCCAGTCAGAGTATATACAAGAATCAACCAATGAATGCATAAATAAGTAGAACAATAAACTGATGTTTCTCTCCTCTCTCTCTCTCTCTCTCAAAATAAATAAATAAATAAATTTAAAAACAGAGTACTTTAATGACCATACAAGTAGAGTAGACATCATCTCTAAATGAAACAAAATGTTTTAAATGGAATAATTTGGCTTTGCAAAAACTCACTAAGCTGTTTTCTTTCACCACTCAATGTGTAGTGTGAACTGTCCGGGCCGGAGCTGCTCTAAGCACTGGCATTTGAGAACTACCAGCATCAAGGTGGTGGGAAAGACAAGAATGAAGTCAGGGCCGACTACTGAATGCAGAGGGGAAAAATGAGGATTAGGAACCGTCAGACAATGATTCAGTAGAGCAGCTGTAGGGAAGGAGGCAAAAATCAAAAGCTGTGTGTGTCCAGGCTCCCACTTCAACCAGAGGCCTTCCTTTCATTCAGCGCACTGTATTGGGCACCCACCCAATCAGCCTAGTCTGGGGTGCAAGGGTTCTTCTCAACTGGCTAATGGTTTGGAGCAATTCTTTAAATATTGAGTGATCAACAGCAAATAGTGAAAGTAGAAAGAAATTGACTTCTGTCTTCTGTTGATAAAAGTTATATATCCTTTTAAGTTCAGAACAAGGAACAGTTACATACACTTATCATTAACATATATTTTAACTTATTTGTCTTTCATTTCACTGAATTTCCGTTACTCCTAACTACAAAGCACTATTCTCTCACACCCAGACCCTCAAGCTCACTGGGATGGAAGAGCTGACACGGCTTTTCATTGTGCTTTTATCATGTTTTGTTTTGTCTTTCTGGTGTTTTTATCCGCTTTTGTTTTGTCTTTCTTCTGAAATTTTTTGTCTCATTTAGAATGTAAATTGGGGTGTCTCCAAACCAGATACATTTTAGTAGACGTTAAAGGGCTTAAAATTTATGCAACAAAATAAATCATTTGTTCTCAGTCAGCAGAACTAAGTGATGAATTGTTGGGTTTTGTCAGCTGATTTCGGCTGCCAACTCAAGGTTGGCTGGTTAGCTAGGGTTGGTTGGGCTGACGAACTTCACACATACTAGAGTCATGAAACCAGTCCAACAAACTTGGCCACCATCATCGAAGAGTGTTTTGTGTTTGTTTTTGTTTTCATTTTTATTTCCACATGAGGGCCTCTATTTCATTCGTATTAGGAACAATATACATGTTGATGCTTTTGAAAATAATTGCAGGTGGGAGCATGAGTTTAAAAGCATCAGAGTTCTCATTTATTTCAGAATCCCTTAAAGTTGCCTCCCTAGGAAGTAGCTCAGCTAACCTGCTTCTTAATCCGGTTCTACCAAATTCACTTGACAGGGTTTGGCTTTTAAGTAAAGTTTAAAACCCACAAAAGAATAGGTGTGCACATCAGGGGACACTAGAGAGTTACAATATGTAGTTGAAAATAAAGAGTATTTTTAAAGTTTCATGTAGGTATTGACTACCAACCTCTGTTTCCCTCACCCAGCCCAAGCTGATAACAATTGCTTTAACTCAGAAGGTCAGCTTGCATTGCTGCCAGATGTGGGGAGGAAAGGGAAAATGAAGGGAAGATGGCTGACACCAGTTGATGGCTGACTGTGTTGCCCCCGAAAGGGAAGAGAGATGAGTCTCTTTTCCCCTGTAATTGGCCAAAGCCCCCTGTGGAAAATGCGTGCAACACCAACAGTCACTTCTGCTCTCCTACAAATCTGCACCTACTTTTTGTGCTGATGCGGCAGTTCATTTGATGGGCAGAGAAGACCCCACACAGGTGGAGAGAATCAAGCCCAAATCCCCCTCCAACAAAACTGAGGGCCAGCCTGGCTCTACTGCCCAACTTGTAGGGTATCCGTGTGGATGAGAGATCTGGACCCCGTAGGGCTTGGCACTCGCTGGAGCTCAAGCCTCTGAAGTTCATCCAATAATCCACCCCGCAGGATGCAGGAGGTGTGGAGATAATGACTATTTCCTGAATATCGTGCTGTTTAAAGAGCCCTGCTGCGGTGTTTGCAGAAATTCAGAATGTTTTTGCATCCCAGGTGCTGTGGGAGCTGCCTAGCTAAGCTAAGCACGACGCACAGCATTGAGAACAGGTGGTGGCTGGCCAGATCGCTGGCAGCCAGGGAGGTGGTGGTTGTTTTTCTCGTTCCAGCAGTTGGCAGAGGAATGCATGCTTCCGTGCTATCAGTGGCCTTCCATCCTTGAAAAAGGAATGTTTACCCTGACACCAGAACATGAACTTGCTGTAGACTGCTCAAAGGCTCTTCCGGAGACAGAGCCAAGTCCAAACCTGCAGCCTGCCATTCAGAAGAGCCCTCACTTTATCTCTGTTTTCAGTTGAAGCACTTTGGCTTGCAAAACATCAGACCCACTCAAGGTACCTCCAAAGAGAGGGGTGTGTGTGTGTGTGTGTGTGTGTGTGTGTGTGTGTGTGTGTTAGTGAAGAAATGCAAGGGAGGAAATAGCGGAAATAGCTCTAGGGCTCAAAGGAACCAGAAACCCACCAGAAATCACCTCTGGCTCCCTAAATCTGAGACCACATAGCCCAACGGTTCTCAACCTATGGGTCGCGACCCCTTTGGCAGTCGAACGACCCTTTCACAGGGGTTGCCTAAGACCATCCTGCATATCAGATATTTACATTACGATTCATAACAGTAGCAACATTACAGTTATGAAGTAGCAACGAAAATAATTTTATGGTTGGGTCACAACATGAGGAACTGTATTAAAAGGGCCAGAAGGTTGAGAACCACTGACATAGCCCCTCCCACCTCCAGTTTCCTCACTGCTCCTCTCCCACCCACCCCTCCACCCTGCCACCCCCCTCTCCCCACAACTATTTTCCTACTTGTTTGCCATGGCCCCCAGGCTGAGCAGGCTCTGGCTCGATCATCTTCCCTGACCTTATTTGATATCTGGCTCTCCCAGTTCAGTTATACTGTATCAGATGACCCTGTTTTATCATTCCATTGCCTTTATCATTACGATGGACCAAAGGTTTGTGTCCCCCCAAAATTGTCATGTTGAAACCAAATCCCCACTGCGATGTTATTTGGAGGTGGGGCCTTTGGGGTGTAGTTAGATCTTACCTCAAGCTGATCCCTCTCGGCCAGAAAGGTTCGCCCCAACTAAGCCCAACACCCTCTATCACTCTGTAGATGTTATAGCCTCACTTCAGAATTCTCAGGTTTCAGCTCTCCCAGATTCCGCCATTCGAAATTAGTCACTCCTTTCCCCAAACCCAGGAATCACCTTGCTGCCACCTCTGCTAGGGACCTACTCCAGGCTTCTTTCCAAGAGAAAGGTTAAGAATCCGATAACAAAATGCCACATAAGAACCCCTTACAGTCTTATTCACAGAAAGATGGAGCTGAAGGGTGCAGCCACGCCAGACACAGGAGGCTACCATGCGTGTGTCACATAGAGGGCACGGGTTCCTGAAGGTGGGCTTCGGAGAGTGACGTGGCAGCACAAAATGACATGGAAGGAGGCAGCGAGGGTCACAGGATAAATTTTACCCATTTTACAACTAAGATAAGCTAGTCTTTACCCAAATGCAGGCTGTCTCCAGATTTTACCCTTGAGATCACTGGTTATCACTGGTAGGTTAATGTCACTGGGGTGCTTTTGAAAAATATCCACGCCCAGAGCCCACTCTAAAGATTGTGACTTAATTGCTCTGAGTCAGAACACAGCCATTGAGAACCATTGGCCTTGAGCTATATCGAAACCCATATTCTAACTCTAAGAGAAAGACAAGGGCTCTGGTTTTAAAGTGGGCTGAGCACGAGGCCCAACCCCACCCTTTACCAGCTTCACCAGCTTCTGTAAGTCACTGAAACTCTCCGAGCTTCCCTTTCCATGCAAGTAAAATGGTGCTAACAATTCCTACCTCATATGGTTATTGTAAGGATTAGATAAAACATGTTAGACATTCCTAGAACATAATAGGCCCTCAATGAAATGGTGGGTATAAGTATTATTTTTTAAAATATTTTTTATTGATTTCAGAGAGGAAGGGAGAGAGATAGAAACATCAATGATGAGAAAGAATCATTAATCAGCTGCCTCCTGCACGCCCCACACTGGGGATTAAGCCCGCAACTCGGGCATGTGCCCTGATTGGGAATTGAACTGAGAACTGAGCCACGCCGGCCAGGCATAAGTACTATTGATGCCTCCCTCCACAAGCTGTTGCAGGATGATACTTAGTACTCTATGGTTTCATACAGGCAATGTTGCCTACGTGACAAAACAATCGTGTTTATAAGGAAAAGGATTGCTTTGTTCCTGCATGGGCCACCTGAGCCCAGTCATAGAAGAAAGCTGCATGGCCGGCTGGATGAATGCCTCTCTGGATATTAACATCACCCAGTCTCTGACTTCTCATTGAGGGAAAAGGCCCTTAATAAGTAACATTTGTGTCAGCAACTGCAGACCAGGAGGCAGCTATTCTGCCACAAAGCAACCGACAGGGAACTCAGTAACTGCTCTTGAGTAAGAATGCTGTGCCTATAGAAAGCAATGTGTGAAAAGGCACTGTGGGAACATCACATGTTCTGGCCAGGCATCTATCACATTTTTCAGGCATATTTGTATCTGAGGGGGAAAAAACATCATCATGCACAAAAGACAAGGAGAAATAACTTCCCTGGTTTTTGTTTTGTTTTGTTGTTTTGGCTTAAACAATAGAAATTTATTTTCTCACAGTTCTGGAGGCTGAAGTCCAAAACCATGGAGTCAGCAGGGCTGATTTTTCCTGATGCTCCTCTTCTGGACTAGCAGATGGCTGCCTTTGCCCTGTGCCCTCAGATTTTCCTGTTTTTTAATAGCAAAATCATAGTATCCATTTCCCAAGTTCCATTAGAGAAACATTTCCTGGCTTTTTCACTGTACTTAACCTTCTTTCCACCCAAAACTGAAATGAAATAAAAAATACAGTTGTATAAAGCTGAAAGCCTGCGAACTCTGGCCTGACTTAAGCCAAGTTTGTGTATAAGATAAACATGTTGTGGCCCTGGCCACTGTGGCTCACTTGTTTGAGTGTCATCCTATGCACCGAGAGGTCACAGGTTCAGTCAGGGCATATGCCCTGGTTGTGGGCTCAATCGATATTTCTCTCTCTCTCCCTCTTTCTTCTTCTCTCAAAAAAATCAATAAAAACATTAAAGAAGAGAAAATAGCACATTTTCTTCAGGATAATTATTTGTTGACTTATGCTTGTGAAAATACTAATGAGCCTATGTTCCTACTTGAAAATAAATAAGTGGGAAGAAATTCCAACATGGGAATCAACAGATTAAATTTAGACAAACTCTTGCAAGACAAACAAAAAACAATCTATGATAACAAAAGCATCCTAATCAGGACCCTTATTCATGAATTGACCTATTGATTTTTTTCTCAGCTGTCAACATTGGCCAGTATTTGGTCACTATCCTTGACAGCAGGGGTCATCAAACTATGGCCCACCTGGTCAAATCCTGCTCACTACCTGTTTTTGTAAATAAAGTTTTATTGGAACACAGCCACATTCATTTGTTCACGTATCGTTTATGGCTGCTTTTATGCTACAACAGCAGAATTGTATAGTTTCAAGATCATATAAAGCCTGGAAAGTGGAAAATATTTCTTGTGTGGCCCTTTACCAAAAAGTTTGTGGAGCTCTGCTCCATAGAAATATGGCACAGTATCGTTTCTCCACCCAAAATACTTAGACTAAACATAACAATTTAAGTAAAAATATATTAAAATATGTGCTTGAAGATTTATACTTTATATGTAGTACATGGAATAGCAACAATGTGTTTATTATTTGTTACATACCATTTGGGAAAAATTACTAAGCAAAATTCCTTTATACCACTAAATATCTATTCTTATATAGATATGAGTTATGCTAATGGTAAAGATTTCATTTCAGTCTTTATTAGTAATTACTAGGTGGTTAGCTATTTTCACCTATCAGGGTAACTTGGAAAAGAAATACAGTTTATATTATTTCTGTCTTTTACACAGATTAAATGTAAAAGGAAATGATGGAACTGGTGTGTTTAATTCAACTCAGCACTTTCTAACAAGGATGAAATAGTGTCAATTATATGCACTGCAGTTGTTTTAAAGCAAGCCAAAACATAAAATATACTCAATTTAATTAAAGCATAAAAATAAAATGAGGTATCAATAGTAAAAGAGTGAGAACAGCAGTATTGGTATGGTAATCTTATTTATTAAGATTTACAGTATCCAAAATTATGTGGGTTTTAAACAGTCATTCAAGGGAATCCGGTTCAAACAGAGCAACAAGGGAGGGAGGAAGAACAATTTAAATAAGTGACATTTTTCTTTTTGCATTTAGCCATCTTCTAAAGAAGGAGGCTATTAAGTTTTTAAATCAGTTTTTAATCAACGTTTAGTGGTATAATATTCATTGAAAACAACACCAGATGTTCTTTATCAAAACATCATTCATAATGGCTAAATCTAGGTCTGAGAAGTTATTTAATGAGATAATTGTTGGTCTGTGAATACAGCGGCAATTTCTTGTTTGCTTGTAACATTAAAGCACACAGGTTTTCAGACTGGCCGGAGTTCTGTCGGCTGCTGTCTGCTTCTGAACTCTCTCCTTGTGTCGTCCAAGCAAAGATGGGTGCTTGGAACACCAAACCTCAAAGTCCAAAGCCAACAGATGAAACCAGGGACCAGTGCCCCCCCCCTCTTTGACACATGAAAAAGTCCATTGATTAAGATACAGAAGCTAGGCAACTAACTGTGTGGTACACAGGCTCACAAAAGCAAGAAAGGGAGTGACAGAGCTCGGCTGCAGTGAATAATTAATTTCAGAAGACAATATTTGACCATTGTAATAAGCAGAGTTCTAAACTGGCCACCCAAGATTTCCTACCCTAACTTCCTGGACTGTAAATAGGATGAGATACCATGTCCATGATTATGCTACATTAGGTAGCAAAAAAAGATTTTTCAGATATAATTAAATTATCACTGATGAACTGACTTTGAGTTACTCAAAGGGAGACTATCCAGGTGAGCCTAGTCTAATCCAATGAACTCTTTAAAAGCAGAGAGTATTCTCTGGTTGGGGGCAGAAGAGGAAGTCAGAGAGATTTGAGAGGCTTAAAGGATTTGCTGGCTTTGAAGATGGAGAGGGCCACATGCAAGGGCCATAGAGAGCTGTCCAGCCACCGGCCAGCAAGAAAGAGGGGACTTCAGTCCTACAATCACAGCAAGTAAATTCTGCCAACAACATGAATGATCTTAGAAGTGGATTCTTCCCCCAGACCCTTGAGATAAGAACCCAATCCATCCCACACTTTCATTTCAGCCTCAGCAGAGAACCCAGTAAATCCTGCAAGCTGCTAAACTTGTGTTATTGTTAAGCAGCAATAGAAAACTAAGCTAACCACCATTCCCTCCATTTTTAAGGCCAGAATGACAGGACATTTCTAAAGCATCTATTGCTTTCCTTATCAAGGCTCTGCTTGATCAAATTCTTAAGACCAGCCCTCACCATGAAATTAATAATACTTCTTCTCTTGGGAAGAAAAAATAGAATTGAGAACTATGAATATTAAGCAAGTTACATTGAGATCTGTACAAACCTTTTCCAGAAAAACAAACACTGCAACTGGTGGAACAGGTAACGTTTGTGAGATTCCTGGGAGACACCTCTCTCCACAAAATTGGGTCAGTTTGCTGTTCAGTGTTGCTACTGTGGAGCAGAGGCAGAACGAACCACGAAGCTGCTTCAAATGCAATGATTACATTCAGACTGGCTGTTCGCACTGACCATCTCTTCTGCAACATGGGAGATAATAAAAGGGAATTAAACAGCCCCATCCCCTTTTGATTCAGCTCCAGATAGTCATCAGGACCCTCTGTGTCCATTTTACCCTTAAAAGTGAAGGACTAGCCCAGATGTGGGTCAGTGGTTTAGTGTCAACCCATGAACCAGGAAGTCACAGTTTGATTCCCCATCAGGGCACATACCCAGGTTTTGGGCTCAATCCCCAGTAGGGGGAGTGCAGGAGGCAGCCCATTGATGATTCTCTCTTATCATTGATATTTCTATCTCTCTTTACCTCTCTCTCCCGCTCTCTGAAATCAATAAAAACTTTTTTAAGTGGAGGACTAGAACTACTCAGCCTTTTGAGAGGGAAAGTATCTCACTAGCAGGGGGCTGAAACCAGTATGGGGTATATTCACACGTCATTTACTATTCTTTGAGACTGAGAATGAAAGAGTAATAGAAAAGCCCTTTGATGCCTTGGAACCTCTGCCTTATTGGTTATTTTTAAAGGATGAGGAAAGAGAATTCCCAAATCTCGGTAGGTCCTAAAGCAGCAATTGTGAACCTGAAGCTTCCATGGGAGCAGAGGAGGCCATGCTTTTCGAGAAGTGCTGTTCTCCCAGAGATTTTCCCGTCAGCCCACAGCTCAGAGATCCAGCTTGGAAATCTTTGCAAGTTGAGCTAGAAAGACCAGCCATACACAAACGCGTTTCCCTTTTGTACCAGTCACCATTTCACATTTATGTGTTCGCATAGGGTTTTCACAAAAAAATTGGCCTTGTAAAACTATTGAAAGATGTTCAAACTTAGGGCAAACATCAGGTATCTCTCGTATTCAACGTGTGGCCTGCAAAGCCTTTTAATCCGAAGGGCCACCAGCAGAGCTGCCCACCCACCCTCCTCAATACCCTGAGTCCCTTCAAAAGACATGAGAGGAATCAAACAGGGGAGCAAAGGAAAAGGAAAATAAAGCTGTATTTACATAATTCCCTCTAACTTAGTGAGAGAACAAGGTCCAACAAGTGATCTATTTTATTCTATTAATCAATTGTGTCAAGTATCATTGGTTTAGTAATCCTGTGAAAACACCAAGGAAAGCACATGCAATCATTAAATAATAACATTTATTGAGGGTTAATTATGTCCCAAGCACAGCTCCAAGTACTCTATGTGCATTAGTTCACTTAAGGCCCCTACAACTTTGTGAGGTAGGTACTACTCTCATCCTCAAATTAAAGATCAGAAAATTGAGGCACAGAGAGGTTACTTACTCAAGGTAATACAGGTAGGCTGGAAACTGGAATAAGAGAAGAAAGGGGCTCCCCCTCCCCACACACACAAAAAAAAATCTGAAAATTATATGGCAACCAAGATGTCTTAGGCAACAGAGAGATAACCGGTAGGAAATGAATAAAGTATTCATTCATTCACTCATTCATTCATTCACTCATTCATTTATTCACTCATGCATGCATACATGCACCCATTGAGCTGAGTGCTAGAGATACAGCAATAGTAAATCCCTTTTTAAAGCTAGTCATTATCCTGAGATTGCACAGTCTGGTGGTTAGTAACTCTAAGATGGTAAATGCACCCAGGATGGGCTCCTCCCCCACACCTGAGGGTTAGAGGGGCTCCTCCACCAGACCTGAGGGTTACAGACAACAATGTCTGAGCTAGAGGATGAGCAAGAATGCTCTGGGGATCAGAGATGAGTGCCTTAGCCTTTTGAGAAGGGTTTGCTTCCTCTGAGCTCTCAATGTTTTAAAAATAGACCCAAAAAGAAGAGAAGAACGAGATTCTCACAGCCAAATTCCAAATGAGCCCAGTCATAGTTTATTTTTCCTCCTACCCTAAAAACCTCCAGGGAAAAAGAAAGGATTTGGCAAAGGCAGAGCAGGGCAGAATAGACGAATTGGGAAAGTCTGGGAAGAAGGAAGCTCTTGTAGGCAAATGCAGCTACAAAGGCTGTGGAAGAACATGCCTGGGGTATGGACATGCGTGTGGAGAATAGGACAGAGACTAATGAGAGTAGGCCATGTGAACAGCCAACCCAGAAAGGTCCAGTAAGAAGGAACTGAACTTCTGGAGCAGACAACACGCAGAGGTCTACATGGGCAGGCGGGCGTCAGATAGGCCTGTGTTGACATAGGAAATGTCCAAACCTGTAGAGGATTTTTGTGAGTTTATTTGAGCCAAATTGACAACAAATGTTGGAAAGCAAAATCTCCATGGATTGGGAAAATGCTCCAGAGAATGGCAGTTTTACAGCTTATTTTATACCTTAGAATCAAAGGAGGAAACATGGGAGGAAGCATACCTGAAATCCATTGGGGGTAGATTAAAAGGGTGGGAGAAAGCAAAGCAAGAAAATCTCAGAGATTGGATAAAGAGTAAAATGGGGAGACCCATACCTCCTTTCTATTGGTGGATACAGGATAGCTAACAATTAGCATTTATAGCACATAGAGATGGTATTCTGGGAACAAGACAACAATGAGGGGTTCTGTGACCTTGTGTTCTGGTGTGGTAGTTGTGTCTTGAGTGGTCAGGAAAAGATTAGACAGGCTCTTCAAGAAAAGCATTGACCTTTGCAAGGAAACTACAGGCCAAGGATATGACTACCCACCATGATCCACTTTTAGTTAGAAATTTTTATGTTCAGACCATCCTATGTCATTACTTTAGGTTTCTGAGTCTGTGGGCCTGCCATACAGGACTCCCTTGAGCTTGTCAGGGTTAAGATATGGCCCCTTTTCCATCCACACCTGACAACAGCTGCAGAAGTCCAGACCTGGCTGTGGTTCAGAAGGAAGACAACTTCCAGAAGGGAAATGGGCAAATGAGGCAAAGCACCCCAGAGGGAGGAAACAGGGTCTTGGGAATAAGGTAAATTCTCCAGAGAATAAGTAACATGTAGAGAGGATGGCACATCCAGGGAACCAGAGTATTTTGGTTTGGCAGGGAGGTCAAAGGGGAGAAGTTGAGGAAGCAGCTGTAGTACTGGTTTTAAAGTGCTTTATAAAGAAAACTGTAAAAAATCCATCATTCTTCTTATCAAACTGGGTGGTAAATCAATAGTATTTTTTTCCATATAAACCCTCAACTAACCAGAGTAGCCTCAAGAGGCCCACATTAAGAATTCTCTATGTTCTCAATATATCTGATAAGGGTTTAATATCCTAAATGTATATATATAAAAAAAAAAACTCATACTACTCAACACCAAAAAAGCAAACAATCCAATTTAAAAATGGGCAAAGGACCTGAATAGACCCTCCCCAAAGAGGACACACAGATGGCCAATAGACATGTGAAAAGATGCGCAATGTCACTAGTCATTAGAGAAATGCAAATTAAAACTACAATGAGGTATCACCTCACACTTGTCAGAATGACTATCATCAATAAATCAACAAACAAGTGCTGGCAAGGATGTGGAGAAAAGGAAACCCTTGTGCACTGTTGGTGGGAATGCAGATTGATGCAGCCACTGTGGAAAACAGTATGGTGTTACCTCAAAAAATTAAAAATGCCAGTGGGGGGTGTGCAGGAGGCAGCTGATCAATGTTTCTCTCTCATCGATGTTTCTAACTCTCTATCCCTCCCTTCCTCTCTGTAAAAAATCAATAAAATGTATTTAAAAAATTTTAAAAAATTAAAAATGGAACTTCCTTATGAGCCAGCAATTCCACTTCTGGGAATATATCTGAAGAAACCTGGAACATTAATTCGAAATAATATATGCACTCCTATGTTCATTGCAGCGTTATTTACAATAGCCAAGATTTGGAAGCAGCTCAAGTTCCCATCAGTAGATGAGTGGATACAAAAGCCATGGTATGTTTACACAATGAATACTACTCAACTATAAAAAAAGAAGGAAATCTTACCTTCTATGACAGTATGGATGGACCTGGAGAGCATTATGCTAAGTGAAATAAACCAGTCACTCATATGTGGAATTGAACAAAATAAACAAAGTGGAGACAGTCTCATAGATACATAGGAGAGATTGACAGCTATCAAAGGGGAGGGGATTAAGGACTGAGTGAAAAGGGTGAAGGGATTAAGCAAAAAAAAAAAAGATTCATTTTCATGGACACAATGTATGGCGATTGCGAGAAGGAAAGAGGGGTGGGGTGAGGTAGAAAAGGGTAAAGGGGGATTAATGCCGATGGAAAGAGACTTGATTTGGGGTGGTAAACACACAATACAATATACAGATGATGTATTATAGAACTGTACACCTGAAACCTACTAGAGGCCTGGTTCACGAAATTCGTGCACTGTGGGGGGGGGGGGGTCCCTCAGCCCAGCCTGTACCCTCTCCAATCTGGGACCCCTTGGAGGATGTCCCTCTCACAATCCGGGACTGCTGGCTCCTAACCACTTGCCTGCCTGCCTGCCTGATTGCCCCTAACTGCTTCTACCTGCCAGCCTGATCATCCCCTAACTGCTCCCCTGCTGGCCTGATTTACACCTAACTGCTTCCCTGCCAGCCCGATCGCCCCCAACTGCTCTCCCCTGCTGGCCTGATCTCACCACCAACTGCCCAGCCCTGCTGACCTGGTTGCCCCCAACTGCCCTTCCCTGTCAGCTATATTGTGATGACATGGGGGCAGCCATCTGTGGCAGCCATCTTGTGATGACGTGAGGGTGTGAGGGTTAATTTGCATATTACATATTTATTATATAGGATGTCACCCCAATAAATTCAATTTTAAAAAAAGAATTCTCTATGTTCTAATTGGGGTTTGATACCATTATACTTGGGAATAACTTTCATTCGGTCCCCAATGAGCCTCTTGAAAATGCTATTGGTACAGAATTACATTAAGAAAGTGATTTTGCCCTAGCTGGTTTGGCTCGGTGGATAGAGTGTTGGCCTGTGGACTGAAGGGTCCCGGGTTCGATTCCGGTCCGGGGCACATGCCCGGGTTATGGGCTTGGTCCTCAGTGTGGGGCATGCAGGAGGCAGTCAATCGATGATTTTCTCTCAGCATTGATGTTTCTGTCTCTCTCTCCCTCTCTCTTCCCCTCTGAAATCAATAAAAAAATATTTTTTTTAAAAAAAAAAGAATGTAGTGATTTAACAAGATGGTTTCTGAGAGGCACTTGAAGCATCACTTTCCCCATTAAGCCAACTTCCTGGACTTATGAATGTCTACCACCTCATTGACATGGCTAAAGAGGTGGAAGATTTCCCACACAGGCGTCATTGTCACCTCAAAGCCCCTCCTAACATGCCTGCTGCACACCTAACAGCTCACCTCAGTTGGTTCTACTTCCCACCCTGAAGACTGTTCAAGCCTCCACTAGGCTCCCCAGCCATGTGCTAGCCTGTCCCATGAATTCCTGAAACCTGGGACAGATCACACACAGAACTCTGGGAGATATCACTGTGGGCCAAAGGAACACTAGTTCCTTTCTCTTGCAGATGTATCCTCTCTCCCCTCTCTTGACTATCTCATTCCAAATCACATTTTCTGCAGGAAGAGAATCACTGGGGAACCTCCCCTGCCCCTGAAGGCCCTAATTTTCAAGCCAACCACCAGTGCATCTCATGGGCTCCCAGGACACAAGGTCACATAACAGGAGGACAAAAATTTCACCTTTGAACCTCAGAGAAAACCTAAAAATGTTACTTCTCAATAAGATATAACAATATACTCAAATCTTGAGAGGATTCCACTCAACAAGAATCAAAAAAGAAGAGGGACTTAAATTTTTCCAGCATTCCCTCTGTTCCGGCACATCTTGTTTCGCTTAAAAAGCAAGCATTTCTATTAAACATGAATGCCATGAGAAGGCACTAATGAGGGAAGCGGCTTGGTATTAAGGAATTTGGATTTCAATAGCTACAAATTATGACAATACTGGAATTAGCTTGTTATTCACCTAAGAGGCTGATACCCTATCCCGGAGTAAATGAAGCCATTGCAGGAGTAAATAAACCAACAATCATGTCATTTAAAAAGTAAATGTTCACCCTAGCTGGTTTGGCTCAGTGGATAGAGCATTGGCCTGCAGACTGAAGAGTCCCAGGTTTGATTCTGGTCAAGGGCACATGCCTGAGTTTCGGGCTCAATCCCCAGCAGGGGGCTTGCAGAAGGCAGTTGTTGATCAATGATTCTCTCTCATCATTGATGTTTCTATCTCTCTCTTCCCTCTCCCTTCCTTTCTGAAATCAACAAAAATATTTTTTTAAATCTTTTTAAATAAATAATAATAATAAAAGATAAATGTTTAGCCCAGCTGATGTGGCTCAGTGATTGAGTATCGACCTATGAACCAGGAGGTCAGGGTTCAATTCCCAATCAGGGCACATGCCCAGGTTGCAGGCTTGATCCCCAGTGTGGGGGCGAAGAGGATGCAGGAGACAGCCGATCAATGAGTCTCTCCCATCATTGATGTTTCTATCTCTCCCTCTCCCTTCCTCTCTGAAATCAATTTTTTTAAAAAAAGTAAATGTTTAGCATCAGTGAAAGGAATAATTGCTATTCTAATTCCCTAATAAACTTTTTTAAATAAAAAGCATCAGTCTGTTACTCAACACCTAACATCCTAGCTGATGATCTGTTCAGACAGGAAGGAATCAACGCTCTCAGGATAAACACACTCACAAACTTTCAGACGCCCATGTAACCCCTTCATGAGCACTAAGTTTTATACTCGGTTAAGTTTATGACACCTTACTCCCTGAAAATATTCATCCTAGTTTCTTCTCCCAGGCCTCTGATAACGATGCGGAGAAATGTTTTATTTTTTATTTTTCTCCTTTGCCAAGGTGAATTATGCAATCAGGCAACTGGAAGATTAATATGGGGGCCCTGCATCATTTACCACCAAATGATCATATCATTTCCCCCATAACAAAAAAGGATGAGGCCTAATTATGGAATAGCCCAGAGATCTCTTTCCATTTATTGTCACAAAAAGCAATGCTCTCTAGTCTAGTTTATAGGGGAACATAAATGTAAAAGTCTGTGTTAATTCAAAGTTAAAGTGTAAAATAATGATTTGTAAGCCAGGAAATGAAGCTCCTAGAGGTTTAACAACCTGGCATGCATGATATGTGTGGCATAGTGAGGATTAGAGTTTAAATTGCAACTGTGTATGTTTGGAAGTTGGCTTATTATTCAGTGACCTTCTGAAATCTTGAAAGGCTGTCAAATAATACAGCAGAACACAAGAGAGATCACCTTCCTGGATGATCCCTAAGAGTTCTTCAGGTATCTCCGTTCCCTCATAACTAATGATTAGGACTAACAGCACGCTCCAGCGCCACCTAGC
>NW_005369442.1:3488180-3489331 GCF_000412655.1 Myotis brandtii | reverse complement strand
TGTCAGTCCTTCAAGTTCTATGTCTCTAAATATTGAATTTTATAGTCTATTAATGCCATTTCAATTCTATCATTAGCTATTTCCCTGCATGGTCATAACTCTTTAAAAAGATCAGATACAAAATGCTGATAAGAAATCCGTTTCTGTCCTTTATTAAACAGTGAGATTGTATCATTGAGGGACTTCACATATATCAAGAGAATAAACATCAAGGGTTTACTCTAAGTCAAATGGCCAGCAATGTCTCTACAACAATGCGCTATGATCACTAAGAAGCCCTCTTCCCTTCCAAATGGGGCAGACCTGATTTTGTAAAAGAAATTAGCATGTCCAAAATCCAGCTTGTCACCTTCCCCCAACACAAATCTGCATTAACCGCAGCTTTCCCCCAGTCTGCCATGCAAAAACTATCCAGGTTTTTCTTGACTTCCTCTCAGATACTTTCCAAGACTCATATATTTTATTTCTTAAAGATCTCTTGGCTTGTCCTGGTGGGTCAATCATGGAAAAACGGAGACATATGTAATACTTTAAACAATAAAAAAAATAATTAATTAATTTAATTACATTAAATAGATCTCTCATCCATTCCTGAAGATGTCAATTAAGTCCATCTGACCAAGTGAGTCATTTAGGGTTGCTGTTTCTTTGCTGATTGTTTGTCTAGAGGATTTATCCAGAGATGTCAGTGGTGTATTAAAGTCCCCTACTATGATTGTATTGTTGTCGATCTCTCCTTTGATATCTTCCAAGAGTTTTTTAATGTATTTGGATGCTCCTGCATTGGGTGCATAAATGTTTACCAGGGTTATATCTTCTTGTTGTATTGATCCCTTTAGTATTATGAAGTGGCCTCCCTTATCTCTGGTTATGGCCTTCACTTTGAGGTCTATTTTGTCTGATATAAGTATTGCTACCCCAGCTTTCTTTTCCTTTCCATTTGCCTGGAAGATATTTTTCCATCCCTTCACTTTCAGTCTGTGTGAGTCCCTTCTAATGAGGTGGGTCTCTTGTAGACAGCAAATGTATGGGTCATGTTTTTTTATCCATTCAGCCACTCGATGTCTTTTGGTTGGAGCATTTAGTCCGTTTACGTTTAAAGTTATTATTGAAAGGTACTTGTTTGTAGCCATTTCTTTTTTTGTGTGTGT
>NW_005369442.1:3484540-3487944 GCF_000412655.1 Myotis brandtii | reverse complement strand
AAAAAAGAAAAAATTTGCAGTAGTGATGGTCTTTCGGTTCTTCTACTCTTCAGCCTGGTTCGCCTTAGTCCTGCCAGACATCTAGGAGAGTGTTGAATTTCCCTGCGTTACACTGTTCCTCTGTGTTGTAAATCACAGTCCTGATTTTAAAGCAGGCCGTATTTGTGATCCAGTCTGCCTTAATTTGTATTCACCTAAGAGTCAGTTTGTGGCTCAGCCTCTGGGTGGCAGTGTTTTTGGGTTGGCCTCTGAGTCTATACAGCTTCTCTATCCTTTTTTAATTGTTACCCTGCTCTGTCCTCTCATCCATTCCTCGCCTTCTATGTAGGGTGATCCTATATCCCTGTTATCCAGGACAACCTAGATTTATGTCTGTTGCCCCACAAAAGTGTTCAGGATGGACAATAAGGAATATGGTCCATTCCCATCACCACAACTTCTCATTGATTCCCACTTGGATGGTAGCAGTAGTTGGCAATAATGGGTGGAAGTAGCTACCCAACCGATCTTCCCTTTCATCCATTTACTTTTTCAAAATTTTAATTGAGTGCTAATTCTGTACCAGACACAATGTTGGCACCAGGTAGGGCTTCCCTGTAAGACTGTGCAGTTTTCACATTGCATCAGGGCACCCAGCCCAGGTAGTGAGTGAGGCGGAACACCATCTGCTTGCTGAGCCTTGCACTCTCTGCTGCATCTGCCCAGTGGGGGGAGGGGGGGATCTTTTTTCTAACTCACATAAAGACATTGTGGAAATTACATTCCTTCGTCAAGTCTGTCCCTATTAGAATCCATTCCCCTCTTCTGTATTGACCTTCCTACATTGCAAGCCTGATCTTGCCTCTCTCCTGCATCCTGCTCACTGTCACCTATAAGCTCCAGTCCAAAGTCCTGGGCATGGTGTGCAAAGTCCTTGGTCATCTGGCATTTGCCTTCTCTCTAGACTCATTTCTCCCCATACACACCTTACCTTGCCTGTGCTGGACTTTTTCTGGTTGCTAGAATGTGCCAAAATGATTTCCACTGGCTTCATTCCTTTCCAACATGCTGTTTATCTGAGCTTGGGTGATCATCCACACAACACGCCACCATCTGACAATCTACTGACTGATGATGATAAAGGAGGAAGGAAAGGAGGAAAAATGAATTGATGATAACTAATGCTTGGCCGAGGGGATGGGGCCTAAGCCGGCAGGCGGACATCCCCCAAGGGGTCCCGGACTGCGAGAGGGCGCAGGCCGGGCTAAGAGACCCCCCACCTCCCAGTGCACATGCACTGGGCCTCTAGTCATACCTAATGGTGCAAGACTAAAAGCTTTCCCTCTATAATCAGGAAGAAAACAAGGATGCCCACTCTTGCCACTTCTATTCCACATTATACTGGAGGTTCTAACCTTTTTCTTGCAATTAGGCAAAAAAAGAAATAAAGGCCATCCAGATTAAACAGGAAGAAGTAAAATTATATTTACAGAGGGCATATCCTGTCTCCATAGCCAGGCTCTTCATCTCACTGAAGACGAACGGCTGACAATGTCTTCTTTCTTGGAAGGAAGGAGTTCTCTTCCTATTTTCAACTCTTCCAGCATCACTCAGCCCAGGCCCCTTCTCTACCCTCCCACCAACCTGGCACCCTGCAGCCTTTAAAAACACTGTGGGGAGCAGCTGTTAGTAGTGCTGTAGGTACCCCTGTGCGCGCGCTAGCGCGCACACACACACACACACACACACACACACAATTTGTAGAGCCTGAGGTCTTGTCTGGCAGCCCATTGATAAGCATCTTTATTGCTGTCTTCCCTTTCTGCTCACTCCCTACTTCTCAATGGTGTATCCTGACCCGGCCTCTCATGTAAGCTACTTGCACTGGGACCTTTGTCTAGCATTTGGCTTCTGGGGAACCTAAAACTATGACAGATAGTCATCGTAGGTCCTTCGTGGACTTTGACCAGCAAATTAATAAAATTGAAATAGAATAGAATAGGAAATACCAGAGTACACTCTGTATTTGTTTCAACTTGAGACTGTAAATTGTATCTCTTACTGTGGGACAAAGGCAAAAATACTTAGGAAAATTCTGCTGTAAAGACTTTTCATTGTTTTTTAAACAAATGTCATGTCAACATATGAACTTTTTTTTTAAGTACCACTTTTCTAAGAGCATGTTAAGGAGAGGCCAAAAAGCAGTACCAAGTTTTATGAATAGGAAGGTGCTTGGTTTTTATATTCCCTCAATCTTGTGATTACTTAATTTTCAAAAACATTTACAATACTAATCCTAGGAAGACTCTGGTGAGAGTGACATGTATGTATTGCCGATGTCATTGTAAACCACACACTTTGAGTTAGCTCAAAATCCTATAAATCCTTGTATTTTTGCTGAGAAAAAAATAACTAAAACTTGGCATACTGAATCATGTACACTGCAGTGTTTTCTGTTCAATAAAAAAATAGGAGCAACTTAAATGTCTGGATTTTGAAGGAGGAGTTTGAAGGACCAATATTCTCGGGAAGAGAGGCTTTGAAGTTGAGTTTTACAGAAAGATGAAGGAGGGATTGTCCACCGCTTACATAAGAAGTCTCACAGGATTGCTGATGAAAACTAGGTTCTCAGTGGCACCTCCGCTCACGTGGTCTCCGGAGAGTCTGATGGAGATCCAACACAGTTTTTAGTAGGAACTCAAAACAATGGCCCAGAGCTCTCATGGATGGAGTCCAGTACTCACACTTACAACTTGACTTGGCATAAGAAGGAGATCCAGAGACAAATGGTGGGCGGGCGGTTAGAGAGCAACCAAAGGACTTGTATGCATGCATATTAGCATAACCAATGGACAGACACTGGGGCGGTGGGGGCTTGCCCGGGTGGGAATGGCTGGGGGGAGGTGTCAATTGGGGGAAAAGGAGACATATGTAAAACTACAATTAAAAAAACTTAGTTAAATTTTTACTATAGAGAAATGTAGAATTGTACATTTAGAGACATTCAGAAAATCATTAAAATTATTTTCTTGATCCAAAAAAAGAAAAAAGCAGAGGTGGAGGAGGCAGTTACGAGGTTCCAAAAAGAGTAGTGGTTGGCAACGATCTGTCCCTTTCAGCCTGCAACCCAAAACCACATGGGGTCTGGGGCCCACGGGGACTCAAAATCCCGCTGTGGGGTTGTAAAACCAACTGTGCCTGGAAGAGCTTCCCCAACCGCGGGGTAATCAGCACTCAGGTCTCCAGGGCCCACTTAGAAGTTCATACATTAAACACTGGTTCCGTTCAAAGTCGCTGTTGTTAAGAAAGAAGTACAAATATCTGGATAGGAAAAACGAGGGTGCAGAGGGTGACTGTGAGAGACTGGGGCGCAGCCTGCGGGGCAAGGGACCAGGGGGTAAACGGGGGCCGGCGGGTACGCTCTG
>NW_005369442.1:3463582-3484017 GCF_000412655.1 Myotis brandtii | reverse complement strand
TGAAGCCGGGGCAGCAGCCGGGGGCCCGGGAGTGAGCGGCGTGTGCATGTGCAAGAACCGCTACCCCGTGTGCGGCAGCGACGGCAACACCTACCCCACCGGGTGCCAGCTGCGCGCCGCCAGCCTGAGGGCCGAGAACCGCGGGGAGAAGGCCATCACCCAGGTCAGCAAGGGCACCTGCGAGCAAGGTGGGCACCAGCGCTTTTCTCTCCGACCCCGCCCCCCTGGCTCAAGCCGCCGTAGACCCGGGCTCCCCCTAGCGGGTCGGATCCTACCGGGCGACGGAGACCCGTGCGCCCCGCGCTGATTCCGCAACTCTCCTCCCGTGGGCATCCCAGGGAACAGATGCGAGGACAGGAACTGGCTGGCAGCCGCGGGGATGCGGGCAGAGATGGGAGACGCCTCCTCTTCTGTTATTTTGGAGGTTTTAGTTTTAGCGTTTGCTGCGTGCACCAAGAAAGTGAGGACTTGCAAGGCCAGTGAGTGTGTGTGTGTGTGTGTGTGTATGATTTAGCGATATTTCAGACTCCCGCATCCTATCCCAAAAACTCACGCAACTGATGCTAACAGCTGGCAAGTCGATTCGCAAAAGCAGCCCCCATTCTTTGGCGAAACAAAGTATGTCATGTTATCATCATTTTTTTCTTGGCCTGCGTATATAGATAGAGATGAAGTCCAGAAATGGGGGAAAGAAGTTTGATGACGAAATGCGAAATAAGGACTTTCAGAGAGAAGTTGTTTGTTCCACCTTTAAATGGCTAGAGTCTGTCAGAACTATGAAACTAAGATTTCATGGTTTCTTAATATTGAGAAAAATAGTTCACTTACTGGAAATTACAGATTCTTAAACAGCAATCTAGCAAATAATTTGTGGGCAAAAAAAAAAACACAGACTCTTTGAAGAACGTCTTTATGATGTAGTTTTGTTGTGAACCTTATAACCATTTTGTTTTTCTTCCTTGTTCCCTTTTTTGTGTTATGCGTCCCCAGGATGCACTGTTCAGCAGGAATGGCTTTGAGGTTATGTTTAATGGTTTATTTTATTTCAAGCAAGTCCAATCTTGCCATAAATGAAAGTGGAAAATAAGTAGAGTTCAGACTTGGGGAAACACACACACACAGATTTTAACTCTAATGCCTGAAATAACATTTTCCATAGGCAGCCGTTTCAAGGGGAGGTTAGAAATCCGACCTAGCAGTCCTTCTCCTGGGCCCAGCCAAAGTAGAAAATGGGAGCAAGGCCCTTCTCCTGAAAGGACAGAAGCAGTTGCTTCTTTAACAGCTCAGACTTTCACCAAACTTTCCAAATAATTCATTTTTAGAGCTTTTCCCAGAAGTCCGTGTGCTAATAGGTCGGATGTCACCAATTTCAGAGTTCACGATTGAAAGCCTTAAATTGTGTGACTTACTGGTACTGGTATTATTATCACCTGAAACTTAGAAAGTCACAACCCAAAGTGGTCCAACATCCTTTTCCAACAGAAACAGTTATTTGTTCCTTTGGGTCGAAGTCATATCATGAAAGAGAAATGTCCATAGCTGAAGAGTTCATTCCACATATTAAGATTTTCTTAAACACCATAAGGGGAATTTTTCCCCGATAGGAACAGAAGGTTAGATAAAGAAAGTTAGCTTGGTGATTGTTTAAGTAGTATCCATTCTAGCTCGTAGCTGAGACGGGTAGTCAGATAGAAGAGCAGGCATATCTCAGAGATAATGCACTTAGTTTCCAGTGAAATAGAGTGACTCATAATCTTTCTTTAGATGAGGGAGCCTTGCCTTTCATTTGTTTCTTTAAAACAAAACCAAAATAAAAAAGCAACACCTACAAAATGCAATAAAGAGAAGTACAATAAAATGAGGCATACCTATGGTCTTATAACCTCATTACCATGTACCCTCAGCTCCCTGCATCTTTCCAGATTGCAAACCCCATGAGGGTACAGACCTGGTTTTACTTTATGTTTGGGAAAATGTTCAGAAACATAGCATCTAAAACTGGAAACCTGGACATAAATTAGCCTTTTCTCCCCAACCTAAATTTAGAAATGGGGTCTAGTGCATGGGACCATTTATAGGAGAACTTAGAAAAGAATATAAGGCCCACCAGAGTACTTTTCCACAGCAGAGATAATGAGGCCTAAAACCAGATTTTCGAATATACTAGAGGCCCAGTGCATGAAATTCATGCATGGGTAGGGTCCCTAGGCCTGGCTGGTGATCAGGGCCAATGGGGGCCGTCTGGCTGCCAGTCAGAGCCTTCTTTTCCTGGCTGCGGGCTGCTGGCTGGGGCCTTCTTTCATTCTGTGCCGCACCCTGGTGGTCAGTGCACGTCATAGCGAGCAATTGAACTCTCGGTCTCCTGGTCGAACTCCTGAGGGGACACTGCATATTAGCCTTTTATATATATATATATACTAGAGGCCCAGTGCACAAAAATTTGTGCACTCGGGAGGGTCCCTCAGCCCGGCCTGTGCCCTCTCACAGTCTGGGACCCCTCAGGGAATGACCACCTGCTGGCTTAGGCCCGCTCCCCGGGGGATTGGGCCTAAGCTGGCAGTCAGACATCCCTCTGGCAGCCCAGGAGCCCTCAGGGGATGTCCACTTGCCAGCAGGGAGCAGGCCTAGCTGCAGTCGGAGATCCTTCGTGCTGCTGAGGAGGCAGGAGAGGCTCCCACCACCACTGCTGTACTGGCAGCCGTCAGCCTGGCTTGTGGCTGTGCAGAGCTCCTCCTGTGGGAGACACTGACCATCAGGGGGCAGCTCCTGCATTGAGCGTTTGCCCCCTAGTGGTCAGTGTGTGTCATAGTGACTCACATATTGCACCAGTGATTCCCAGTCGCTCTGCTGTTAGGGTCAATTTGCATATTACCCTTTTATTATATAGGATAGATTGTTCTGACTCCTGAATGTTTTGAAAGTTATAGAAGCAAACCTGATATAGTGCCATGTACTTCTGTGCCATTTAGTATTGGGGCTTTGCAAAGAATAAGAAATGCATTTCTAGGTTCCTCCAGCCATTTCTTCCCTCAGAAGAAACTTGAGTTATGCTTCCTTGTGTATTGAGAGGGAGGTGACATTGTAGGACTCAGTCACAATGGTGTGGTTCCATCTGTGTTCTTTGTGTTGGTCTCATATAACCCACACTTATTGAGCATCTAAAGTGTGGCAGCACTGTGCTAGGTGCTATAGAACAAGGGATACACAAAACAGAACTGGTCCTTTTTTAAAAATATATTTTTATTGATTTCAGAGAAGAAGGGAGAGGGAGAGAGAGATAGAAACATCAATGATGAGAGAGAATCATTGATCAGCTGCCTCCTGCACGTCCCCTGCTGGGGATCAAACCCAAAACCCGAGCATGTGGCCTAACCTATTCTCAAACCATGACCTCCTGGTTCATAGGTCAACACTCAACCACTGAGCAACACCGACCAGGCAAAACAGAACTGGTCTTGCTGACTAAGAAAGTATCAATACAAGTTGCAAACTCACCTCCCTGAGTGCTTTCACTGGAGCCCTGGAGACACTCCCAAATCTTCCCTTATTTTATGAGATCACCACTTACCCACCTTCTGGAGAGGATCTTTGTCTGCTTGTTTTCTGTACCTCTCTGGTAAGAAGTAAAGCCATCTTCCTGAAACTTTGTCTGAAGGGTAATGAGCTAATAATATCACATCTTAGACCTGTCATCATGAATTTACTGCCGTTATTAGATCTTATCAAGGTCCCTGAAGTCATGAGTAATTGAAAGAGAGGATTCAGTTTAATAAAAAGTTAATATAGAGAAGCTGAGATGTATAATAAAATCTCACATTGGAAGAGAAAAGAAATGGTGTTCCTTTATTCCAGCTCTTGGTTACTTCCTGTTCATGGCCCTATCAATCTGAGCTCCTGGGTAATCCCATTTCAGCCCCCCCGCCCCTTGGTCCCTTTGGATCCCATCTTCTCTTTTTTTCTCCCTCAGAATTAATTTTTACTTGTGAAATCAGAATTCATTCTTAAGCATCTGCCTTATTATACCTTTAAAACCAAGTTCAAATTACCTAGCAGGGAATATGAGGCTCTTCACAATAACTCTACCCTGTTATTTTGGCCTCTTCTCCCCAACTCCTTTATAGTCCAGCCATAAGGCTTGCTCTTTGCTGCTGTTTGCAGTCATACCCACACTCTCACCCTCACTTTGGACCCTTTGAACTCTTAGTTTTCAAGGATCAGCAGTTGTCACTTTCTCTGTGAAGCTACTTGATTCTACCACCCCCCAGGGATGTCCTTATCCTTCGTCTCTTCCAGCCATTTTTTCAAGGATTTTTATTGCACACATACTGTGTCCATGTAAACAAGAGCTATTCTAGCAGAACAGTTAAGATACTGAGCTCTAGAACCAGACTCCCTGGGTGTGAATCTTAACTCTGCCACTTCCTTAGCCTTGAGCAAGTTACTTGACCTGTCTGGGCCTGTGTTTCCTCACCTATAATGTAAGGATTATCATCATACCTGTCTCATAGAGTTTTTGTGAAGAGTCAATGTTTTGAAGATTATTCATAGAAATAACCTAATGAATATTCATTGTTGTCATCATTCAACCTTCAAGTAAACTCCATGAGGGAAGGGAATTTTTGCTCCCTGATCTATCCCCAAGGGCCTAGATCAGTGCCTGGTACTAGTAGATGCTCTAAATCTACTAGTTGAATGAATGAATGAATGTATGAATGAATGAATTTTCCAGGTACTGTTCTAATCTTAGCCTAGAATAAGATAGGAAGGATTGACCCCTCTCTGATGGCAATTACTGTAAGCTTTACACAGAAACAAGTAAACAGATAGATATTTTCACAGTCATATGTGCTGTGAAGAATGTGCAACAGGGAAATGGGATAGAGACTAGAGGTGGATGAGCAGCAGGAAGTGGGGTGGGTGGAGCCATGCAGAGGACCCATGTGAGGATTTCAGCAAAGAGAGCAGAGGTGACAACAGCTCTGCTAGTTAGTATAGCGCCCCCCACAGCCTCCGAAGCACTCCCTGAATGTCTGTCTTCTGCACAGGACTGGGAGCCTCCTAACAGAGAAGCTCCAGCTTGTAATTCTTTATAAACACAGCGGCTGGCTAATAGTTGGACACTCCGTAAATATTTGTTGATTAAACAAGGGAATCTCTTAAGAAAGTGCCTTCCCCTTTGGAAATGCAGGCAATGGACTCCCCTGCCTGTCTGCTCTCTCTTCTCCTGTATCTTCTGCCTTTATGAAGTCCAGGCCAGGGAATACATTTGACACTGACTCATCTTCCCCTCCTCTGCTACCCTGAACTCTTAGATTGTCACCCCCCACCCAGATCTCCACATTTCCCCATCCCCTTGCTGGTTAGAATTAGGTCAAATGGAAAAAGCTTCAGTGAAGATTTTTCTTTTCAGAAACTCATTTTGATGGATTTTAAACATTCATTCTTTGCAAATCTCATTGTATGCTCATTTTTATATTAATAACATATTATTTGAGTACCTGTTTTCTATTACTATATTTCCCGTAAATTTTTGAATTTGTGATATTGTGATGTATAATAAGAAATGTATATATTAGATCTTCATCCCATGTAGCTACTCAAACCTTCGGAATTTTCCAAGTGCTGAGAGTAACAAGGTGTCTTTTTCTTAAATTAAGGAGGTGACTTTCAGAAAGCCCCTAAGTCATCTAAGGATAGGGATTGATTGCCCGTGGAGCCAACCATGTGATTAGTGGGTTGGAACTTTCAATCCCACCCCTCCAATATCCTAGGAGGAAGAGGAGCTGGAGATTGAGTTCAGTCACCAATGATTGAATGACTGGGTGATTTAATCAATCATGCCTATGTAATGAAGCCTGCATTAAAACCCAAAAGGGCCCAGCAGGCATGGCTCAGTGGCTGAGCATCAACCTATGAACCAGGAGGTCACAGTTCAATTCCCCAGTCAGGGCATATGGCTGGGTTGTGGGCTCCATCCCCAGTGTGGGGCGTGCAGGAGGCAGCTGATCAATGACTCTCTCTCATCATTGATGTTTCTATCTCTCCCTCTCCCTTCCTCTCTGAAATCAATAAAAATATATATTTTTAAAAAACAACACAAAAGGATAGGTTTGGAGAGCTTCTGGGTTGGTGAACATACGGAGGTGCTAGGAGAGTGAACATAGAAGCTCCGTGTCCTTTCTTCAGACCTTTCCCTCTGCATCTCTTCCACCTGGCTGTTCCTGAGTTATATCCTTGTATAATAAACTGGTAACCTAGTAAGTCCGTAAAATGTTTCTGAGTTCTGTGAGCCACTCTAACAAATTAATGGGACCCTGGGAGGGGGTTGTTGGAACCTCCAATCTGTAGCCAGTCAGTCAGAAGCACAGGTGACAACATGGACTTGTGATTGACATAAGAAGTGTGTGTTTGGGGGGGGGGGGATGGGGATGAGGGTTGGAAAGGGAAGTCTTGTTGGACTGAGCCCTTAACTGGTGTGATCTGAAGCTATCCCAAGGTAGACAGTGTCAGAATTGTAGGACACCCAGCTGGTGTTGGAGAATTGCTTGGGGATGTGAAAGAAAATACATATGCAACTGGTATCAGAATGGTAGAACGTCATTGAAAGTTGATACAGAAGAAAAAGATAGTAAATAAATAAATAAACTGCAAAAAAAGAAAAAAAAAGAAAGTTGATACAGAGTGTTCCAATTGTAAATGAAATTGTAATGGTCTGGCTTACCTTGTGGCAAAGGGTTGGGGAGCGGGGCAATGCAAGTCAGTGCAATACTTTGTAAAACTACCACTGTCATACCACAAAGACAGACAGAGAGCCCCCTGGAGGGGGATCCTTAACCCGGGTTTATGAAGAGCCAGGAAAGACTTCCTAGAAGAGTGATGTCCTGGTTGAGACAGGGGTGAGAAGGAATTGGCTGGAGAAGAGCTAGCATGACGCTTGGAGTGAGCTAGAAGGAAGAGAGAGGAGCATTACAAGCAGAAGGAAGAGAGTAGGAAGCATAGTACGTGGTTCCATGGGGCTGCCCCACAGAGAGGGAGGGCCACAGGGGCAGCCGGACACTTAACAGGGCTTGGTGACCAAGGCCCTTGTGGCCCATGGGAGTATAGACACTGTCACAAGAGCAGTGGGCCGTTGAGTGATGTAATTGGATTTGTGCTTTTAAAAATCTCTGTGGCCGCCCTTAAGAGGATGGATTGGAAGGGGCAAGACTGTCATCAGGGACTCCCATTAGGAAACTGTTACAATAATCCCGGCAAGAGAAGCCTAACTCCTCTTGCTACACAGGACCTGTAGTTCTCTTTCAGATCTCAGAAGCATTGTTGAACCCCAGGTCCTAACCTGCCATGGCAAGCTGTTTATTACTTGAAAAGTCTGAAGTGTACTCTTTCCTGACTAAATGACTCCTCACAAAGTGCCCTGGCATCCCTTTCTCATTAGCCAGCCCAGCTCCCAACTTACAGCCACTTGCTCCTTTCGTTTCAAGAGGCTTTCCCCCTATAAGCCCCGTTCCTCCCTCTCTCTGCTTTCAGATCAGAAATAGGAAAAGCCACATCCGAAAGTCTACCCTAGCCCCATAGAAATGCTTTAAAGTTTTTTTTTCTAGCCTCAGTTACCCTTCTTGAACACAGAAACTTCTAGAACGCTAAGTGAATCACCGGTTCTTTCTTACCACTAATCCCTGCATTTTAGGAAAGATTTGAAAACCTGAAGCAGCTTTAGAAAAGAAAATAGGCAGCCTTGTTCTCCAATCCTTCTTACCAGAACTGATACCTTTAACAGCTGTGTAAACTTCCAAACCTTTTTCTATTCACATCTAAACATACTTCTGTGTGTATATGTAACATATATAGCAAAGGTATAAGCATAACATATTTATATATGGCCTCACATTTATTCATAATCAATTTAGATATTTTACTGTACATCCTATGCATGTATTTTTATGTATCTATAATAGTTTACTAGCAGCAGAACTGATGGAATAAAGGTTATTCAAATTTTAAATGTTACAGGCAAGTTGCCTTCCTAAAAGGTTAATACTCCCTCCAACTGTATATGTGAATATCCTTTTTCCCACACCCTTGCCAACATGGGTATTATCAATCTCTTTAATTCTTGCCAAGCTGAAGAGCAGTATCTCCCTGTTTAGTTTGCAATTTCCTGCTCTCTAGTGAGATTAAACATCTTGTATTTCTTCTGTGAATTGCCTATGTATGCCTTGCCATTTCTTTCTGTGCATGCATTATCTGTATTTTTCATATTTATTTTGAATTATTAGGGATATTAACATTTTTGTTAAATATTCGTTATATTTTCTCTGGAAAAGAAAATAGGCAGGCTTGAAGAAGGGTCTTAAAGGACTTGGGATTCTTTTCAAGGAAAAGAATCCAAAGAACAAGTTAATGTTTCGTCATGGTTTGGGAATTGGTTATTAAATGGAAGGTGCTTGACCTACTTTCCTACAATTCTTCAGGAGACGGAATCAAAAGGCCTGGAATTAAATAGCCACTCTCAACCAAAGGTCATTGGTGCCAATTCAACGCCAATAGGAATCCCCAATTTGGAGTGTGCTGACAAAGGAAACGTTACTCAGGGCAAGCAGCTCAACTGTGAGACAGCACAGCTGTGGAATAGTTCGATAGTGTTACAGCTCAATTATGAAGCAGCAAGGCGGTAAAGAGGCCCTGGGGTGAGGTGGCCCTGGAGCGAGGTGGCCCTGGAGCGAGGTGGCCCTGGAGCGAGGTGGCCCTGGAGTGAGACCCCTCTTCAGCTAGGAAGCTCTACCTCACTCTGCTCCTTTGCTATGGCAAGATGTCTTTGGTGTTTCAATTCCAGCTGGAGAAATGCAATCTTCAGTCTTGGATGGAAAGGAAAGGTGCACTGGGGAAACTTGCTTATATAGACTACCCCTGGCTCCTGATTGGTCCATCCTCATGCAAATAAGGACTCCAAACCCTCAAAGTTTGGTTAGTCCAAAAGGCACTGTCCTGATTGGTCAGAATGGAGCTGCCCTGATTGGTTGGTGAAGATGCTAATGGCGATATACCTTTGAAGCTCCAATTGGATGGGGAAAGTCTCGGTCCTATTGGTTGAAATAGGATCCCAGGAACTCCATGAGAGCTGGCTCAGGTGGCAGGATTACAGTGCAGGCAGGCAGTTCAGTGCAGAGGCAGGTAGCTGAGTGAAGGCTTCTCCTGAAGTGCAGTTTTTGTGAAAGGCCCCTGTGCAGAAACAGCTGCTGGGTGGTCTTTTAAATTTGAGCCCTGTTAAACCACTGAGAGCCCTTCTTATTAGGTATTTTCTTTCCCACGTTCCACACCACAAAGCACAGTTAGATTACACACTAGGGAGAACTTGTAGGTAAAAACTGTTGAATACCGTTACATGCTCATATGGGAGTCAGGGGAATTCTGTTCCGAAGACGCTCTGTTGGAGAGCTGAGAGGTAACCTAAGTGAGGAGGGGAAGCTGGGAGAGGTTGTTAGAACTTTTAAGATCTTTTACACTCTAGATATTAGATGGAATGCTTAAGCTGAGCAGGTGTTTATTATCATCCTTAAATATAATTTGCATCCTGTCCTTAGAGCCTGCCCTCTGGTTTACTGCAGACTTGCCTTCTAGAACAAACTGCCTTATAAGTCTCTTTTGAATAGTTTAGTGACAGAACTTCCTTGGGTAGAGTCCAAGGCCAGCCGGCCTTCCCTCGTCCGAAATTCCTCCCCCACAGTGTATAAGATTATAATGCTTCCTTTAACCTCAAAACACCCTGCAAATGATCTGACCTCATCTGTGCAGTGTTAATTGTAAGACAAATAGCATCTTATTCTTAGCAACTGTTAAAAAGGGAACCCTGAATTTGTGTAAAAAAAAAAGACGTTTAGGCCAGAAAATGTACGTGTATAACCTTTTTGTAATTTAGATCCAGGAGTGGCACCTTTAGAGCGTAGAGGTGGAAAAAGACTTAGAAGTATCTCAATTAATAAGCGCTTATTTTAGGCAATTTTCAAGATTTCCCAGTGAAGCCTTATTATGAGGGGGTAGGAAGGTGATAAGGACTAGAAATGTCACAGGAAAGCTCTCCCAAGCCTGGTTTATGTGGTTTTCCAAGTTGATCAAGACCATCACCCCCAGAGGACCCCACTCCCACGAAACCTCGAAGATAAAGTGAGAAGGTCAGGTGAAGAAAGCCATGCTTGATAATGTGGAGGGGGGGAATGTTTATTTTTTACCTAAAATTGATGTGTTAAATAGTTGAATTAATGGCAAATGATATGGTGGAGTTAGTTAAAAAGAGCTGGAGCTAGCAATAAACACGCCCCCTGAATGCCGCTACCACGCAGTGGGTTACCAGAGAGAGGTGCTGTCCATGAAACCCACTGGGCCCAAAAGCAGGCCGGGCTGCAAAGAAGTTTTGTGTCTGAAAAGTAAGAAAGGTTCAGACCAGGTAAGCCAGATCTAGTAACCTCATTTTGACAAAGCCCCATTCATTTGGCTTGAAGTTTCTTACTTACAGGAGTGTTGACAAGGCTATGGACAAGCAGACATGTTCCAAGTAGAGTTTCCCACTATGAAAAAGCAACACCCTCAAATCTTAAGGATAATACATATTATAAGTGAAGGCAGTTTAGTCTGCTTCACAAGATTATTGCAAAGGTCACATTATTAAACAGATGTGAAAACACGGTGTAAACAGATATCAACAGTTGCTAAGAATAAGATGTTATTTGTCTTACAATTAAAATAAATGTAAAGAACCTTATTGACTGGACTGGAAACTACTTTGGGGCAAGAATTCCAGGTAGTACCTTGTAGATGGTGATCATGATCACGGGGGTTTGTAGTACTTTACAGTTTGCTGGGGGCTTCTATGGACGCCTTGTTTGTTACACTTTAGGGAAGTAAGGGGGATTACTGTCCCAGCTTCCAAATCAGAAAACCGAAGGCCATCCATCACACAGCCAGATAAATAGCAGTGCAGGTACGTAAATGTAGGCATTGAGCTACAGCCTTGCTATTCAAAGTATGGCAGGTAGACCAGCAGCACGGGCTCTCTGCGCTATCTTTCTCTTCTGTAACCCTAAAACTGTTCCAAAATAAACAGTTTAGCCATAGCCAGTTTGGCTCCGTGGATAGAGCATCAAGCCTGTGGACTGACGGGTCCCGGTTACGATTCCGGTCAAGGGCATGTACATGGGTTGCCGGCTGGATCCCTGGCCCTTGTCGGGAGTGCATGAGGGAGGCAACCAATCAATGTGTCTCTCTCACATCGATGTTTCTCTCTCTGTCTCTCCCCCTCCCTTCCACTCCCTCTAAAAATCAATGGAAAAATATCCTCCAGTGAGGATTAACAAAATAAACAGTTTAAAACAAAAGTGATTCACAAGAGTCAAACTCTTGGGTGTGAAAAGTTTTAGAAAGACCTTAATGAGTTTATCCTGCTTATATTTTCTTTTTGATGGATTGACAAGGGGGATGTATGGTACATTCCTGATTAAATAGCTCTAAAAGAGCTCTTTCAATTAACACAAAGTAGAAATTCTATATGATAACCAAGTTTATGTCATAGCTTAATTGGCTTTTGTGATAATGTGGTACACTTTATAATACATGTCATATTCCATTCTGGGAAAGATGGTATTTCTTAAATGAATGAATGAATGTCTCTGAGGGGCCCTTTGGGCAGATCCCTGACCCAGTGTGGCATCCGTCCCTCCAGGGCCAGATGGGAAATCTGAGAGCCAGTCTCCTCATCCACAACCAACAGGCCCTTGAAGGGCCAGTGTGTTGGGGGCAGCAGGGATGGATATTCTCCCAGGCAGGACTTCTTGGGGCATAACATTTATGTGTGGTGTTTGATCATTTGCCAGGCCTTTCAGGTAACCCCGAGTAAGGTGAAGGAGGAGAAAAATCATTGAGATAACTATCAACATGCTCAAGTGTTCATTTTCACCAGAGATTTTAGCCCTGTGTGCTGACTGAGCCTGTCCTAAGCACCACTCTACCATCAATTTTCCCAGCCGGGATAATATTTACTCCACAACTAAGCTGAGGTTCACTATAGGGCCACTCTCTGGAGGGAATTTGCATTTTTAGGGACTGAAGCACATGTTTTGTCAGGTGACAACTTCCAGGAGAAGGAAAATCCATGTAGGGATTTGAGAACTCAAGTATAACCCATTTTGACTTTCTGAGGGTAGGTGGAGGGAAGAGAGCACTTTCATATTCTCAGGCAGAAATGCAGTTGCCTCCAATCATCCTGTTCTTTCTTGTTGTTCTTCTTGAAGAACCAGCTTTTGGGGGAAGCTGTCTCTTTTCCTGAGTGAGAAAGGCTCAAAGACGTTCATTTACATGGCGGCAGATTAATGGGCCAGCGGTCAAGTGGTTGAATTGGGGACGCTTTAGATCTAACATCTGTTCTGCTCTCCTCTGGCCTGACCCCAAGCAAGGGAGAAAATTTTATCAAGAAATAGATCTCCTGGAACATTGAGAAGGTTTTGAAAGAGACCACACAGAAACGAGGCTTTAGGAATTTGTCAGGGTAGCCCGAGCCTGCAGGATGCAAAGCCTGCTCCTCCGTGGGAGTTTTCAGAACTCTCTGCTCAGAGAACAGAAATCCAAAAGTGAATTTCCATAGCAGCTGCAGCAATTACTCTGCAACCCTGCCCCACCCCCCAACCTCAGGAAGCCATAGAGTGCGTGATAGAAAATGAAATGCTTTAAAAAAAGAAAGAAAATGAAATGCTTAGGCAACAGTGCCGCTCTGAGTTAGAGAAGGCTGGTGGGGGGGGATCCATGCAGTGAGGCTTCGTATTAGAGATGCTCAGCCCAGCTGGAGAGGGCAGGCGGGGACAGAGATCAAGATGCTACTGAGTTTTGACGGCCAGGGCTGCAGAGCCAGAGGCCCCTCTCTGCTCAGGTGTGTCGCAGATCAGAACTGTAGGGCAGGAGGGAGAAGCTATCAGCAGGCTCTTTCAGTACCACAGAGCCTTTGGTTCACTAGCACAGAACTGTCAGGGCAGGAGCAGGCTGTTCAGGACCCAGTTGTGATGTGGACGTGTTACCGGCTCTCTACCTCATTTCTGCCTCATCTGAGGCCTCTTGCTTTTCACCCGCTCTGCCTGGCCTATCATTACCTGCTGCCCCCTTTTCCTAACTAAGCACAAATGTGGTTTTCTTTTCCACCCCAACCCTTTCTTAGTTACAAGGCTTGGCCAGCAACTTCATAAATGGTGAGCTCTACCCGACCTGCTCCTCCAACACCATCCCCAGACTCATGAGCCACCTCTGGCATTGCCCCCATACTTGGCATGCCACCCCTGAGAGGCAGCCAGCTCAGTCCATATCATTCAGACAATGGTTGTCCCTTCTGTTTGGTGTGTGTGTGTGTGTGTATGTGTGTGTGTGTGTGAATCCTCACCCAAGAATATTTTTCCATTGATTTTTAGAGAGAGTGGAAGGTTGAGGGAGAGAAACATTGATGTGAGAGAGATGCATATTTTGGTTGCCTCCTGCATACGCCCCAACTGGGACTGGGGATCAAATCTGCAACCCAGGTACATGCCCTTGACAGGAAATCGAACTGTAGAACCTTCTGTGCATGGCCAACACTCTAACCACGGAGAAACTCTGGCCAGGGCTGTCCCTTCTTTTCTTGATGCTACTTTGGGATGAAGTTTTTACAGATGTCTTAGGATCCTAATCCTAATCATATTTCTACATCTATCAGTATTATTGGTATTACTAAAAGTTTGAGTACTACAATACTTTAAGAAAAGTATTCATCTAAAGCCACAACAATAGCCCTAACCAGTCTGGCTGAGTGAATAGAACATTGGCCTGCAGACTGAAAGGTCCCAGGTTCGATTCTGGTCAAGGGCATGTACCTTGGTTGTGGGCACATCCCCAGTAGGGGGCGTGCAGGAGGCAGCTGATCAATGTTTCTCTCTCATTGATGTTTCTAACTCTCTATCCCTCTCCCTTCCTCTCTGTAAAAAATCAATAAAATACATTAAAAAAAATAAAGCCACAACAATATAATCTTTCATTTATGTTACTAGAATGTAAGTTCCACGCGCCCAGTGTTTTATCTGTTTTGTTCACTGTTGACCCCCGTGTCTAAACAGTCCTTGGGATGTAGTAGGTACTCAGTACATACTTGTTGAGTAAGTGACTGAATAATTAAGAGTGGATTACAATGTACCCTGTTGGAAAGAGGAACCTGGTGGAAGCCCTCCTCTCTCTCTCTGTCACTCACTCTGGGATCTCTGATAAGGAAAGGTGGCTCTGTCCAGCTTATAGGTCCCCCATCCTAGAGGAGAATTTCTTGTTACTTTGCATCTTCTCACATGGACCCTTATACTTACTTTCTACTATCACAAAAACTCTGAGACTGAGAACAAATGTTCGATTCAAAGTTACCACCTCCCCCTAATCATTCCCCAGGCAATGAGAATGGTATCCTACCACTGGCTGTGTGACCTTGAGAAATTTACTTAATTTCTCCGGGCTTCAGTTTTCACATCACTACAGTGAGTTAATGTGTTTTAAATGCTTAGCACAGTGTTTGATCCACAATTGGTATTTAATAAAGGTTACCGCAAGCCTACTTTCCCCTTTAGTTGAACAGCAATAGAGGAAGGCACAAATACAATCCATTCTCATTATGCAAGGTAGTTATGCTCTATAAAGTCTTGCAAACACTGAATTAGATAATACAAGGCAATTAGCGAATACAGAGGAGAACCAAAGCCAATAGCCTCTAACTCATGCCCAAATAAAGATGATCTAACACACATATTTTCTCTAGGACACATTATAGCCTTTTTTCCCTTAAGAATCCTAGACAGCACTTCCCCACTACACTTGGGGATCATTTTAAACAGCAAGATCGCCAACAGAAAGCACATAAATGCAAAAAAAAAAGTGGTATTAAGTAGACTGTGAAAGGGATGCTTGTTTACAGTAGGAAGCTGAAATAAGAAGGCAGAGTATTGTCTTCCCCCCCAGCTGGGACCTGAGATTTTTTGCCATTTTGTGCATGTCTAAGAATGGTTTTACTTGGGGGGTTACAAGCAAATTTTAGCAAGTAGGTGGATTTGCAAATATGGAATCGGTGAATAATGAAGAGTGATTATGTTGGAAATAGTCAGATCAGTGACAAGTATTAGGGAACTACCAGGATTCCTGAGAACGGAGGGCATGTATGAGTTATGCTTCCTTTGAACATCCCAAAGCATTTAGGATAGTTCTGGGCACAGAATGGGTGCTTAGTAGATAATGTTTGGATTCGTGATCCAATTCAATAAACATATGTACTACCTGTGTTGACTGTCTCCATGAGGAGCCTCTGTTTTTGCCCTGTACCCACCTGCTAGCAGGGCTCCCAGTCCACAAGCATCAGTGAGAAGTATAGATTTTTCTAATTTTTCATAGGAGCAGCAGGAAGGTCCCTCCCACTTCTCTCTCCAGTCTCCCCACCAGCTAGAGTCTCCTGCATGGCCCTTCCCTCACACCAAGCCCGCCTGCCTTTCACTTTGCCCGCAACCAGGCCTCTCATCTCTCTCCAGGTTTACGCTCAGCCATTAGGCTCTGTCCAGGCTCCTCCAAGTCTACCCATCACGTAGCTCAGGAAACAAAGGTTAGCTGGATTCTCATTGTCATTAGAAGTGGAAAATTATAATGATTCCCTGTCACTCATGTCAAATGCTCGCTTCTTGTAAATGCTATGTTAGGTGCCATAAGGAAATCTGCAGTGATGAGACACATAATGCCCCCTCTCTATGTAGTCTGTAAACCTGTGATCCATCTGGTGGTTTCTGGGGTGTGTGAAGGAAAAAGAGGCAATTAGATTAAAATAAAAGAGCCCCATGTAAGTCAAGTCAATAAAAATGCATTTAAGCCCGGCTGAGGTGGTTCAGTGGTTGAGCATCGATGCATGCACCAGAAGGTCACTGCTTCGATTCCTGGTGAGGCCACATGCCCGGGTTACAGGCTCCATCCCTAGTCAGGGGCATGCAGGAGGCAGCTGATCAATGTTTCTCTCTCATCGATGTTTCTATCTCTCTATCCCTCTCTCTAAAATCAATAAAAACATATTTTAAAAATTCATACAAGCAAAGAGTGCACACACATATGTACACTCCTCAACTATTTTTAATCATTGGAAGCATATATTTCCTGTGCATTTTCTACTGGGAGGGAAAAATGAACAATGGTACATTTACATTTGTGGCCTATAAATACATTATAATTTAATTATAGACTGTATGAACTTATAAATAATGTAACTATGGCTATATGTGTAGTACATAAATGAATTGGTTATTACTTTGCCCAAAGTGACAGACTGGAGTAGAGATGAGTGAATTTTGTTTTTGTTTGCTCAGAATTGAGCTAAGGATAGACTATGGATCAAAAAAAAATCTTAAAGATTGTGTTTAAATAATTCAGTAAAAACTAAGGGAAAAATATGCAGCAAATTCACTTTGCTCTTCCTAGTTCCCAGAAAATGCGTAAAAGCAAAATTTTTAATGGCATAATGACCTGTTGAGACCATGAGGATTCTATTTTGCAATTAGTGATCCATTGTCAGATATTTTGCTGTTTGGACAAACCACAATGGGTTTTTAATTCTAGACTTACATATTCTTGTTAATTAATTTCAGCTGCTGTGCAGTTTTTGTGTATTGTGGGAATACAAACTAATTCAACTTCCTTTTCAATAAAGACCTTTTTGTTATTGGAGAAAAACATAAGCATTGAAATTTGTGGAACTCATTGAAATCAAAGACAACCATTAATATTTTCGTTGTACCCCCTCCATATTTTACTGTATTTTAATCTAGTTTTTTTAGGCACATATAATTGATATTGCTATTTATATCTTTTTAGACATCTTGTTTTTAATTTATAAATATTTTCTATGTGTTTAAAATATTTTATAAATAATATTTATAATGCTACATATTCACTTGAATGGGTGATTTACTCCAGTTTTTCTCTGTCACAAATAACCTTTGAATTCATATCTTTGGGCATTAAGGTCTTATTTCTTCTGTATTATTTCTTTAGAATGGGTCCCAAATTGGAATTACAGATTCAAAGCTATGAACATTTATTTTTAAGTTTATATATGTAGCCATTGGTGATTCCAGTTTAAAAATTAGCCTCTTCTAAATAATTTAGACACATTTTCTCCAAAACATAAAAAGCCAAAGCAAAGCATTCCAACATGCAGTCAAAATTACTTTTTAATTATCTTCAGACTTGGATTATACTTGCAACTGTCCCTCCCCAAAGGCGTAGAGACCATTGAGAGTAGTATTTTCACCCCAGTACCAATTTATGAAATTTTTAATGACTGGCCAAAAACACAAGAGCCCTGCCAATCGTCTAGTCTGCATCCAAGATTGCCAGCCATCGGGAGTGGTCCAGTTCATCCACAACTCTTCCAGCAAGAACAAAAGGGCTGTATGTTTGCTATCATGCTTTTCTTTTGTTAAAGTCCATTTGGCCAACAAAATATTTCAAAAAGAATAGGGAAATGGAGAATATGCCTTTATACACCATTGCATTGGGGCTGATAAAAAAAAACATGTGCATCCCTGCTAGAGTAGCTTGAAAACGTCCGTTGTAATGGCAGCCACCTACAGGAGATGTGAACAGTCAAAAATTTGTGAAATTTGGAGGTTTTGTCTTTAGCATTTTTTCACAGAAGAAAATGATGACCTTTCCAACTCGATTTGACTGCAGTCAAATACACAACTGATGCTCAGCATCTCCGTGCATATCGCTGAGGCCGTGGCTCCACCACTTGTTTCATCCCAGTGTGTGAGATGCACCGTTACTCTCCAGGCCTCAGGGAGCGCCTCTGGCCTGCTCCACTTATTACACCTGGAGGAGAATCTGCTCACAACATTTTCCTGCACGTGTCCTTGGGTCCTTAAAGAGGTGGGCAAAGCCTTGTTTCTGTTTTCCTCGGATCTTTCATCTCCAGCATATTCAGCAACAATAGTTCTTTGTTAGGCAGTTATTCCCAGGAACAAAGTAACTAGACAATGCTGAGGATCTATACTAATAAAAGGGTAATACGTTAATTAGACCAGATGTCTTCTGGATGTCCTTCCTGGCAAAGCCGGGCCTGGGCGAAGTGTCCTGGGTGCCTGCGGCCAGCCCGGGCACCTGAGGCTGCAGCCAGCCCAGAAGAAGCCGCCCCTGGTCCTGGGTGCGGGGGCCAAGGCAGAGGTGGTTAGGGGCGATCAGGCCAGCAGGGGAGCAGTTAGGGGCGATCAGGCAGCAGGCAGGCGAGCAGTTAGGAGCCAGTGGTCCCGGATTGTGAGAGGGATGTCCGACTGCCAGTTTAGGCCCAATCCCTGCCCTAAACCGTCAGTCAGACATCCCCCGAGGGGTCCCGTATTGGAGAGGGTGCAGGCTGGGCTGAGGGACCCCCATCCCCATGCACGAATTTCGTGTACCAGGCCTCTAGTATATTTATAAAGCAAAGAAGCCACAGGTGATTTTTCTGGCTGAATTTTTCCCATATCTGACCAGAAGATAGGAATACAACCATGCCTTAAATTAACATAGCACCGTATGGTTTATAAAAATCTTCACAGACTTTCATACGTAGATCACCTTTTTAATCCTCACAAGAATGCTGTGTTGTAAGTGTTATCCCCGCATTATATAATCAGCAACCAAGATTCAGTGCATTTGAGTGCCCTAATTCATGGGAACCAAGGGAAGCTGGAGCAGGGATTTGGGATGAACTGCCGTGTACATAGGCGCGCACATGTGTGTGCTTACAGTTAAAGCCACAGGAAGCTAAAATTGAATTTTAGAGCCAGTTAAACATGAGATGCCTCATTCCAATTTAGTCAGTGGATTTTGTCTTCATTCCTAAATCTGTGTCTCCTTCATTAAATTTCCTCTATTGTTAATATACTACATTTTCACCATCTCCACTTACTCTGATTGTAATGAATGTATGTGTAGGCACATGCTTGTGCTTGTTTTGTTAAACAGTATAGGTGTGTTTGAAGAAAAATATCCAGAGAATCTAAAGATGTTGCTTTAGTAAATTAACATGGCTTAAATTCCAGGTTTGGGCAATGGCAGTTGTCTAATATAGCATGATAAAATCATTCTCCAAGTGCCCATGATTAACTTGCTTAATTATAGATTAAGTCCAACTCCCAAAGTACACACACAGCCCAGACCTGTTAACTTTACTCAATAAAATAACCAAGGTGACATAAATTTCCTGAGTCAAATGCAAAATAAGTTAGAAAAAGTAAATCAGATAAATTGCTGCTTTTTGTATATTTTTTCTCAAAATAAAACATAACTGAAGAGTATAAAAAGACCTTTATGAAAAACAAATTAAAATTGTAATCAATTTGAGTAAAATTGAGTTTGGGGGAGACTTAATTTTTTCCTGTGTGTGTCTCATCTCTGTGGAATGAGCATGTGACCCACTGAAAAGTCCTTGAAACCAACAGGGTGTATGATAAGGACTAGAAAGCCTAACTGTGGACACTGCCAACGAAAGCAGGAAATGGCGAGTTTCTCATGGAAGCGTGACATTCGTCTCAGACTCGGGAAATTTTTAGACAAAGAGGTGAAGAAACATTTCTCAGCAATATTCTGCATTAGTCATGTAATCGAGTTTGTAGGTAATTTGTATTATATTTTGGTTTGTAAATTTTTTTCGGTGCGTCTATACCTGATATCAGCGTGTAAGGGGATGGTTGAAATTGGGAGAAGGGGAAAAAAAGAATGATTACCCAAAAAAGGTAATTTGTATTATATTTTGGTTTGTAAATTTTTTTAGGTGCGTCTGTACCTGATATCAGCGTGTAAGGGGATGGTTGAATTTGGGGGAAGGGGAAAAAAGAATGATTACCCAAAAGGCAACAGCTCTTCTATCAGTAAGGAATGTGTTCAGCTGCAAGTACTAGGAAACCTGGCTACAGTGGTTCACCCAGAAAGAGGTAAAAGGGGCTGACAGTGCCTATAACTTATGCACATCCTTCCGTATACCTTAAACCATTCCTAGATTATTTATAGTACCTAATACAGTATAAATGCTATGTCAATAGTTGTTACACTTTATTGTTTGGGGAGTAATGACAAGGGAAAAAAGGGTATGTACATGTTCTGTACAGAAGCAACCAATCTAAGCCCAACTACAGGATACACATCAGCAGCAACGTTAACATTTTTATAAACAATACTTGCAATCACGATTGGTTGAATCTACAGATGCGGAATCCACAGATATGGAGGGCCAACTGTATTTGCAGAACAAGAAGTCCAGGTGTCGACTGCTGCTGGTGTGGGTTTAACCACTCAACAGTGCTGTTGAGAACCCAAATTTAATGATCAAAAGAAGGGAGCTGCCCCTCCCATTATTGAGCCCTAATTCTTTTTCCTTTTTT
>NW_005369442.1:3436868-3463405 GCF_000412655.1 Myotis brandtii | reverse complement strand
ATCAATGATGAGAGAGAATCATTGATCAGCTGCCTCTTGCATGCCCCACTGGGGATGGAGCCTGCAACCCAGGCATATGCCCTGACCAGGAATCAAACTGTGACCTCCTGGTTCATAGGTCGACACTCAACCACTGAGCCACCACGGCCGGGCTGAATCCTAATTCTAAGTGGTTAGAGGAACAAGGAAAAGGATCGTGCCAATACACGTCCCATTTTATCAGGTGAGCGAAAGTTTCTCAGAAGCTCACCTCTTGGCAAACGTCTGCCTAATCTCACTGGCCAGAAATGGTCACTGAGCTACCCCGGGCAGCTAGAAAGACTGAGAAGGAGGGTGGAGATTAGGACAGAGTCAGTCTACCCACAGTGTCTGCCATAGCTGGGCAGCAGTTTCTGGTTTTAGTTACATTTCAGAAACAGTTGCTGAAGGCAATTTTAAAGGATGACTGGAAGTTTAGTATCATAGAATCCACAGACCCCATCAGAATAGTAATCAATCACTTTTGAAAACCAGATGATAAAAGAGATCATGGCCCAGCCAGTGTTGCTCAGTGGTTGGTCATCAACCTATGGTCACGGTTTGATTCCTGGTCAGGGCACATGTCCAGATTTCGGGGTCCATCCCCAGTAGGGGGTGGTCCATCAATGATTCTCTCTCATCATTGATGTTTCTAACTCTCTCTCCCTCTCCCTTCCCCTCTGAAATCAATAAAAATTAAAAAGTAAAATAAAATATCATGGCTGGGGGGGGGAGAAGAGGGTTGAGACAAGCTTTGTAGCAAAATATGCTATTTCCAAAATTCAGTGGGAAGAGGGAAGAAGTCCTTTCTAAAATATGTCAAAGATCTTCACAGAGACCATTTTGAAAGAAATTATATTTCACTCCTTAACCGTTTCCTTAACAGAAATAATGGCCAACAGATTTGAGGGTTCCTGCCTGGTTTGCCTTACATGAAAAGGGATCATTTGAAATTAATTCAAACAATACAAAAAAATTTATATTGTTTATATGCAGATAAGTGCTATAAAAATGCTTAGAAAACAAGCATACTTTGATTTTCATTAATTGTATAAAGAGAAGCCTTAATTCATCCTAAGTAAAGATAAATTTCTAATTGGGATGGTGTGGTTCAGTGGTTGAGCATCAACCAAGGAACCAAGAGGTCAAGGTTTCATTCCTGGTCAGGGCGCATGCCTCGGTTGCCGGTTCTGTCCCAGGTTGGGGCATGTGTAGGAGGCAACTGATCGATGTTTCTCTCTTAATGTTTCTCTCTCTCCCCCTCTCTCTCTTCCTCTCTTTCTCTAGAGCCAGTGAAAAACATATCCTCGGGTGAGGATTAAAAAATAAATAAAAGAAATTCAAGATGGATTAAAGCACTCATTGCAAAAAAGTAAAAACTAATAAAATAGAACTATCCTGATAACCCAGAAACCATAAAGGAAAAGATTGACAGACTTAGTTACATGAAAATTTCAAGCTGATGTATTCATTCATTCATTCATTCATTCATTATTTTTATTGAGAAGATACTATGTGCCAGGCACTGTTCTGGATACCTAGGATAGGATACAGCAGTGTACTGAACAGCCATTGTCCCTGCTCTCATAAAGCCGACATGCCTTATAGCAGCCAATACCATGAATAAATGGCCATAGACTGACAGTGATGTCTGGAGAATTATCTGCAAAATATATGATAAAAAGTAAATAACTATTTTAAAAAAACAAGAGTTTATATAAATTGATAACTAACCCAAGAGGAAAATGAGTTGAAGTTACAAATAGAAAATTAAAAGAAGAGCAACCACACACACACACACACACAAAGAGCAACTACAAATGGCCAATAAACATGTGAAGAGTTGCTCAACCTCGATAGTCCCAAAAGTGCTATTAGAACAATGACATACAGTGTTTCCCCGTTTAGTGTGACCTCATTTTTTTAAAATTTCTAACTCCTGCTGCTGGGAAATGTGAGAGGAAATGAGCATCCTCACACACTATTGACATGTCCAAGAATTCCTAACAACCGTTTTGATAGTAGGAGTATCTATTTAATAGATACTATGAGTGTCTTTTAAAATTAAACATTCTCATACCCTTTGACCCAGAAATGTGAACTTATCCTACAGAAACAAAAGCACTAATACATAAGGAAATATGTATACGAATATTTATTATATCATAGTTTGTATATAGAAAAGAAATGAAACATCTGAATATTCTTAAAAAGGTATGTCCAAGTTATGGAACATTTTACAGCTTTTGAAAGAAAGAATTTTATTTACATGTATTGATCTAATAAGATCAATATATGGTATAGTGATTGTTCACCAACAAGGCAATTTGTAGGATAATTGGTATGAAATTTTTAATTAAAAAATAAAATGAAAAAAGTATAACCCTGCCAGGTGGCACAGTAGTTGAGTGTCAACCCGTGAACCTGGAGGTCACACGGTTTGATTCCTGGTCAGGGCACATGTCCCCGCTGTGAGCTCAATCCCCAGTAGGGGGCGTGCAGGAGGCAGCTCATCAGTGATTCTCATCATTGATGTTTCTCACTCTCCCTCTCCCTGCCTCTCTCTGAAATCAATAAAAGCATATTTTTTAAAAAAAATGAAAATGTATAAACTGCTAATGTAGGTCATTTGGAGGGTTAAGATTATCGTGAGATTAAAGAGGACATTGTTTGAATTGTTACTATGAGCACATACTTTTTGTAACATCACATGGAAAAACAATTTAATTTATTTCATGATGGAGGATGGAACTGTAATCAATGGTAGAAGTTTCAGGAAGGCTGATTTTTAGTTCATCTAAGGAAAAACTGTATAACAATAACAGTGATTCAACAATGGATTTGGGAGCCTTGGGTGAGGGTTTCTGGAAGTATTTAAGCAGGACCCATAGCTGTTGGAGAGAAGAAGTTTGTATCTAGTTTGAAGGCTGGACTATATGGCTCTAAGATTCCTTCCAACACCAACCGTTTTTATAATAGCTTAATCACATTGCATAACAAGACATGTAATCATTTTATTAAAGGTTTATTAAGATATAATTGGCATATAACATTACATTTGTTTCAGATATACAATATAATCATTTGATATTTGTATATATTGCGAAATGATCACCACAGTAAGTTTAGTTAACATCCTTCACCACCCAGTTACAAATTATTTTTCTTGTGATGAAAACTTTTAAGATCTACTCTCTTACCAACGTTCAAATAGATAATACAGTATTATTCACTCTAGTCATCAGCTGTACATTACATCCCCATGACTTACTTATTTATAACTGGAGTTTTGTACCTTTCGACACCCTTCACCCATTTGGCTCTCTCTCACCCCCACCCCCACCTCTGGCAACCACCAATCTGTTCTGTATATCCTTGAGTTCAGTTTTTTTTTGTTTTGTTTTATTTAGATTCCATATATAGGTGGAATCTACAATGTTTGCCTTTCTCTTTTTGACTTATTTCATTTAACGTAATACCTTCAAGGTCCATCCATATTGTTGCAAAAGGTGAGACTTTCTTCTTTTTATGGCTGAATAATATCTTATTGGATGTATGTATCACATTTTCTTTTTTAATTTAAATTTTTATTGTTTAAAGTATTACATGAGTCTCCTTTTTCCCCCATTGACCTCTCCCTGGCCGCTCCCACCCCTCAGCACATGCCCTCACCCCCCACTGTCTGTGTCCATTGGTTTTGCTCATATGCATACAAGTCCTTTGGTTGATCTCTTACCCCCTCACCCCCCACCTTCCCTCATAGGTTGGACAGTCTGTTTGATGCTTCTATGTGTCTGGTTCTATTTTTGTTTATCAGTTTATGTTGTTCATTATATTCCACAAATGAGTGAGATCATGTAATATTTATCTTTCTCTCACTGGCTTATTTCGCTTAGCATAATGCTCTCCATTTCTATCCATGCTGCTGCAAATGGTAAGAATTCCTTTTTTACAGTAGCGTAGTATTCCATTGTGTAGATGTAACACAGTTTTCTAATCCACTCATCTGCTGATGGGCACTTAGGCTGTTTCCAAATCTTAGCTATTGCAAATTGTGCCGCTATGAACATAGGGGTGCATATAGCCTTTCTGATTGGTGTGTATCACATTTCTTTATCCATTCATCCCAATGGATACTTAGCTTGTTTTCATGTTTGGGCTATTGTCAGTGTTGCAGTGAACATGGGGGTACAGATAACTTTTCTAGTTAGTGTTTTTATTTCCTTCAGATAAATACCCAGAAGTGAAATTGCTAGATCATATGGTAGTTATATTTTTAATTTTTTAAAAACCTCCATACTGTTTTTCATTAACTGTCCCCTACCCGCATCCCTATTTCATTCCAGTCTGAGATTTCAAACATGACAACTCCAAAGACGCTAGTACCAGAAGAGCTCTCTCAGACCACAGTTGGGGACCCACACTGGTCTAGAAAGAACAAATCCAGAGTATCCTTTGTACCAGTAAACTTAGGTTTACTCTCAGGAAAGTCTTTCTTATTGTGACTGATATCCTTTGGGCTGAAGCTTACACCCATTTCCTCCACTTCAGACATTAGAGACAAAGAATCAGAAATGATCCTTGGCCTCAAAAGGACCTCCTATGTGACTGCTTCAACCTTCCCCTTTTAAAGAAGAAAAAAAAACTGAGAACCAAGTAGAATGTGGAACCTGCCTGTGGTTGAGAACCGGTGCCAAAACCCACTTACCTACCTGCCACAGCAGTGCACTTTCTGTTGCCCTAGTCCTTCATACAGGTCTTTTACTTACTGATACAAGGCATGTTAGATGCATACTACTTCCATAACATCCGAAGTATAAGCTAACTTATCATTGTAGAAGGCCCAGGAAGGCAACGTAGGAGTGTTTCGGGGCCAGGATAAAAGCTCCTCATTTTGTGCCGAGGACCTAGAACCTCCACGTTCCCCTCTCTGGTTCCAGGCTCCATGCTGGGGCTGCATTTTAAAATCAAGGCCCCACAGACGAGGAACCAAGGGGACTTTTTATATATACATACTTACTCAAAACTGAAGCCATGGAGAAGCTCAGGTTCTTTGCTCAGCTTCTGCTTGTGTTGAGCAAGTGAAAGTCCCTGGGGAGCAGTGGGTGCTTCCCGCACCAAATGATTTCTGCACAAGGTCCAGGCATTCCTCCCTGTCTGATAGGAGGGTCACACCGCACACCAAGAAGGATGTGACTAAGAAAAATGTGACTTCAGAGACTCTGCAAGTCCAGACAACGTCTGATAAACATTTAAACAGAAGTTAAGAATGTTTTCCTTTCCGAGGGGGGAAGCTATGTGGTCTAGGGTGTGAGTGGGAGGAGATGGAGGAGAATAAATCTCAACATCAGCTTCCTCCTGTCATCATTCTTAAGCATTTCAGCAACAGCCATTTTTAATTCCCTGACAGGCTCTCATACTTGTACCCCTCAGCTGGGTGCGAGCCACGGAAAAGAGGGATAGGATCTGTGAAGAACGGGAAATTCCAAAGTGATTACCAAGCAAGTTTAAGACGGAGCTGGACACCGGGGCCAGTTTCCCTGGTTCCCACACAGAGGCCAGGCAAGCTCCCCAAGGTGTCCACACAGGCAGGCTAGAAGCACCCAGGTTGGGATTCTCACTTCCTGTGCTGACAAAGGGGGGAAGCTCTGGAGGGGAAATGGGTGTTGACTTCCAGGGGAGGAAAGGTGAGGTGGAGCGGATGGCACCTCTCAGCGTTGTCATCATACCCAAGGAATTCCGGGAGTGCAGGCCAAGACAGGGAGGAGAGAGAGCGAAGAGCAGGGAGCCAGCATGGATACCCTTTGGCAGGGAGAGGAAAGCAGCATGGTTTTTGAGACACGAGGCGCTTTCATTGCTAGTACTGATCCCTCTAATGTCTTTGAGCGCTTTCTTTCCCGTCAGCCATTTGGTTTGTCTCCTCACATTTCCTGGGGGTGTGTTGTGGGGGATGGGGGATGGGTGGGGATGGGTAAGACCGACTGGCATTCTCTCTAAGCAATTCTAATTAAAAGTAAAAAACATAAATGTCTTGGAAGAAAAGACATTGATGTTAACTTTAGTAAAACCCTTCATGTATCCAAAATCAAGATTCTTTTGCCTGTCTGTTACTTCAGCCATTACCCCTGTGGCCAGGAGCACTCAAGACAGAATGCATTTCTGCCACTTCTTCCCCTTTGAATTTTAAGCAGGTAAAGAAATGATCACCTGTTGAAATCATAAGTGTCCCCATGCTCAGTTTTAGATATTTTTCACTTTTCTGAGAGAGCATACTTTATCTTAAAAAGCTAGTGTTCAGAAACACACTCACTTGTTTGTTGGTTTGTTCGTCCATGTAGTCATTCACTCATTCATTTATTCACTCATTCATTCATGGCGATGGAAAGAGTCCTATCAATGGGCCATGACTTAGAAAAGTGGGAATCATAGTCAGGATGAAAGCTCTGGAGTTTAGCCTACCATAGAACCCTGGCCCTGCTACTGATCAGCTCTGGGAATCTGTGCAAGTTATTAAACCTTCCAGAACCTCTGCCTTTTCATCTGTAAAATGGGGCTAATAGAAGCATAACCACCTCATTGGGTTCTTGTGAGAATGATCTGCAATAACATAAGGAGGAGCCCGTACTGTGCCGGGCATAAGCTCAAGAATGGTAGTAGCAGCAGTGTTCGTGGTGATGGGAAGGGCAGTAGTAATTTTTATTATTAATAGTTATTAGTAATGAGACCAATATCGTAAGAGTAATAGGGTAAAGCACTGTGAAATATCAGTGGGGTTGGGGGGGGGAGTATATCAGTGGGGCAGAGCTTGCAGGACAAGAGGTATGTGGGAAGATTCATATAAAATTTTACTTGCTAGCTTCCTTTCATTTGAGCTCTATTCTTTTCCATCACATCTTAGTGGGGAAGTCGGAATATTCCTTTCCCTTTGCACTACATTTTCTATTACATTCCCGAGGACTGCAGCTTTGGTACCACGTTCAACTGAAGGCTCCATCCCAGCGTTTGCATTGACCTTGGAGGGCCAGAGTAATTATTCTGTCAATTATTTGGCTTTTTAAAGTGTGCTTACCATGGAGAACCTCTGCAGAGGAGGACTGTGTTAATGTGTAACACCGAGATAAGCAAGGCGCTGCTCTTTTCTTTGTTCATGGTTGTTCAGCTGGAAAACTGAAATGGTTTTTATTTGCATCTCATCGAGCAGTGTTGGAGGGTGGGGAAGAGGGGGCTTTTACTAATGAAGTACCGTGGGATGCGAATTTTAGCAACACAAGATGCAGTGAATTACCTGCAATTTGTTTTTGTTTTTGTTTTAAAAAGAAAAGTAAATGACAAGGCAGTACAGTACCTTGCTTGAAGAAGTGATGGTATTCAGCAAGGAGACAGCAAAGAGGAATACTCTGAGCTGGTTGAGCCAAGTAGCTTTGTGCTTCTCTTGTAGATGAAATGAATGATGGCCACTTGCAGGGATGGCGAGGTCATTTTTCTCACCTTACATAGAAGGCATTGATCATTGGGGCCAGAGAACAATATTTGGGCCAAGAAGAAATGAGCAACTGTTGCAGGAGGCATTGAGTTGAGACAGGAGGATGGAGGGCCCTGTGTGCAGAAGCCAGCTCTGCCCAGCCCCCAGACTGGCAGGGAGGGTGGTGAAGCTGGTTGCCTAGAGCCCTACAGCACTGTTGGTAACTTTCCATTGTTAGAGAAACCTCCTGGTCATCATACAAGTGCATTTCTGAAATGCCTGACTGCTCAGGGCTTCGTAAGCTCTGGATTAGCCAGCCCTCCATGCAGCCAGTCTGCATTACAAGCAAAGATCAGAGGAATGTGGTAGAGCCTTTAAAAAAAAAAGATCTAAACCCCAGGTGAATGAGGAAAATTGATAATTAGGAATGAAGCTCTGGAATTTCAAGCTGGAAGAACTATGTTGAAGACTGAGGAGATTGAAGGCAAACACTGGATCTATTACCACTTTTCCATCAACTGCAACAAGTAGTTTACTTGTATGTTGGTTAATTGATTTGTCAAGGCAGAATTTTTGGTTAACAATAAGGTAATATGGGATAGTGGTTAGGAACCTGAGTTTTAGACTGCCTAATTTTGAATCTCAGCTGTCCCATTTTTGAGCCTTGTGACTGTAGGCAAAATACTCAACCATTCTCAGTTTTCTGTGCCTCAGTTTTCACCTCTGTAAAATGGGAGATAGCCCTAACCTCAAAAGGTTGCTGAGTGCCCTTAGCAATCAATGAATAGCTGTTGCTGTTGTTTTTGTTAATGGCTCCTGGTGGGAAAGTAGGGAGGGGCAGGAGTGAGTTGAGGGGAAAAGTAATGTGGAATAGGATATAGGATCTTAGAGTGTGGTGGTTGGAAGGAACTACGAAAGTCATTTAGTTCAGCCTCCTCCTTAGCCAGGAAAACAACTTCTATCACATTTTAAAATAATTATCTTGAAATCATAAATAACAGTGACCAATTATTGAGTGCTCACTGTGTGCCAGACAGCATGGGAAGTCCTGTGCATATATCATAACAACCTTACAGAGCCTGGGTAATGTTATTAACCCATTTTATAGATGAGAAAACTGAGGCTCAAAATGTTAGTAACTTACCCAGAGTCACCTATATTAGAACCTAGATCTGTCTGAATCCAGAGATTATGTTAACGCAGCAATTCCCTTCCCTTTGCGTTCCATTTTCTATTACCTACCTAAAGACTAGCGCTTTGGTGCAGAATTCACTTGAAGGCTCCTATATCCCAGCATTTGCATTGGACATGAAGTGCCAGGGTCATTGTTCTGTCAATTATTTGGCTTTTTAAAATGTGCTTACACCCAGCCGGCGTGGCTCGGTGGTTGAGTGTTGACCTATGAACCAGGAGGTCACAGTTCAATTCCCAGTCTGGGCACATGCTCGGATTGTGGGCTTGATCCTCAGTGGGAAGCGTGCAGGAGGCAGCTGATCAATGATTCTCTCTCATCATTGATATTTCTATCTCTCTCTCCCTCTCCCTTCCTCTCTAAAATCAGTAAAAATGTATTTTTAATAAATAAATAAATAAAATGTGCTTACATTGGAGACCATCTGCAAAGGGAGGACTGATTAATTATGTTCTGTGGTCTCATAGAAGCAATTATTTAATATCCTTGCTTTGTTTCTTGCATATAAATCAGGCCACTGTATTTGGAAAAAATAATTATATTAATCTTGAATAAAGCGTTTCCCAGTGCTAGTGATGTTAGCTATTTAAAAGATTTGATAATATTAAATAATAAAATTTTTTCTTTGGAATCAATAGAGTGCATTTGATTAAATAAAATGAAGACGTCCTCCCTGACAACCCTAAGCCATTGCTCAGACACATGCGACTGCATTTAAGGAAGTCTTGTTTGTTGTTGGACAGCTTTATCTGCCGACAAGCACTTGGTTCCCTTGACCTTAAATGTGTAACGCATCTTTGATCTTGGTGCTTCCTTCGGGAGTAACTGAAATCCAGACTTCTCATTCCCTGGCATGGCTTCCCTTCAGGTGTTAGAAGATATTTAACAGGTACTTCCTTCCCCACCTCAGGCTTCTCTTCTGTGGCTAAACACCCACATACCATCTGTGTTGGTTTTCAGACCCTATACCATCCTCTGAAGGGTCAGTTCTACTCTCAATCTCTTGAACGGGACCCAAGGCTGCAGGGCTGCTGGGATCAGTACCGCACACAGTGGAGCCGTGGGCGCACACCAATACAGACCCAGGGCTGGCCTCTAGCTCTCAGCCTCTGTAATGGCATGGTGGGCTCCATGGTTAGATAAGTGAAAGCAGTGACAGCGCCGCCAGGGGAAGAGCTTCCAAAACCTGTTGCAGAGGGCCCCTGGCAGAGGCTTCATGTCACTGCTGCTGCTTGTGTTCCGAGTGAGAATTTCTCATTCTATTGGCTCCAGCAAAGAGAGCCTTGGTAGTCAAGACTTTTATAGACTATTCCCAAATTCTCAGGTACGAGTTCTAGGAGTGAAGAGATGGTCCTTCCTTTCATAACAGGGGGCATTCGTAACTATGTTGATCACAGATCCGTGTTACAGATGGACGTGGATGCGTGGAAAGGGAGCTATTTAAGGTCCAGTCCTGAGCTACTCGGGCGGCTCCTTTATAATCTAACTGCCATACTGCTCTGCTTTGTGTCCACCCTTTTTCTCAGAGGTGAAACTATTGCACTTCATCTTTCCACTTGTCACATTCTCTTTAGCTTTTTAACTGCTGTGTTGAACTCTTCTTTCCCTTAAAGGCGTTTAGTTATTTTTTTAACGTTTTTGCTTCACTGAAGCTGTGTGCTTTTTATGGTTTTACAGTTACCTTGCAGAGATCTCATTAGAAAAGCACTTTAATATATGACTTGGCAACCAGACATCTGACAGTGTTCTAGTTCATTAGTTAGGGAACCTCCCCAGCTTGGAGGAATGGACATTCCTCTGTGAATGGGGAAGCTCTGATCATTCCTGCAAGGGCGGGAAGGGGGAGAGAGACTCTCAATCTGATAAAATAAAAATATCACTGATTAAGACAACAATGACACGTTCCTGAAAAAAGAAATATATTAAAGTTACTCTTATTCTGTGGTATCTCCTGAGTCCTTTGAAGACAGAGCACATATTAGAAAACTGATCTCCATTCATGGGCAAGAGGCTAGTTAAACAGCCTCACACCATATTACAGATTACATGGAAATGATCCTAATGAAGGCAGACTTTTCAAAGCTGTATTCATTTTACCATGAATAAATTGACTCAAGTCTTAGTTGTGGGGGTTTTTTTCAGTCAACTTTGAATTTGCAAACTACCAAATTCCTTCAAAGCTACGGTGTGTAGAGAAGGCGCTGAGTAACAGGATTGCTTATTTTTTACGAAAGATGCTTTTTAGCAAAGCACTAGGCTTTGAAATGTGATCAGTGAAGGGTCCAATAGGCATGGATTTCTCCGCATGACACAGTTTCTTGTTGAGTTTCAACCAGGTTTAATATCTTATCTCAAAAAATGTGCCCTGAGGGCTTCTAGTGCATTCAAAGTATATAATACTGTATTATTTTAACACAGATTACAGCAAATGAAGGAACGTTTAAGTCCCTAAAACATGACATTACCTGGGTGCTGGTGACTTTTTTATTATTATTATTTAGGGCCTTTTTAAATTGAAGGACTTAAAAGAAGCAAGCCATCTGAAAAGGTGTTTAGAAAAAGAGGGCTCAGGCCCTGGCTGGTGTGGCTCAGTTGGTTGGAGCGTCATCCCATACATCGAAAGGTGCTGTGTTCGATTCCCAGTCAGGGCACATACCTGGGTTGCAGGTTCAATCCCCAGTTGGGATGCCTATGGGATGCAGCCGATCAATGTTTCTTTCTCACATCAATGTTTCTCTCTCCCCCTCACCCTTCCTCTCTCTCAAATCAATGAAAAAGCATATCCTTGGGTGAGGATTAAAAAGAAAAAGAGGGCCCAGTGTTAGAAGGCATAAATAGGAGAGAACGCAAGTGGTACTGTGGAAGAGGGGCCTTCCTTCAACTTCAAGAGGTGAAGGAAGAGGGATGGAGAGCTTGGCAAGGGTGACTTAGCCCCGGAGGTAAGGAAGGCTGGAGAGGAAACTCAGCCGCTCCTGTAATGAGACACTAAGTGAAGCCTGTAGTGCTTTCAGACTCGCCTGAATGACAAGCGGAGCCCAGGTGCCAGTTATGGCTCACTTTGACCTTTTCTCACCTTCAGAGGCAATAGGCGAGAGGAAGGGAAGGAGGAAGGGAAACAACAGAATGGTTGTGTTCTGGGTTAGAGAGGCATTTTCCAAAGAGGAAATGGGCCAGGCAATGTTGGGACCTGCGTGCTCACACCAGGAGAGCGGCTGTCTGAGCCCCTGGCCTCAGGCAGGTTACTAAGTCCTCCCTCATCCCTTCCCCCCCTCCCTCCTCACCTCTGTGCCATAGGGGTCATGATGGCTGTGCTGATGGTTAAGTGTGAGACACACTTTAGAGAGCTCCCCATACACGGCCTCCATGGTAGGGAAGTTGGAGGTGGTGGTGGTGGTGGTGGTGGTGACGGTGGTGGTGTACTGGGCTGACTTATAGCTTGCCAGTTACTGAGTAGTCATGGAAGTTTATGGGCCACCTAAAAGGCCCATCCAAGTCTGACCCTCATGATCCAGAGACCCTAGTAATCTTGGGCAGTTCTGGGACATTCTTTATAACCACCTCCCTTCCCCCATCCAGGGTTCCCGATACTCCGAGAAAAGGTCTTCAAGCCCTCCTAAGCAGACCCAAAATCTTGAAAGCCAGTGTGGCCCTCCCTTCCTGAGTACCCTGATATCCTCCACGCCAAGTACGGCACAGTATCAATGTGGCTCCCTTAGACGTGTTAGATGCTGGCCGAGGCCTGGCCCCTCTGCTGTGCTGAGCCCTGGGACTGTGGATGGGTCCTGTGGACCCAGCGTAAGCTATTAGGGGACCCTATCTACTCAGTGACCATCCAGGGGAAAACAGAGAGAGGCATCTCACCTTGTGTGTGTGGGAACTCGCCAGTGCTCAAGATCTGGGATTGCTTAGCTAAAGCCTGAGTGGTCAAGAGTCGAGTACAATGCCAGACCAAAAGCAAGCCTTTTTTTCCCCAGCACAGATGGAGAAAGGAAATAGGCATGCTAGAGGTGAGAGCCCCAAATGGACCTCCCACTGACTGACCCTCGCTCCTTAGGCACGCAGAGATCCCCTGATTTGCTGAGACATGTTCTCAGTGACGGCATGGAATGTAGTGCTTGACTAGCAGAGGCTTTCCAAAGGCTGTAGCAGGGGGGCATTCTTTAAATTCCATGCTAGTGTCTCATACCCCAGATACATGCCTTCAGCCCAGCCAGTGTGGCTAGGGGATGAGCGTCGACCCATGCACCAAGAGGTCGCCGGTTTGATTCCCAGTCAGGGCACATGCCCAGTTTTCGGGCTCGATCCCTGGCAGGGGGCATGCAGGAGGCGACCGATCCATGTTGATTTTTCTCCCTCATCAGTGTTTCTTTTTCTTTTTTTTTTAATATGGAACGCTTCACGAATTTGAGTGCCATCCTTGCGCAGGGGCCACGCCAATCTTCTCTGTATCGTTCCAATTTTAGTATATATGCTGCTGAAGCGAGCACTCATCAGTGTTTCTATCTCTCTCTCCCTTTCTTTCTCTCTAAAATTCAATGAAAACATATTTTTTTAAAAAAACAGTGCCTTTAATAGGACCTAGAGTTGCTCATTGATGGGCATCACTTTTGGCCAAAATATACTCATGCTGCATCTTGTACCAATTTAGATAATTCCTCCAGCCAGGTTTCACCACCACCATATGCACGTGGACCAGAGGGACTTCCTTAACCTGGTGGACCAGGTGTGTTCAGAGCAGAAGAAACAGGGCATAGTGTAAAATGGACACGTGGGGAGAGCCCGGATACAGATAAATTGGCCTTTTAAAATAGCCATTTTATTTCAATAAATTATTTAGTACATCGAAACGTGTGCATTGTACCATTCAACATTGATCTACAAGATTGATCACATTTGTTTTTTAGGATGAATCAATCTTAATCAAATAGAAATATGCGCCGAGGCCCCCCATGTTCATTGCCCGTTACCCCTCTCCGCAATTTGTGAGCTGGCTTGCGTTGTCTTGGGCATCCAGATATGAAGAACAAAGGTGTTCTTGTTTAAGCTTTTGGTTTTACATTTTTGCATGTTTTGATTTGAGGATGATTATGGTCTCAGCGAGGTGCAGGCCTGCAGTGACAGAGAACCTTCCGTCATTATACGTGTGGCCTGGGGCATCCGCCTCGCTGAACCAGAGCATAATGCAAGGGAGTGATTTGGGACTGACCTCGTCCTCCCACAAATTAATCTTTTTAAATGGTTTGCACTTTTTCCTGTCCCTAAAGGGGTTTTTTAAATGTGATTTCCTTTCAGTGGGAAGTGTGCTTTTTTTATTTGTTATCCGTAATGAAAATGCATAAACAGAACTTGTGTTAATATAACAAGTCAATCAGACTTTGGCGGGGGGGAGGGCACAATAGAGGAAACAAAGCTAGAAAAAGCTGTCAAACTTGAAATGGGTATTTCTTTGGTTTTCATTTTTATATAAACCAGCCTCCTCTTTTTCTCTTTATGAAATTAATTTCTTTTTTAAAAATATATTTTTATTGATTTCAGAGAGGAAAGAAGAGAGAGAGATAGAAACATCAATGATGAGAGAGAATCATTGATTGGTTGCCTCCTGCATGATCATTGAGCCCACAACCTGGGCATGTGCCCTGACCGGGAATTGAACCATGAACTCCTGGTTCATAGGTCAACGCTCAACCTCCTGAGCCATGCCCACTGGGCTGAAATGAATTTCTTAATAGGACAAGCCTGATCAGCATTTTGATGGAGAAATGCCTCGCTCTGGCAGGACTTCTAGAAGAAAGAGAGAAAGATTCACATCCAGATCCCGTAGGAAATCTAGAGAGAATTCCTGGTGCCGTGAGGCTCCTGCTGGAGGAGCTTCCGTCTGTGTTTTGTTGTGAAGGTACCATAAGCAACCCAGAGAGATAGAAAGCTCAATGACTGGGAGATGGTGGTTCCTGCCCCACTTCTCTCTGCTTATTTTTTGTCCTTATTCTTCTCTTCTGCCCGCTCCAGCCCCATAGATGGCCCAAGAGACTCTGGTGGGCATCCCAGCTTTCACACCAGTTTGTTTCCTTCCTGGGAGAGTCAGTGTGTCTTGATGGAAATATTCTGTCTTGAAACAACACAAGGGGAGGGCATTGTTCTCCTTCATCCTGACTGCTGGAAACTCACTTAGAGGAAGACCTGAGAGCCCTAGGCCTGGGGGGCAGCCCAGAATTCAGTCACCTTCCTTGGACCCCCACAAATGTCTGGGCAAGAAAGGGGCTCAGAACATTGCTCTAGTCTTGGCCAGAAAGACTTCCTTAGAGCTTTGGTTTTTCTCTCATGTCCTTCCAAAGGGGCCTGCACCCAGGAGTGGTCATTGAAAAGCTTCACAGAATTAGCTTTTAATGTAAAAAAAAAAAAAAAAGTAGCAGACTGAGGAATACCTAAAGAGAAAGCAAACTTCAACTGTCAATCAACTTTGAGAGCATTAGTGTACGATCTAAATTTTATGAGAACTTGACCCTTCTCCTTGTCCTGATAATATCCAGTTTCCTTTCACATCCCCACATGCCTTTTACTAATCCCATTTCTAGTTTTCTGTATGGCAGTGATAATTAGGTATATGCACCATAAAAAGAACCCTTCATGTGCCCTTTCCCCTCTTTTGATAATTTCTTTTCCTAATTTCTGTGGGAGATGATATAACAGAAACTTGCCATCTATATGTTCTTCATTTTTGACCCAGTCATATATTAATGAATAGATGTCAGTCTTCTTTATTTGTCTCTGCCTTTGCCGATGTAATGCACACCCCTCTTATCTGTGCATTAGCTCATTGCTTATCTGAGTTTTCCGTCTTGCCCTCTGCCCTTTTCCTTGGGTATTGTGTCTACACGGTCTTTGCTGAAAGGACAATTAGAAAGAAACCCGGTGATGTCAGTTCTTTGGTTGGAATTTATCTTTTCAAATGCCCAGGTATTTTTCTTAAGCCCATTTCTTTTGAAACCTCAAGTCTAGATCAGTGATTCCCAGACTTCTTGGGATTACAACACCTGTCTTTATGTTTGGTCATCTGCCCTCCTCTCTCCCTTCTCACCCTGCCAATCCTCCAGGAAGAAGGGAGCAACATTTTTGTTTTAATGTGAAAATAAGGGGGGTTTTTGTGTTTTGGTTTTTTTTATTTTTTACTTTTGAGGTGTTTTGAGTCAGTTTGCCACTCAGTTCTGGAGTATTGCCCAAAAAATGAATCATTGCTGTGAACCTTGGAATTCTTGAAAGGTCATTTTGATCTCACTATTTCTTTTCATTGTGGTTAAAAACCATAACATGAAATATCTCCTCTTAGGTTTTTAAGTGTACAGTACAGTATTATTATCTATATGCACAGTGTTGTACAGCTGATCTCTAGAACTGACATCTGCAAGCTTGACTGGGACTGCAGGATCTGTCTCCACATTGGCTCGCTCATATGACTACAGGCAGGAGGGTTTAGTTCCTCATCACTCAGGCCTCTGCATTGCACTGCTGAGCATCCTAACAACAGGGAAGCTGGCTTCTCCCATGGCAAGTGATCCCAGAAAAAGCAAGAAGGAAGCTGCAATGCCTTCAATGACCGAGTCCCGGGAGTCACACATTGTCACGTCTACCATATTCTGTTCGTTAGGAGTGAGTTACTAAGGCCAGCCCACATGCAAGGGGAGAAGAATTAGGCTCTACCTAAGGAGGATTTGATAAGGGGGTGGGAGACCCATGCAGCGGAAGGGATGAACAGGACCTGGACCAGATCCTCTAGTGATGCTGGGAGACAAAGAGAATGTGGGCTCAAGCTCACACCTGTGGTTGCTGGGGGCTGGGGTAGGAGCTGGGTAAGGACCAGGGGAACAACTCACTATCCAAAGCAGAGAAGTGATACAGGTAAGGGCAGTGTTGATCAGGGAACTAAAGTGGATGCTCCAGACCAGCCCAGAAGCTTGGCACTCCTGGAGGGAGGAAGTGCTATTCACCCCTCAGGCTTCCATTTGCCGCTGTTACGTTGCCATCAGGCCCCTTCTCCACTAGCGATGCTCCTCAGCTCCAATTCCACGCATCTGTGCAGTGGGAGGAAGGCTCACGTCTTGGTGCTCTTTGCCTCTGGAGTTGCTTCTTTGAAGCGGTTCATCTGCTGACATTTTCAAAACTCCATCCTTAAGAGTGAGCCCTGTTCTCACTGTGGAGTTAGATTCCAGGGCTGGCGTCTGTGTTTTTCCCAAAGCTGAACTTGTGTTTACTTCCTAAATTGGCCTCCTAACCTCCATAGACTGAGTTTATTTGTCTTGATGGATGAATCAGAGTTGCGAACTCATCTCTTTGGCTCCAGCTCTCTTGGCAGAGAACACAGGAAGATGGTTCTTGCTTATGTGTGTGTTTTGGGGAGGATTTTTCTCTTTGTTTTTCTGTCTCAGCCACAGCCCGTGGGCGAGCCAGCACCTGGGACCTTGACAAGTCTCCATGCGTGGGCTGAGGTCACATGGGGAGTTCTACCCAGTGATGGTCCTGAATTCCAGAGCAGGCTACAGTTTTCCAAATCCAAGGCTCCGGGGAACTAGGGAAATTACTTTCCTGGAGTTAGCCTTATCTTATTTGTCCATGTTCCATTCATGCAAATTGGAAATACTCCCACAACTAAACGGCATGCTGCCCCTCTGCCTGGGAAACGGAGCTGTGGATGCCTAATGGCTTTGCTCAGTGCCTTGCTAATCTCTCAGTTTCACACTGTTTAAATGGTAGCCAGCTGACTGAGGAGAGAGAATGGTTGTTTCTGTGTTATTTATAAAGCACAAGGAGATGAATTCATATAGTTTTAGTTCTTTTTCTGCCAGCATCCAGGAATGAGCTTAGTCAAAATGTTTAATCCCCACAAGCCTCATCTATAAAATGAGAATTTGGACAAGATAAATCTTAGGGTTCTTCTTTAAAAGTTCATTAGTTATGTGATAATTTAGGAATATGAAAGTATTTTAACAGGGAGGGGTTACATACTAGGAGAGAAGAATCTCAATACTGTCTCCTATCACCCATCCCACTAGGAAGGGCCTGTCCCTTAGTGGGTGCTTTTCCTCTACATATGAAATCAGCAATTCTTCTTTCGTGTCTGCAAACAGATTTTAAGTTGACCCTTATAACTGTTTTTAACATCTTTGGACAAGTGGGACTGATCCGTAGCCAGTTTTCTTTTAAATCTATCTTTTCCAATGTGCTATTATTGCTTGGTAACACAGAATTGCGCCTTTGTACTTTTAAGTAGTTGCCCAAAACCTTGCTGTAATTTCTCCCACTAAAACTCTGACCGATGACCCCCACTTTTTTAAAATATATTTTTATTGATTTCAGAGAGGAAGGGAGAGGGAGAGAGAGAGAGAAACATCAATGATGAGAGAGAATCAGTGATTGGCTGCCTCCTGCACACCCTCTACTGGGGATAGAGCCTGCAACCCAGGCATGTGCCCTTGACCGGAATTGAACCTGGGACTCTTCAGTCTACAGGCCGATGCTCTACCCACTGAGCCAAACTGGCTAGGGCATACCCCCAATTTTTAAACCTTATAAATTGACTAATAAGGGGGCATTTTGCTATAGAGTCCATCCTTATCTTTTGTCTCCTGGATTTTATCTATATTGTTTAATGGGATAGCTATTTCTTTATAGGTTTTTAACATATGATCTATGTTAGTATAAGTGTAGAAGTACAGAATCAGCACCTTTGGCTATTTTACTGCTCCTGTTGAGTAGCTGAATCAGGGACATAAGAAGGACATGCCTGAACATTGACCTCTTTGTACTTAGAAACAGCTGAGTACCAATTTTTAAATAGGCCACAGTTAATCAAAATCTCTGTACTTCAACCTTTCCTAAATGCTAAAATATGCCCTTGTACAAACGGTGGAATAAAAGTGCAGTTGACTCTTGAACAACATAGGTTTGAACTGTGGAGTTCCACTGTATGTGGAATTTTTTTCAATTGACCTATGTAGGTCAATTGGCCCACACAGTTCAAACCCATTTTGTTCAACAGTCAACTCTGCATATATGGAGTGCTGACTGTAGTTATATGTGGATTTTCAACTGTGCAGAGGTCAGCACCCCTGAGCCCCGCGTTGTTCAAGGATTAACTGTAGTTATAGCTAGCTAGACCCCAAAGTCTTTTTAATAATCAACAGCAAAGAAAGACAGTTTCTTGGAATGGTTCCTAAGCTATTACTATTTGAACCTTCATATAAAAATCCTGAACCTGGTGTATATGTTGGTAGTGGCATTGGTCTCTCAACTGCTCAGCAGTTTGTTGACCATTCACTCAGTGCTAACTATTGGCACACAGAGACGAAGTAGAGAGAATAAATTGACAGGTCCTTACCAGCATTAAGCCCTCAATCTAGTGGGCTCTGCAGACACAATTATGATGTCTTTGGAAAATACTGTAATAAGGATAAATACAGAGACCCATAGAAGCAGGAAGGAAGCCACCATTCTACATTAGGGGGGAGGGGCGCAGCAAAGGGATGAAGAATAGAAAGTGATAAAGAAAGGTTTGTCAAAGGAGGTTTGCCGGACAAAAAGATAACCACACCAAGACACAAGATATCTAGGAGTTAACCAGGCAAAAGTGGGGAAGAATGGGAAATGGGGGGAATATTCTAGAAATAGGAACGGCATGTGCAAAAACTAGAGTCTAGAAAGAGCAGGACACATTTGAGGAACACAAGAAGTTCCTTATGGCTGGAGGGATGTGACAAGAAACGAGGCTGGGAAGATTCTCAGGGCCAGGTCTTATTTATTCTGGATTTTATAGTTTAGTAAACACATTTCTTTAGGACTCATTTCTTTTCTGGCAGTTATGAATTTTTTCTCAAGATGAAGATACAAATCTAAACCATATCTAATCTTAGAGAGGAAACATTTTCACTAATATAAAGATAACTTGGCTCTACCAGGGAATGTTTACTCAGTGTTAACATTGACTTTTAAAGTTCTCACAGGATTCCTGCCTATATAAGGTATTTTCTAAGAGTATGGCATCATCTTAGTCATTTGCAAGAAAAAACATGAAGCATATTTTCAAACACTGATTTTTACATTAAACATTCATTGGAACCATTAAAATCCAATAAAAAGAGCTGGAGTTTGCACATTGTTTTATTGCAAGATGTGGGTAGGACTCTAGCCATATGGTCATAGTAGGACTAACACTGTCCCAGCATTATTCATAAGGAGGATAATGCTCACCTATTTGGAGTTGCAAGTCCAAATGACCCAGAACCAGTGAGATAACACCTCTGAAACGATTCAGGCCCAGAGTGTGAATGGTGAGCCATGACCTCTATTTTATGTTCCCAGCAATTGTGTAACATGTTCTCCAACATATGCTAATGTTTTTATTCTCTTGGTTTTCCTTTCATAATAACTGGTAGACATAACTAATCTCATTGGCTTGACATTGAAAAGTTCTGCAATCTAGCTGTCCTCCAGTTCTCAAGAGTTCTTTTCCTTTGCTTGAAATACCTCTCCCCCCAACAAAACAAAACAAGACAGAATAGTTCAGCTGGTTATGTAGAGAGGCACCACAGTAGCTTAGAGAATGCTCTGAGTTTGGATTCTGAAGACCTAGATTCATTCCCAGTCTAGGTCACTTTGCACAAGATACTTAACCTTACTGAACCTCAGTTCCTTTATCTGTAAATGACTACCTTAGCTCACAAGATTGTTGGGAAAATAAAAATGAAGTAATGGCCCTGACCCATTTGGCTCAGTGGATAGAGTGTCAGCCTGTGGACTGAAGGGTCCCAGGTTCGATTCCAGTCAAGGGCATGTACCTTGGTTGCGGGAGGCAGCTGATTGATGTTTCTCTCTCATAGATGTTTCTCTCTCATAGATGTTTCTAACTCTCTATCCCTCTCCCTTCCTCTCTGTAAAAAATCAATAAAATATATTTTTTTAATGAAGTAATAGATATAAAAACCCTTTGTCGGGTGTAAAGCCCAATACCAATATTAACTATAATTATTTTTCCTGCAAGGAACACCTCAGAATAGAAAGTGATGAAGAAAGGTTTGTCAAAGGAGGTTTGCCAAACAAAAAGATAACCAAATATCTCACCTCTGAGCATGCTGATCCCCTTGCCTGGAATATCCTTACTTGCCTCACCCACCATCTTTTTTTTTTTAAATATCTTTATTGATTTCAGAGAGGAGGGGAGAGGGAAAGAGAGATAGAAGCATCAATGATGAGAGAGAATCATTGATTGGCTGCCTCCTGCACCTCCCCAATGAGGATCAAGCCCACAACCCAAGCATGTGCCCCTGACCGGAATCAAACCCTGGACCCCTCAGTCCGCAGGCTGTTGCTCTATCCACTGAGCCAAACCAGCCAGGGATCACCCACCATCTTTAACTTTGGGAAGCGCTTTTCCTCTCCCATGGTTCAGTTCTGACCCATTCAGTCAAAATATTTTTATGTTTATATTTATCAGTCATAATTCATCTATGTTATAATTATTTATGTATTGTTTTGTTTTTTGTTTTTGTTGTTAATCCTCACCCGAGGATATCTTTCCATTGATTTTTAGAGAGAGTGGAAGGAAGGGAGAGAGACAGAGAGAGAGAAACATCAATGTGGAGACACATTATTGGTTGCCTCCCGCACGTGCCCTGACCAGAGCTGGGGATTGAGCCTGCAACGGTGGTATGTGCCCATGACTGGAATCAAACCTGGGATCCTTCAGTCCATGGGCTGATGGCTCTATCCACTGAGCCAAACTGGCTAGGTTATCTATATATATAACAGCCTAAGTGACCTAACGACCTAAGGACCAGTTGACCAGTTGCTATGACGTGCACTGACCACCAGGGGGCAGACGCTCAACGCAGGAGCTACCTCCTAGTGGTCAGTGCGCTCCCACAGCCAACTTCCTGTGGCCAGCCAACCTCCCGCAGTCCCTCCCCCATGGCCAGCTGACTTCCCACCCCCCCCCCCCCAACGACCCCAATCACCAACCAGGCCAATGGACCCCACCCGTGCCCGAATTTGTGCACCAGGCCTCCAGTATATTATAATTGTTTATGTACTTGTATATTTGTCTACACTTCCTTGGTTGTAAACCTATATCAGGTAAGGAGTCCGAAGGCATCTTTCCATCCCTCATATCACCCAGCACAGTAGTCAGTTCAGGGAGGACCTGAATGAATTAATCTGCTCCAAGTTGTGCCCTAGCTGGTTTGGCTCAGTGGATAGAGTGTCAGCCTATGGACTGAAGGGTCCCGTGTTCGATTCCAGTCAAGGGCACATACCTCAGTTGCAGGCTCCTCCCCAGCCTGGGCCCTGGTCAGGGTGCATGTAGGAGGCAACCAATCGATGTGTCTCTCTCACACTGATGTTTCTCTCGGTCTTTCCCTCCTCTTCCACTCTCTCTAAAAATCAATGGAAAAATATCCTCAGGTGAGGATTTTAAAAATATATAAATTAATCTGCTCCATGTTTTATCTGCTCAATGCCATGCAATGCTGAAATTTGATTTATTTAGTATCCCTGTGGATCTTTCTCAACTTTTATACCATTTCCAATAGAGCTTTAAATAATAAATTCAGCTGGGCAATAGTGGAAGTCAGTGTTCTAAGAGATGGACATTAAAATTAGTGATGAATGGGTGACATTTTTCTTTTGACATCCCCTAATTATTAGGAATTAAATGTCTGGCCAGCCCAATTTTACACCTGGTGACCAATATGTTCCAGACCATTTTTTAATCATCTTCTGAGCATGTTACATGACATTGGGAAAGCTATCTAGTGCTGACGTTATGGACTATTTGTGGACTTGTCTTTCCTCATTATTATTGTGTAGGTAAAAATGCTGCTTTCTTGTTTTAAAAAATTGCTTAGAACTGTCTGTGAATGGGATTTATCTCTCTCAGCTCCAGAGATCATGACCCTCAGTTTTCATTCAGACCAATCTCCCATGGATATGTGGGCGGAACTGGAGACAGGTTGCGTGTTTAGCCAACGTCATTCTTGCCCCAGGGGTCTTGTTCTTATTTTTCTATTTGAGTTAACTTGAAGTTTTCTTTTCTTCATGTGCCAATATAACTGATTTACGGGCCCAGAGACCATAATCCTTTCCCAAGGACAGATAAACCTGGATCTTTCCCCTCTCCTCCCTAGTCCACAGCAGCACAGCATCCCCCCCTTGTCAAAAGCATCATCTTCGAAGCCCCTAGCTTCCCAAAGGAGTCACACATTTGCTAAAGAGATTCCCTGAAAATGTACCCAAAGGACTGAGGAGGCATAAACTGCAGCTTCCATGTCAATTTCAGGAAGATCGAGGACATTTCTTTCCAAGTCTATAAAGAACAAGTTTCCTACTTTTATGTATGGCTGCTCTGAAGAGGTGCCAAGTCTGAAAGCCCAGCTGCTCTGTGAGGAAATTCTTTCCCTTTGCTTAAACAAAAGAAGAGAGTCTCCAGGGCTGGGGCTGATGGCTACCCTGGAAGGAGGACCTGCGGGAGGGAAAGCGAGGTTCTCCAGGGGCCCAGGTTTTCTCCCTGGGGCTCACCTATGGATACTGTGCATGTAGCTGCTCCCAGGCCTTGAAAAGATGCAGCATCCACACCTTTCACACCCAATCTACCAGGGAAACCCTTTTCCTGGTTTCTTCTTGCATTGTAAAAGGAATTAGCAATTCAAGTAACACAAAAAAAGCACCACCAATTACAGAAAAGTAATCACTGCCTAAAAATAACCTAAGTGCCAAAGTAAAAATGTCTGGTCCTAAAAATACCAGTAAGAGCAGCAAACAGCAAACCCAGGCTCCAGGGTCCCTCTTCTAGGGCAGCTACTCCCCTGTCTGTGGGTGTAGCTTTCCCTTATCTGCTCCTCATGTCTCAGAGCTCACCCCCAACAGGTTGGACGCCAGGCTGTCCCCCACCAGATAAGAGCAAGTGTGACTTGCCTAACTAGTGAAAAATACAAAATCCTTATTCAAAGCCCCGCCCCGTTCCCACCAGACAGGACCTCCTACCCTGTGATCAGAGAGTCACACCTACCCGTTTGAGCCTCATTGAACATCCTAGCTCTTTTCCAAGCCCGGATGGTCCCCTGCACCCCCAGCCAGCATCTTGTCTGATGTGAGTTTCCTCTCAGATGCAGAAAGAAGGTCTGTAGTTGTGCTGGAACACATGGGGTGTTCACAGTGGTGCACAAAGCGAGTGCACAGTCCCAGGCATCACAAGTTCCCAGGACACATATACCCATGGGGTGAGAAGGGGGTTCTGTTCCAGTTTGAGCCTGAGGGGCAGCACGAGCAAAACACAGAACAGGGGGAAAGAAATGTTCAGTCTGACTAGGAAGCTGGGAGGAAATCGGAGAACACCCAGCAAAGCAGAGATAAACAAAGGATGAGACTTGGGCTAAACAGCTGAGAGCTTTCCAGCCTGTGAACATCACAAAGGAGCACAGAAAATAACCAGAGGGCACGGGGGAAAGAGGGAAAAACACGGAGAAAGAACAGGGGGAGCTGTTATGTTTGCTGATTAGTGCCTGGGGTTGTGGGCCAAGGAGGCAACAGTAACCAAGAGAGAAGTGAAAAGGAGGCTGGAGCCCCAAGACAAAAACATCACCAAGTGGAAATGCCAGGGGCAAGCACAGTGGGCCCAGCTCTGCTCCCGGCCTCCAGGGAGCCGTTTCCTCACACACAGATCCCTTGTGTTTCTTCCTGCTCCTGGTCCTTAACAGAGAGGCAATCTGACACCAAAGGAGCAAAGGAAAGGGTCCCGATCTAGTCGGATTTTAACTGAGACGCACAAACTCCGGACATAGCCCCAACCCTGCCCACTACCATTGAGGGAAGGAATTAGGAAGGCAGGAGAGGGGCAGGGGTGGGGCTGAGGGTGTGAACCAAATAATTTATTTTAGGAAAAGGGAAAATAACACAGGAGAACTGTTAAGACTCACCGTTCCCCCACGTGGCTTAAAGCAATGATAGTAACAAGTAATGAAGTTGTTCTTGTCATCAGGTCTCTATACCCTTCACACTTCACTCCAGTTCCTGGGCCTTTTCTCTCTTCTCCTTCAATACTTGTGTCTCCCACGTGTCTGGACTCTCGCTAAAAAGATTTGGGAACATTCTGTCTTCAAATCTGTCCTCTCCTCCTCTCTTCCTTTCCACCCTCCAGTCTTTCTCATCCTCTAGCTCCTGCTCTGTTTTAATTAAGTGGTTCCGCCCAAGGAGTTTTTAAACAATGCCAGTGCCAGGCGCCACACCCAGACCAACGTGAAACTGGGAGTGCAGCCCAGGCCTGGGTACTGAGTCGAGTCCCGGGGAGCCCCGTGTGTGCCAGGATTGGCAAGCACTTCGAGACAGAACCCTTCTGAGAGCTGTTTTCCAGGTGGGGAGCTTGCCTGTGTGGCTCGGTGTGTCTGGTGCCAGTTATTCCTGCTGGCAGCCCTCTGCGAGGTCTTTTCCAACATGCATAACGAGACTGAACAAACCTACCATCTTTGGAAACTCCTAGTCTAACAGGGGCCCTGTGCTGCTCGGCCAATTTCCTCAGGCTGTTCCTGGAGCCGTGGGCCTGGCCTGAAAATTTGCTGTGGCTCCTACAATGCCAGGCCCTTCCTCGGTCAGAGAGTGGAGCTGAGGGCTTCCCTAGCTCTCAGGGAGCTGAAGGACGTTGACCTTCCACTAAAGACCCAGAGTGGGAAGCTCCCCGGCACCCGGGCTGTCCACTGGACAAGGAAGAGCAGAAGTCCCCCAAGGCCTCCTGGGAGTTCAGGCCTCGACCTTCTGAAGCTTCCCAAGATGTTCTAGGCACTAGGTTTAGTAAGGCCAACCCCCCTGGAGTTGAAGGCCATGTGGGAGTCCCTCACTTCCTTCCCCTCAGGGGCAGGTTCAAGAACATCTATTTCTTTGGGACCCCACAGACTGCAGCCCTTGTGATAGGACAGGGCCCATGGACCGAGGCTGAGCTCTGAGGGTAGGTGAGCCTGCGGGCTCCGGAAGACTTCCCCTTACAGCTCGTGGGGGAAACACTTCCTGACGCCTGGCGGCCGGCACCGGGTGTGTGCGTAGGGGGAGGGTGGGCAGGATCTCAAAGATAAGTGTTCCGGGAACTCACTGTCCAGGCTTCTAGGAATCCCAGAATCCCAGGAGTCCCTCCTGTGGAAACTCCCCCACTCAGTTCAGTGCTTGTGGAACAGGAAAAGGTGACCCTAAGTTTTAATTCCTTGAATTTAAGGTGTGTCATAGCCCAGACAGGACAGGCCCGTGAAATGTGGTGCAAAACATGTCCACGACTGTGTTACCAGGAACAAGGTGCACCCACATAGCTAGGGCGTTTCCCTTCATAAGGTGCTCCCTGTGACGTCAGTTCTTCCATTGTGCGCAAACCAAATAAAAATCCAGCCGGCGGATTTAACTGGTGTGGACATCAGTCAGTCTGGTGTTCTGATGGTAGTTTGGCTTCCATGGCAGTGCTGCTGAATAAATGAGCTCATCCCTTGGCAAGGTGGCTGGCACAGCCCTGCTTAGCTCATCCACCATGTGGCTACCAGAGAGATCTCTCCACCTTACGCATCTGAACTTAACCTAAAATCCTCCATGGATTTACCTTACCTAACACAGCCTTCCTCCAAGGATGGCCCTAGACCAGCCGTGGGCAAACTACGGGCCCGCGGGCCGGATCCGGCCCGTTTGAAATGAATAAAACTAAAAAAAAAAAAGACCGTACCCTTTTATGTAATGATGTTTACTTTGAATTTATGTTAGTTCACACAAACACTCCATCCACGCTTTTGTTCTGGCCCTACGGTCCAGTTTAAGAACCCATTGTGGCCCTCGAGTCAAAAAGTTTGCCCACCCCTG
>NW_005369442.1:3417723-3436565 GCF_000412655.1 Myotis brandtii | reverse complement strand
CTTAGGAGTACCCTAATTAAGTTAATAACAATGTACCTACCTATATAGTTTGAGTTTAAAAAATTTGGCTCTCGAAAGAAATTTTAATCGTTGTACTGTTGATATTTGGCTCTGTTGACTAATGAGTCTGCCGACCACTGCCCTAGACAACCAGATCACGTGGGGGTGGGGCCCACGCCCTGGAGTCAGACCTTTGGTCAGTATCCTACTCTTCCTTGTGCTAGACCCATTCAAGTTAGAGCAGAGGAATAAGAAAACATGGTCACACATGGGATTTGTTTGCAAGCAACAAATTGTGAAGAATCAACTTTCTGTTTATGCTCCATGATAAGTTCAAACTCAGGGTGATAATTTTGAGGCACTGCAAGATTCACAATCATTATGGAAAGACATCTGAGTACTGTGATGTCTATTATACAGAAAAATAGCCCAATACTCTCCAGGAAGATGTTCAGCATCAGAGATGGGAGCCAACATGGGGTGTCTCATTAACCCAGAGGCAACGACGAGTCGGAAATGTAATTTACAGGGTCCGCGCATGCCATCACCAGGCTGGTATCGTATTGGGAAGTCTGCTTTCAGATGGGCTCCTCCTGTAAATAAATGGCTGACAGCTAAGCAATGTCCTGACAGGTCCCTCCAGTCTGCCTCTTCCCTCTCTGTCCCATTGCTACAAACTTGACTTAGGTCTCTAGTCCCAGCCTGTCTCAATCCTGCTGCAGAGGCCTCTGAAGTTGCTGCTTGAGTCATGTTACTCCAACATTCAGAGACGCTGGAATCTCAGCTTCTCTCCTGTACGCAGCGCTCTCCTCGAGCCAGACTGGTGGGCTCCCTCGCTGTTCCTCCGGCAGGGTGGTGCTTTCCTGTCTCTGCACCCCTACTGTCTGAGGGTGAAACCGTCCTGGACAGGCCTGCTTCTGAACTGCAGGGCCTGCTCAGATGCCATCTCTTTCCCCAGCCACCGCTGGTTCAAGGGATGTGTTGCCTCCATTCCCTGGATAAGCAATTTGTCTCAGCTCCAGTCATAAGGAATTTACTTTGAAATAAAAACAATAGCTAATACTTGTTGAGCGTTTACCCCAGGCCAGGGACTGTGCTAATTGCTGTATCTTGTTTAATCTTTCTGATCATCTAAAGCAGCGGTTCTCAACCTGTGGGTTGTGACCCCTTTGGCGGTCGAACGACCCTTTCACAGGGGTCGCCTAAGACCATCCTGCATATCAGATATTTACATTACGATTCATAACAGTAGCAACATTACAGTTATGAAGTAGCAACGAAAATAATTTTATGGTTGGGTCACAACATGAGGAACTGTATTTAAAGGGCCAGAAGGTTGAGAACCACTGATAAAGACTTAGGTGTTACTGCCCCATTTCACAGATGAATAAACTGAGAAGTTAAACAACATGTACTACGTTACATAACTCAGACGTGGTAGTGCAGAATTCCTGCTTGCAAAGTCTGTGCTCCAAACTCACTACAGACCATGACCTCCCCAGCATCTGATTCTCAATCTAAATGTGTTGAACCTGCCCCATCCCACCACAATAGATTATATTTGGAAAAGAGGAAGCAATTCTTACACATCTTTCCCTGCCAATGTTTGGCAGGGCCCCATCTTTATAAACTATTGGTTTTTCATTCCCACTAAAGTGTAAATAATTAACAGTAGCTACCATAAGTAGGTAACTTTTCTTTAAACTAATACCCTGAAATTAAATCTGAACTCTGCTGCTGAGGGTTTAGTCCTTTTTTCTCCTGCTCTTGCTGTCCTCGGCTGACATCCTTGAGACTGTGAGCTAGATTTCCATTCCGAGGTCCAGCTGCCACATCACCGCACCTCTGGAAGTTCCCAAAATGACTTGCCTTGGCAAGTGGCTCTGCTCTTTGATTAGCCATACCGTTGCTGCTTCCCCTAATTTAATATCAGGAAGTCTGCACGTGTTTCATCTTCTTCCCCGTCTTGGCCATAGTGCTTTCCTACTATTCTTTTCCCATTTTGTACTGTTGTTTGGTGCTTTTCCCTTCAATGTGTTATCAGAACTCAATCTGCAGATTTTTGCCAAGTTGTGTGGACTCTATCTCCATATGTGGTATCTCTGTTCTTTCCTAAACCCTCCTTTTTTGGTGTGAATACACATACTCTGCACAAACTATTCCAGGACCCAGCATCACTGAGAGTCAAGATGAGTGTGGTTTACAAGCCTACTGTAACTTACAGAAGTCTTTATACTCAGCTGTCTTAGCCATATTAATACATACTCAGTGAGAGCTAGAATGCAAATACCATAAGCCAGCATGTGTGAGAATGACAGATTATCTTTTCTTCCTAGCAGATCTACTCTTCTCATTAGGATTCACTTGATTACTATATATTTATGGGCCCAGCACGCTTCCGCTGTGCGACTCTGCTCTCTTGATTACTATATATTTAAATTAATTCTCATCCCCTGATCATACACTAATTGGTTGGTGAGTGGTCAAGAATCATTGCTTATATCAAGAGAAAGTTAAGTGGAGGATTTAAAAAATCTCAATGAATGATCTTCCAGCTGATAAGAAAGGGGTGGCTATAACCCCACTTTGGCTAGATACCTTGGCATTGTGAACACTGTTGCATTTTCAGGACAGTGGCTATATTCTCAGTTTCTATCTGGCTAATCTATATATATAAAAGCCTAAGTGACCGAATGACTGGCCGGTAGCTATGCCACACAATGACCACCAGAGGGCAGACACTCAACGCAGGAGCTGCTGAGTGACAGCAACTTTGCAGAGTGCCCTCTCGCACTCCAGGACCCCTCGAGGGATGTTGGAGAGCTGGTTTCGGCCCGATCCCCACGAGCCAGGCCAAGGGACCCCACCTGCTGGAGGGACCCCGCTGGCTCCACAGATGCCCTTTGAGCCTGGCACCGCCCCAGGTACAGCCGGGCAGGGAGGGACTGTGGGAGGTTTGGCTCCAGGGCATGTCTGGCCCATCTAGCCCAGTCCCGCCCCGACGGCCACCTTCTAATTAATTTCCTTTCAATGTGCATGAATCCATGCACTGGCCTCTAGTAATGTTATGTTATTCTTAATTTACTGATGCCCTTTCCCACTGCATACACTCTTGACTGCCCCTCCTTCCAATAAACATGAAGGACACCTGATTCCAGATTTCCTGACTCCATTCTGACTGCATCAGGACACCGGCATCTTCTGTTAGCCCAGCTGGGAAAGCATTTGAGAACAAGGGTGCACTAAGTTGTGTGGCACTAACTCCAAACCCAGCAGGGTCGCAGAGGAGAACTAAGTGGGGGCTGGAGCTGTACAAAATGTCAAAAGGAGATGAGACTTAGAGCTTCAAGTAAAGAGCAGGGCATCAATAATAGGCGAGGAGGGAGGACATTCCAGTAAGCAAGGACATCACCATACGCAAAGTGGTAATGAGAAGGTAATGGTAGGTGAGCATGATTGCTAGGATCAGAGCATGCATTTGAGTGGAAGTAAGAAGTAGGAAAGAGTGGATTTGTATGGGTAGAAATGGATTTGTAGGGTAAAAGTGGAAGAGGTGATGGGGGAAATGAAGGAGGTGATGAAGCAAAAACCAGTATGTGCTTAAATACAATAACAAAATTGGACAAAAACTGACTATTAAAGAGAATTTAACTTTTCATGATTTCCCAAGCTCAATGGAGTATATTCAACTTCAAAATATGACTTCTCCTAACAGCCTCTATGTAGCTCTTTCAGATAAAAAGCAATTGGCTAGGTAACAGCTGATACCTTGATAAGCTCTTTTTTTCTTTCCTTCACTGGGAGAATGAACTTTGTTGTGAGTCAGATACATACATTTAGTAGATGAGGAGGTACACTGGGCTGGTTTACAGGGGATGAGAGCCCCAGAGCCAGGTGGTACAACCTGAGAACCTCAGAGCTTCATGGATGTTGAAGGTGCCTGTGACTGTGCTCTCAGACATATTCAAGACAGGGACGTTCACTTCCAAGCCCAAGGAGATTTTCAGACCTGCTCTGGTTTCCTCTTCTGTAAAAATAGGTAAGTGGCTGGTTCAAGGTCACTTGGCTATAATTGGCAGACACGGTTCCAGAGCCAAGTTTTCTGTCCCCAAGAGTGCTTTGTTTTTTTGGTTTTTTAATAGAAACGTAGTAAGGACATCTTAGGTCATGTCTGGAGAGTGTTTTGTGCTCTGTAGGAGCCTAGGAAATTGCTCACATACTTCTTTTAGATTATCCCCATGTTTTGATAGGATGATAAGTTTTAACTCTTTTTTCTTTATTACAATTTTATGTAAAACCATAAATGAATGAATTGCTGGTCAAGTTCAAAATTAATTACACTTCAGGGTCTTCTCCTCATGACATGTGTGTGTTTTGTAATAACTGCCCTTTTTAGCTTCTTCAGAACCAAGTCAAAATATTCCAGACTTAAATCCATCCATATTAAGCAATGTCACCCCAATAAATTTAATTTTAAAAATCTATCTCCAATTCTTCCTTTTTTATAGCTTTAGTGATTTCTCAGAACATAGTTATTTCTGGGTTACAAGCGAATATTCCGAAAGTCCTCTGCTAGTCTGTAGGTCATTTATCTAGAACTCAATTCAAAGGGCCTGAGGAGTGGGATGCAGATAGGTAGAGACTGTGCAGGAGACACCTAACTCCTTCTAGGTACTTTTAAGGAGGCACTGCTTCATTAAATTAAATTTTAATTTTCTTCCACATACGAAACATTATTCTTCCTTGCTACATCTTCGTTTAGGATCTGGCTTTCTTCATTTCATTTCTTTCTTTTTCCTCCTTCTCTTCCACCTCCTCCCTTCCTTCTTTCCTCTTCCTCTTTCCTTTCAAGAAATGATTTTTTTAAAGACACCATCTAAGATAACTAGACAAGAATTATAAAAAAAAATAATAAGGGATTGCCACATGAACTTAAAGAGTTGAGAAAATCAAAAGAGATTGAATAAGAGCTGAGTCATTAAATGTAAGAAAGGAAATGGAGTAGCCTAGTTTGGGTACAGTCATCTGAGACAGAAAGATAGGGATGGGTTTGAGGTGGAGAAAGCTTTGGAATAGGCGTTCTCACACCAGCCACCAGGCAGCACTGCAGATGGCTTGGTTGCTGCCTGGAGTTGCCTAAGGTGGGAAAGGGGAGCAGGGAGGTCGTGGGCAGTCATTTAATTCTATGTACAGGATGTTTGCTGGACACATGTGTATGCGAGCAGCCTAAAGTCCTTACCAGAACAAGGGTAAGAATAAATAAATAGTTGAGCCTATTCTGCTGTTTGTTCCTGTTCATGTACCTATGTTGAGACTTGCTTTAAGTGGAACCCAAACACGGAGCATGATTTAGATGGTAGTGTTTATTATTGTCCTTGGCCTGGCCTCCAGGATTGATTTTGAGCTTTCTGCCTGAAAATGAGCTCAGAGTGAACTAAAAGTTCCTTTATTCTTACAAACAGAAATAAATTCTGGACCTGGTTTGGCATTCTTGGAAAGAAGGCAGAGTGGAAAGAGTTAGAAGTCATTTGGTAAAGAGTCATTTTGCTGAGCACTCTCCTGAGGTAGCACAGAACCTTTGGGTCAATGCTCAACCTCTCAGCCACTGAGCCACACCGGCCGGGCAATACAGATTTTTGTTACTTAGAAATTTTATAGAATTCTAGGGATAGCCTGGTAGCAGAATTGACAGAATCATTTATGATTTTAGAATGGACCAAATATTGACTGAGCCCATTAACCAAAAGTATTATATGTATTCCAGGGGTTGGGAGAGAGGAGGAACCCATAGTATAATTTGTCTTAATCTTGAACCCCCGGTGATGGCTCTCATTGAAAGTATTTGTGGGTTTGCCCTGGCTGGTGTGGCTCAGTTGGTTGGGTATTGTCCCATGCACCAAAAGGTTGTTGGTTCAACTCTTGGTCAGGGCACATGCCCTGGTTGTGGGCTGGATCCCAGTAGGGGGTGTGCAGGAGGCAGCCTATCAACATTGCACTCTCATATCGATGTTTCTCTCTTCTCCCTTCCTCTCTCTCTCTCTCTAAAAAAAAAAGAAAATCAATAAACTATTCTTTTAAAAAGAAGAAAGTATTCCTGGGTTTAAATATTTTAAAACTAGAGGCCCAGTGCACGAAAATTTGTGCCCTCGAGCTTAGGCCTGTTCTCATAGGGAGTGGGCCTAAGCTGCAGTCTGGCCTCCCTCTGTGGGAGGCGACAGGGTGGGCCAATCAGGTGATGGCCAGCTAGCCCTGCTCCCTTCTCCCCCCCCATCGTCCCTCCACCGCCGCTGGTTGCTGCTGCCCCCCAATCACCATCCCCTCCCTCTGCCTGCTGGCATGCACCTTATCTGGCCTGGTGCTGACTGCTCACTGGCCCCACCCCCAACCAACACGTCAATTTGCATATTATGCTTTTATTATATAAGATAATTCTTTTTCCTCCTCAAATGTTCAGCTTCCTGGAATAAGGAGGAGATTAGAGGGAGATGAATATAATGGATCCCCTCTATTCAGTGCTAAATTTTTATACAATTCATTCTAAATTTATACTATGATTGTTGGTGCAAGGATAGACACAAGACCAGTGGAACAGAATGGAGAATCCAGAAGTGGACTCACTCATGTATGATTAACAGATTTACCACAAAGGCACCATTATAATTCAACTAGAGGCCCAGTGCACAAAAATTTGTGCATTCAGGGCAGTCCCTCAGCCCAGCCTGCACCCTCTCATAGCCCAGGACCCCTCGGGGAATGTCCACCAGCCAGCTTAGGAATGTCCCTACTCCCCAGGAGAACGGGCCTCAGCTGTCACAATCAGACATCAGCTGTCAGCCTGGCTTGTGGCGAAACAGAGGTCCCCTGTGAGAGTGCACTAACCACCAGGGAGCAGCTCCTGCGTTGAGCATCTGCCCCCTGGTGGTCAGTGCACATCATAGCAACTGGTCGTTCCTGGTCATTCTGCTGCTAGGGTCAATTTGCATATTATTCTTTTATTATATAGGATAGGAAAAGGATGGTCTTTTCAGCAAATGATGCCAAGGCAAGTGGATGTCCTTTGGGGGAAGCGGATGAACCTAGACTTCTGCTCATAGCACACACAAAAATTAATTCAAGATGGGCCACAAGCGTACTAGTAAAGTGAAAGATGAAACCATAAAGCTTATAGGAGAAAACAGGAGATCTCTCTGGACTTGGGCTAGGCAAAAATTTCCTTAATCGGACACAAATCATAAGAGAAAAACTTGATAAATTGGACTACATTAAAATGAAGACTATCTTAGTTTTTAAGTTATGCCCTGGGAAGAATCTATAGCATGCCCTGGTGGGAAATCAGGCAGGAACACTTCCCTGTGCGCTCTCTGCCCTGACCAAGATGGGTGACTAACTGCCTGACTAGAGGGAGACTCATAGGTTAAAATCAGGGCTTTGCTGCAAGGCTGAGCCCTCCCAGTGAAAACGCCTTACAATGCTTGTGTGGCTTTGATACGTGAAAGGCAGCTTTGTTCCAAGCCCTCCAAATCTCTTCTCGGAACAGTCCCTTGAGATCCCCTGAGCTTTGATGTCATCCTGCTAAATCCTCTTGTGGAAAAGAGGACAAAGCCACATGGGGGCCCTGAGAGAGGTGATCGAAAGTAGTTCAAAGTCCAGCCAGATCCGGTCCTGTGGTGTCCAAGCCCTTGTGGTCCCAGGGCCCAGGAGGAAGCCTGGGGGTGGGGTGAGGCCCGGCCCAGCCCTTTGCAGGGTCCTGTGTTGGTGCCGTCAGACTAGGAAGCATCGGAGACAGAGCCAGAAACACACATAAACACAGCACCACCAGGCTCACCACATCCACGTTTGCAACAGAAAAGCTAAGACCCCTGGCCAAGATAGAGACTTCCTCTTTAGGCCTATGGTGCAGAGGGAAGGAAGCATGGAATATATTTTGGGCTTTCAAAACTTTGATTGTTTTGCACATTCTTGCAAAAGGGGGGTGGCGGGGGGGGGGGGGGGAATAAAAGTGCCCCAGGGATTTTTAAAAAATATATCAGCTTCTAATACTTCAGATGAGTGGGAAAAATCTTACATGCCGGGAGCATTTCCTTTCTGTTTCGAGAAATTAATGGTGTGCTGGAAATAGCCTGTTGCAAAAGGGGAGACTTCGTGTCCCTTGAATGCTGATTGTGCCAGAAAACTTTCCAGGCCTAAGGGGAGGTTGTGCCTTTCCCAGGACTCTGAGGCAAGCTGACCCTGCAGTTAGATGTTCGGCTGCAAGACACAAGGCAGCAGAGAGCTGAGATTCAGAGTGAATTCTTTATATATATATATATATTATTTCAGAGAGGAAAGGAGAGGGACAGAGAGATAGAAACATCAATGATGACAGAGAATCATTGATTGGCTGCCTCCTGCACTCCCCACACTTGGGATTGAGCCTGCAATCCGGATATTTGCCCTGAACTGGAATCGAACCCTGACCTCCTGGTTCATAGGATGACGCTCAACCACTTAGCCACACCAGCCAGGCATTCAGAGGGAATTCTTAACTCATTTATCCAAGAAGCGCACTGAGCCTGATAGGTTTGGTCCTGGAGTGGTGGCTGTCCCACCCGGAGCCCAGGCCCCCAGCTCTGCTCCCTCCTCTGTGGTCTGTCCCTGGTCTCTCTGGGGGCCAGAGTTAGCAGAAGTAAAATTCCAAGTTCCACCTGTTAAAAAGTAGGTGTGCATGTCTCTCCTGCTGCAGATGTTGGGGAGCTGGCACCTCAGCAGAAAAGAGCAGGGAGTACAGATCTTTCAGTATCTGTTGGCTTCAAAAGCATTGCATTTTACCCTGGCAGAGAGCTCAGCTGGTTAGAATGTGGTCCTGATATGCCAAGGTTGTGGGTCCGAACCCCCGTTAGGGCGCAATAAGAACCTATCAATGACTGCATAAATAAGGGGAACAATAAATCTTGTTTCTCCCCCCACACACACACCTTCTTCTCTTTCTATAATCAATAAAAAATAAATTTTAAATAAAAAGGTGTTGCATTTCAGAGCTGGACCAGAAATCATCCACTGGGTTTACTTGCATCTGCTCTGGGTAACATGGAGCGCATTGAGGTCCTGAGACTTTCCCCTAATGTCTTACCTAGGTTTGGTTGCCTCTCAGTTGATTAGAGCAGGGATCAGCACTATCTTCTCTGTAGAGCCAAATGGTAAATACTTTAGGCCATACAGTCTTTGCCACAAATGCTCCACTCTAGGCATGGCTGTGTTCCAATAACATTTTTTAAAATATATTTTCAGAGGAAGGGAGAGGGAGAGATAGAAACATCAATGATGAGAAAGAATTATTGATTGGCTGCCTCCTGCATGCCCCCAACTGGGGATTGAGCCTTTAACCCGGGCATGTGCCCTTGACCGGAATTGAACATGGGACCCTTCAGTCCGCAGGCCGATACTCTATCCACTGAGCTAAATCGGCCAGGGCCTAATAACATTTTATTTTATGGACAATGAACTGTAAATTTCTTAAATTTTTCACATTAGGAAATACTAGAAGCCTGATGCACGAAATTCATGCAAGAGTAGGCCTGCCTTCCCCTGGCTGCTGGCACCAAATTCCCTCTGGCACCTGGGACTTGTGCTTCTCTCGCAGAGAGAGGCCCCGCCCACCTGCTACAGTCCACTGGTCGGTGGCCTGGGCCTCCCTCTGTGGGGCAATCATGGGGTGATGGCCAGGCCCCCAACCAATCACATCACACTGCCTTGGCTGGCCTGGCGCCAGTGGGTGTCATAGCGTGGTCCCAGATAATCATCTGGATGGTCGTCCAGATGGTCATCCGGATAGTCATTCCGCTGTTCGGCCTTCTGGTCAATTTGCATATTATGCTTTTATTATATAGGATTCTTTTTTTCCCCCAACCACTTAAAGATGTAAAGACCACTCACAAGCCATATAGAAACAAGTAACAGGATAGATTTGGCCCACAGGCCAGAGTTTGCCAACCCCAAGACCTCTTCTGTCACAAAAAGGATGAATACGTTGTTGTTGCTGCTAAGGACCTTCTTACTGGAGGGGATATGATAGAGAAGGCGAGGGATGTGTGCCAGGATTGAGGGGATAGGAGGTGTCACTCTGGGCTCTCCCTGGTGGTCCCATACCCAGGACTCAAATCAGACAATGCTTTCCACAGGTGCCCCCACTTGCCCACGCCCACTGCCAGTGACCTGGAAACTGAGAATCCTAAAAAGAGCCCTCTCCTTGGGGGCCTTGGTCACACACAGTAGATCTGTCACTGCTTCTCTTTTACCCACTGCCTCCTCCTTCCACCTTCTTCCTTAACACTCAGGCCACTTCTGTTCAAAAGTGTCTCCCAGGGCACACAGCTCCTCATGTTGATCTCTGATGAAAGTTACCATCCCTGCCTTATCACCACTGACTCGCCAACCTCAGATCCCAAGCTTCTTAAGGCAGGGACTACCTACCATCTTTTCAGGGTACTCAACACAATTTCAAATATCTTCGTAGATTGTTTTATGTTGCTGCCCCCCATAACTAAAAATACTGGTAAACAAGAAAGAAAAACGTGGAACATTTTGGAACTAAATCTTCACTATATTAATTGGAAAGACCCAGATAATGCAAAACAGCTGGTAAATTCAAACTCATTTAAGCATGACTTGAGAGAGTAGAAAATCTTAAAAACAATAAAATTTTCTTCCTACTTATTTTTTGTTTTTGTCTAGATGTACACATTCTCAAAGCATAGCTTAAAGTCATGCTGGTGGCCAAGGGATGCCAGTCTGGTCTTTGAAATTTGCTTCAGATAATTCACAGAGGGGACAGTGTCATAAACAAAATCAAGTATTGATCTCCTAGCATGCTGACTGACGCTAAAGATTGTTTTAAAAAAATTTATTTGGCTTTGTGCCCTCTCTTGTAGGTCCTTCCATTGTGACCCCCCCCAAGAACATCTGGAATGTCACTGGTGCCAAGGTGTACTTGAGCTGTGAGGTCATTGGAATCCCAACCCCTGTCCTCATCTGGAACAAGGTCAGTGACACAGATTTTAAGAACATATCCTCTCTCACTGCACAAGGACGGTACTAACCTAAAATCCTCAGCCGGTTCCATTGCCTGCTGCTCCTCCATGAAACCTTATGGCAATCTTCTAGATACGTCCCTGGGATCTAACCAACATTTTTAATGACCACCAAATAGCCCCTGCTCTGCTTTTGTTAGGGAGCCTTAGGAACTGGGAAACTATAATGCTGACACCCAAACTCGCCCTCGGTGTGCATGTGTGTGCCTGTGTGAGCATGCCTGTGCTTCAGTAGGAGTGTCAGCATGTGCGTGCATGGGGGTGTGTGTGTCCCCATTGGGGGGTGAATTCCTTAGCCAGGTTGGCTGAGTTCTCTCTAAGTCAGGGTTTCTTAGCCTCAAGCACTGTTGATATTTTGAAACAGATCATTCTGTGTTGTGGGGGCTGCCCTGTGCCTTGTAAGGTGTTCAGCAGTATCCCTGGCCTCTACCCATTACATGCCAGTAGTACCCATTCCCTCAGTGTGACACTCACACAGGTCTACGGACATTGCCAAATGTCCCCTGGGGGGAAATTACCTAGATTGAGAGCCATTGCTCTAAGCCTCTGTTTCCTCCTCTGTGTCATGAAAGTAGCTTATAATTCTTGAAAAGATGACATAAAGCAGGTAAAATCACTTGGCTTGTCAGATATGTAGTTGGCACTGCTTGTTAGCTACTATTCCTGGAAATGTTTCCCTTCAGGTGGTATTTTTTTGTGTAACTATCTTCCAATTTGAAGGACAACATATTCTCAGCATGTCTGTAGAAGGGAAACTATTTGCCAGGTCAAATAATACTTAACGATTGCACTGTACAGTATTTTATGTTTCCCTGTTTGTATATTTTGACTCATTTTTAGCACCCCCCACAAAAATCCTATTAAGTACATATCATCAGACTAGTGCAAACAAACAGGAAATCTATTTCAGTAAAAAGGCATAACCAGACACTTATTTGTAGCAGGTTTACTTCTCCAGCAAGTTCTAAGATGGATGATGGTCTCTTGATTATTTTGTTGGCTTGGTGTCTGACCAGAGGAGCAGTTTCTGGAACTCTGGGAGGGATTTTGGCACCAGAACTCTTTTTTGTTGCAAGTTGTAGAACTCACTTCAAACTAGTCTAGGCAAAAATAATGGAGGTCGAGTGGGTGGTGATTCCAGTTTCAAGGGCAGCTGGATCCAGATACAATGTGCCTAGCCTCCTGGCTCTTGACTCTGCTCCCAATGTACTGGTCTTATTCTTTTCTTCCACCTCAGAAAGCTTCCTCCACACTGTGAGCGATATAGTCACTGGCAGCTCCAAGTTCACATTATCACGGCTTAATGATCCCAGAGGAAATTTTGTTCCACTCTCTCTAGTGCGTTTGTAAAATTCCCCCTGTAGGACCTTGGTTCACATTGGGTCACCTGCCAACCTCTGGCGCCTCCATGTGGCCAGAAGGCCGCATCGCCCCCATCGGGCCCTCTGGTGGGAATGAAGGCAGCGTTTTTTTCCAGAAAATGCCTGGGGGTGGGCAGAGACAGCACCAGCTAGCTGCATTACAACTATCCTTTGCAGCTGAAATTGCTGTTAAAGGAAGCAGCGAAATTCTTTCACCTCAATAAGTTATTTTTTTAAAGGGAGTGGGAAGCAATTAAGAGCAAAAATGCAGCTGATGGGTGTGTACCTTCTGGCCTTCATGGTGAAAGCTGCTGCCGCTCCTCCTTGCTTGTTTGGAGGCTACTGGTTTGCTGCGGAGTGAGAGGTGGAGAAACAATATTTCCAAAGAATGTCCATACAAAGCTCTGCAGCGCTCTAGGGACTACACAGTGGAAGCCAGGGTGACCCAAGTGTCCAAGGCCTGTGACCTATTGACAAATCTGGCAGCGAGTAATTTCTTCAGCCCTTTCTCTGCCCCTTCCCAGCTGGCGTACACACACCAGGGGAATAAATCTGCCCGGGGAATATTTTCCTTTAAGCTTCTGGGACTGTGTGGGGCAGATCCCACGGGCTTCCTTAGGGCTTGTCAACTTGGGGGAGGGAAGTTGGGGGACAGGAAAAAAATAATTTTCTACAAACTTGCCAGAAACAAGCAAAAACGCAGCTGCTAGGCTCTGCTGATTTTCCTCTGCCTTCATCGTGTAATTTGCCACATGGGTGGCATAAAGCAGTTGTTTCAACCTGCAGATCACGAACCACCAGTGAGTTCTGAGTGTAATGTAGGAATCACAGCCTGCAGTTTCTTAAAAATAAAAAATAGGACAGAAAATATCTTATGGCATCACATTTAGTAAAGGTATCATTTCCTAAAACCTTCCTTTTGTATGTTCCACATCACAATGCAAAATGTGTTTCTTACTTTGGCCCATGTCAATTCACTTTAAAAGTCATGACTTAAATAATTAAACAGGACATTTGTTTTCTCCCCACTGTCCTTGTACCAAACTGCTGAGAATACAGGCTTCCTATGCATTCCCATGTCCACTCCACTTTAAGCACGGAACTGGTTTGTGGGTATAAATGAGTAATAGAATATGAGGTGTAAAGGTGGCATGTCTTTCATGCTCAAGGATCTCAGCAACACCCGAACTAACAGGACACACCTTCTCTCCCAACACCAGGCAACAGCACTTCTATGGTGGTCACAGCCTGATGAGTGGTCTGTGACTTCCTGATCAGTAGTTACCTTGTGATATTAACCCACAACCTAGGTGTGTGCCCTGACTGGGAATCGAACCCTCAATCTTTTGGTTCATGGGACGACACTCTAAACAAATGAGCCACCCGGCCTGGGCCATAGTTTGCCTTTATAAAAAGGGGGGAAAGTTAAGACAGTGTTTACTGTTTGCCTCAAACCAAGGAAACGGAATTTCTTAACCCATCCTGACTCTCCTGAGATGCACAGGGATAGACAGGAAGTTTTGTCATGAGAATGACATAGACATTTGTTTGACAGGCGTTTTTGTTCTCAGGACTTTAGTAAATACTTGGTGAATCCTTAGCCCTCAAAGAATTGGTATTTAACTCAACCTACTGTTTTTCACTAATGAGGCTGTTGCAGAAAGAACCCCTGCACCTGGGCTCCTGCAGAAGGTCCCAAGCACCAAACCTACCTAGCACTGGGCGATACCGTTTGCCGCTCAAACATGTCTTGGCAAGCAAGGAAAGGCCCAGCAGAGCAGCAGAATGTGTAAGGGCGTGAGTAAATGATGGTGTCCCGGGGCAGGAGAACATGATGTGTGTTCCCCAAGCATGCAGAAAAGTACATTCATACATGTGAGGTTGTATAACTTAAAACATAGGGAGGGAAACTGACAGGATGAGGATCTTTCATGTACCTATTCAGGAAAAATATGAAAATTGCTAGTTTTAACCCAGTTAAAAAGTCTGATGTACTCCTCGTGCAATTATAGAAACGTGGCCTCTTCCAAGTTGATGATTCAGTGCAGAGAATGCAGAGACGATTTCCCTCTTTTTTGCAGGTAAAAAAGGACGATAATAGATTTCACAGGACAGAACTCTTGCCTGGTGACCGGGACAACCTGGCCATTCAGACCCGAGGTGGCCCAGAAAAGCACGAAGTAACTGGCTGGGTGCTGGTGAGTAGCAGGAGCTGGCCAGGCTCTCGTTGTTGGAATTGGACACCGCGGACCTGGCAGAGATGCCCGGTGCACTGCCCGGCTGGAAGCACTCACACGGAGCTGCTGCTCCACTTTCAGACGCAGCTGAAAACAGCTGAAGTTCATTGGATGTTTAAAAATGACCAACAAATAAGAACTAATTTTTTTTCCTCTACTTCAAAGCAAAATGATCACAGACCTGATCCACGCATTAAGTACTTTAATCAAGTACTGATTAATAGTTATTTTACTTGACCTTCGATAGTTGTAGATACTCACTGTGTAGTACTGAGATCATACACCCACCCTATCAAGGTCTTCCTCCAACTGTCGTGTGCACCTCTCCAGTTGTTAACCTCTGCAATGTGACCGAAAGTTGTCGGTAACATTTCCTCAGAGTACGCATCTCCCCAGCAAACCAAATCCGGTAGTTGTGTAATTCTCCTAGCATGGGACTTGCACTATTTCTAGCAGTATCTTTGCTGTGAATTCCTTGGTCATCACAGGAAACTTATAACGACTTCATTGAGACCACTAGGAAAAGAGAGGACCAGCATAGAGGCACTAAAGATTCTTTTCCATTCACAGTTATCTCCACTCAGTAAGGAAGATGCTGGAGAATATGAGTGCCATGCATCCAACTCTCAAGGACAAGCTTCAGCATCAGCAAAAATTACAGTGGTAGACAGCATACATGAAATACCAGTGACTAAAGGTAGGTACTAAATCTCAGCCACTTAAGAACTAGTGCTTTTGCTTAATAAAGAACAGAACCAAGTTAGAAAGTATCTGACAGCCCTTAATGAAATTCTGTAATGTCAGGAATCCACAGGGGCATTAAGTGTATAATCAAAATGTAGAGCACACAGCTCCAGAAGTACATCCGGGCAGTTGATGGAATGCTGTTATTACAGTAAACTTAGATTCTTTCACCTTATACATGAGACAAAAACTCAAACTTGACTGGGATGGCTTCTATTTCCCATGACTATCTATCCACATGGCATTTTTCCTTTGTGTTGTGACTATTATATTAAATTCCCATTTAAAAGGAAATGATTGTGGGTACTTCCCTTTGAGCTCGTATTTTAAAAAGCCAGAAAAGAGAGTATATTGGCAAGTACCCAACTCTGTTCTGCCTCTATCCACTCTCGTGTCAAAGCTTCCTCTTAAGCACCCATCCTGGTAGTGTCAGAATGATACTACTTTACATTTATATAGTTCTATTAGACTGATGTCTGGATTGACTTTTCCTTAAACCAAAAATAAAAACAAAATTTATTATCAGCATTTGTCAAACCATTCCTCTGTGTGGATCACTCATCTGTGGTATGAAAGGAAGAAATATCAAGTAAAAGATGTTTGATCAGATTCTCTACAGCCAAGATGTGTAAAGCCAGGAGATGAAACAGAGCAACAGCTAAGAGTCATGTGTTTGAGTCTCAGCTCTGCCACTAATTATTCCACTTTAAATTTTGAATGACAGCTGGATGACAAAGGAAAGGTCCTTAGCCTCTCTGGATCTCAACTTGGTGGTTTGTGAATGTGCTCTGCCAGTTCTATAAAGTCCATCTCTTGCCCTGGCTGGTTTGGCTCAGTGAATAGATCGGCCTGCGGACTGAAGGGTCCCAGGTTTGATTCCAGTCAAGGGCACATGCCCGGGTTGCGAGCTAAATCTCCAGTAGGGGGCGTGCAGGAGGCAGCCGATCAATAATTCTCTCTCATCACTGATGTTTCTCTCCCTCTCACTTCCTCTCTTAAAAAAAAAAAAAAAGTCCATCTCTTACACACAGACCAATACGACAAAATCGCCTTCCACATTCAAAATTGTACAGCTCAAATTCTAAAGAGCACTCCACCATCTATCATCTATGCCAGTGATGGCGAACCTATGACACGCGTGTCAGAGGTGACAGGCGAACTCATTTTTTTGGTTGATTTTTCTTTGTTAAATGGCATTTAAATATATAAAATAAATATCAAAAATATAAATCTTTGTTTTACTATGGTTGCAAATATCAAAAAATTTCTATATGCGACACGGCACCAGAGTTAAGTTAGGGTTTTTCAAAATGCTGACATGCCAAGCTCAAAAGGTTCGCCATCACTGATCTATGCAGTTACATATCCTTTATCCCCCACATTTTAACATCATTTATTTGGAAACACTAAGCCACCTAAAAATTAGAAAGTCAACCATGTACATATATGTAACTAATTTTTTTTCTTTTTTTTAAACAGGTGAAAGTGCCAAGCTATAAACCTGAAGAATATATTAGTCTGCATAGCTAAACATAGTCATGGATAACTACTACCCTGTTCTTGCCTAATAACCAGTTTCTTTTCATCCAGTCCACTAACACCTTTGTTATATTCACCGACTTTACACAGAGATAACACATCAAGACTATCTACAAAAATTTATTACCTGTTTACAGAAGAAAAGCATGCATATCATCAAACAAAACAAATAAAATGCTTTTTGTCACAATGTAACACATATTTGTTATTTTTAAAAGTCGTTATCATAAAAAGACACAAAAGGCATTGATAAGTGTCTTGTTGAGAATCTTTTAAAAGAGCTAAACACTCATCATTCGAGGCGCAATACTCATAGACATAAGCTCTTGAAACAACAGTTTGCACGCATAAGGCATTCGCACCAAAGAAATCTGAAAGAAAGAAAAAGAAAGTAATTAGCAAAGTTATACTGAAATGAGCCCACTTCCCTAGCCCAGAAAAAGGTAAAGACTTGGTGCTGAAGATAAACAAAAGGATAGGCTGATACAACTCATTCTACTAACTTGGCCCAAGGTGATTCTTTCTCCGAGTAGGCTTTGGTATTTGACCCTTTCTGCCAGACATAAGCACCCTCCTGAAGCAAAAGGCTTTTTAAAAACCCACTTTTAAAAATTTCTTGTACAAGGCCTTTTCGAAAAAAATGAACAGCTTAGCAATATTACCACAGTAAAGTTTAAACTGATTTTTAGAGAAAAATCAAATTTTGTTTTTCTCATTTAAAACTAGGAATCTTACAGAGGCATGCTATTCAAAATTGTGAAAATGCCAATCTGTTCCATCACACTAAATCTGCCTGGGTAATTAGCCCAACATAGTTATATCCTCAACAGTTATCAACTGGCCAGAAAGTCTATACACACCTGGGTCTTATTCCGACAGCCCCTGCATTCGTACGTATGGGTCCTGGTGTTAGCAATCGCCATTATTCCACAAAGATTGCAAACATGAACCTGATATGGATCTGATGCCTCAAACAGTCTCTCCCTTAAGAACTGGGCTGCCCCATGGGCAATCTGACAGTCTCGTTCCATTTCACCAAAACGCAGGCCACCATCCCTGTTAAGAGAAAAGCAGATTATTTTGTATTATTTTCTACTAGAGGCCTGGTGCATAAAATTCGTGCACAGGTAGGGTATCTAGGCCTGGCCGGCGATCACGGCCAATCAAGTTCCCCGCCTCCCCACCTCCTCCTTCCCTCGCTACCCACGCGCCTCCACCACACAGTTCCCCCAGCCTCCCGCCGCCTCCTTCCCTCACTCCCTCAGCACCCCGCCGCGGCCACTGATCACCCGCCATGTTCTGCACCACCCCCTGGTGGTCAGCAAACATCATAGCAAGCGATCGAGCTCCTATTCTCCCAGTGGAACTCCCGAAGGGACACTTTGCATATTAGCCTTTTATATATATAGATATCAACAGCACCTTGACTAATGGCATAGGTAAAGAATGACATTAGTAAAGGAAAACTAGACTCTAATTTGTATATCCTAGCATTTTCTCTACATGTGGGGGAAGGGGAGAAGTCAATCAACTATTTAATGTGCATTAGAAGGTCCCCACATAGAGTAAACACATTAGATTCTCACATATACCATACTAGTGCAGTGGTCGGCAAACTGCGGCACGCGAGCCACATGCGGCTCTTTGGCCCCTTGAGTGTGGCTCTTCCACAAAATACCAACTTCTGCGCATGGGCCACGAAGTTTCAATCGCATTGTACGTGCGCGCCCGCATGTGGTATTTTGTGAACCAAGAATTGTCAACCAAATTCACAATCGACAATGACAAATCGAAACACGTGCATGTGATTGGCACAAGAGCTTGATATGTATCACGCATGCGCTAGTCAACTTAGCCTTTTATATATATACTAGGGGCCCGGTGCACGAAATTCA
>NW_005369442.1:3410201-3414491 GCF_000412655.1 Myotis brandtii | reverse complement strand
GGTGGGGTATCTGAAGCTGGCTCGTAACCCGAATTTTAGCTCGCAACTCAAAGCAAAAAGTCGGCCGAGAGACGGCTCGTATCTCGAAAAACTCGTTAGTCAGGACACTCGTAAGTCAAGGCCCCACTGTATTCTGCACAGTGAGAAAACCTGAAGTCATTTTTAAGGTCCACCATTTCTTACTTCTTTTCAGTTGAGTCAAATTTCTAAGCTTTCTAAAACTCCGTTTTCTGGCTAATCAAAAGAAAATAGGATTCCACCAAGTCTCCTATCTGCCTACTCCAGGACTTCTGTGAGGGTCAAATGAGATGAGGCACAAGAAAATGCTTCACAGACATTTGGTTAAAGTGTAAAATGTTTGCACCTGGCTATAAAGCAAGTCATCTTTCTGGGCTGAAGAAACTCCAAGGAGGCTAGTTGCTAGGGAAAGAAAGCTGGGCATTGCTATGTGACATCATTACCCGGCGCCCACAGCCACCGTTTCTGGGCTGGATTGGGCTGTGGACCGAATTTTGAGCCATGGGGTCTTGGGAGCGTCAGCTGTGATTTGGTGGGCTGTCACTCCAGGGTGGTGGCGGGGCCTGTGTCCCACTTCAGGGAAGCCGAGTGTTGCTTTGTGGATGCCAGGTCCACGGTGCCGTTTCCCTGTAAATGGCCTGTGCATGTCACGGCAGCCACTGCATTGAGCATCTGCCCCCTGGTGGTCAGTGCGTGTCATAGCGACCAGCCAGACGGAGGGAGGGACACTTAGCATATTAGCCTTTTAATATATATAATTTTCCTCATAAAATACAATGAAGTACAGAGTCAAGTCTCATCATGCTATCACTTAACTTACTAGAATTCAACTCTGTACTCAAAAATGAATAATAAAATTTGATCTCAATAAAGTAGCTTTTCCATGAATGAGTCTCCCGGGTAATCAAGCCTGAAATGGTAAAATTGCTGCTGGCAAAGGGAGTGGAAAGAACGAGTGAATGAGAGGTTTTCCCAGCATGGGAGTAAAATAAAATGCGTTGTTCAGATCACCAGACAGGTGGATGGTAATGGCTTCCTTAGTACTCTTAATACACAAAAACATGAAATCAGTTGAGTTTCCGATGTTATTACTGAGAAACAAATCACTGGTCAACTTTGAAGTATGCTAGATAACCAACTCATTAACTGGTTAATAAAAGGAAAGAAACAAACATTTATCTTGCCTTTACTATGTGAACTATGTCACTGACAATGATGCAGCTCTCTTACCGGGATCTACCCTCCATGGGCTGTCTGTTAAGGATCTGAATAGGCCCCCTAGCACGAGAATGAATCTTGTCATCCACCATATGCTTCAAACGCTGGTAATAAGTGGGGCCGATGAAAATTTGTGATGTGATTTTTCTACCAGTGAATCCATTGTACAAGACCTGAAACAGAGTTTGAAGCACAGACTTAAAAATATTAATAAACAAGTGCAAAAAATATATGTACATATACTGTATGATTCCATCTATATAAAAATCAAAACAGACAAAATAATCTATACTGTTAGATGTCAATAGAGTGGAGCAGGGGAGGTAGTTACTGGAGGGAGACACAAGAGGGGGCATCTATGCATAAAAGAGTTCTGGCAATTTAATTTTCAGGATGTGGTATGTTCACTTTATGAAAATTCACCAAGCTATACATTTATAATTTGTAACATATTTGCAGTATATACTTCAATAAAAGGTTTAAATTCTTTAAGAATGAAACTACATTGATACAGCCATGTAAGCATACAAAAAAATAAGGGCCTGGCCAGTGTGGCTCACTGATTGAATGTCAACCTATGAACCTGGAAGTCATGATTTTATGCCAGGGTTGCAGGCTTGATCCCCAGTAAGGGGCATGCAGGAGGCAGTCGATCAATGATGTTTCATCATTGATGTTTCTATCTCTCTCTCCTCTCCCTTCCTCTCTGAAATCAATAAAAATATGTTTTAAAAAAAGAAGAAAAAAAAAAGAATGAAACTACACACATACAAAAAAATACATAAGCGCAAACATACCTCATTTCCTCTGAGATGGTAGCCATAATCAGACAAAAGGTTAGAAATCTTCTGCACATTAACAGCATCATTAAATGGAGTGGCATCACCAATTTCACCCTTGTTAGCTGAAACCTTTATCAAAAAAAGTAATCTTTAAAAGGCTGCTTCCTTTTATTTCTCCTTAGAAATCTGTAAAAATCCTTTCTAGAAAAGAAAGGATTCTGAACTTTAAAAAATCTGTTATGGAAAGCTATAATATCATAGGTTCATTTTATTAACATAGTATTTATAACTAACTTACCTAAAAAATAAAAACTCAATTATAACTCTTCAAATAGGAAGCAATCCATGAGAACAGTTACAAAAAGAGAGACTCCCAAACACTTCCTATGGCTCAAGGAAAATACATTTTAATGCCCAAAATCCAAGTCCTCTACTTGTTAGGTTGCAGCCATTCTACTCTAACAAGATACTTAAAAACAGAAAAACCTCCACCGAAAGATGCACACACAGCTAATAATATAGCTATAAATTCAAGTTCTCGATGAACTAACCACCAATGAATTAACTCTTATCTATAGAAAAGAACCAATAAAAAGGGTAACCAACATATATATATGTGTGTGTGTACTGCTTTGATACAGTAAATTTTATAAAAATTCTGACTTAGCCATTACTACAAATTTTTGCAAAAAGAAAAAAGGCATAATTAATCATAAACAATTTGTGATTGGTTATGATTATGCCACATTAGCTTCTTCCAAAGTACCCTGAGTCAAATATAAGAGAAATCACCTATCATCATTTTGGAAAGAACATCAGTTTGGAACTCATATTGTTAAAGAAAACCTCTTACCTTCCCTTGAAGACATTCAATCAAGTGACCAATTGTCATACGAGAGGGGATGGCATGGGGATTTATGATGATATCAGGGGTGATTCCTTCGCAGGTGAAAGGCATATCCTATAAATGAATTTTTAAAAAGAATCTTAAACTTAAATCTCATAGCTATGGAACAAGATCTGATTCCTCTTATCTGAACTTTTATGTGTCCTAAATTCTGTTTAATAAAATTAAAAGTCAAGCCTTTGCCTCCTTTGGGCTCTTAAGTTAAATCATTTGATTTAATAAAATGTTCAACGAAACTCTGGGTTAGGAGTGAGGCAGATAAAAAATACCTACCTCTTGTCTATACTGAATACCACAAGTACCCTTTTGACCATGTCGACTGGCAAATTTGTCTCCAATCTGTGGAATTCTAACAGAGCGTACCTGAATTCATATAAAAATAGGTTAGTTAAGTCCATCTGGTTTACTTTCCATAAAAAGTAATATGACAAAGCTATAATATGACAAAGCTATACTCACCCTGATTTTACAAAATTTATATCCTTCCTGGTTGAGAGTTACCATAACCTGGTCCACAATGCCTGTCTCACTAGTCCTGAGAAAAGTGCTACAGTCTCTCTTGGTATAGCGTCTATTAGTGCTCTCCAGCTCATCTTCATTTTCAGGCAGGGTGACCGTTTTGCCTATAATAACATCATCTCCCGATACACGGACCCCGGGAGCTATCAGACCATCATCATCCAGCTTGTCATATATGGCATGCCTCATACCTACAAAGCAACAGATATGGCATTTCTAGAATGGTACTACCACATAGAAAAGTATTTAAAATGTCACATAATCCTCTCCACAAAGATTAAGAACCGAATACATAAATCAATTCTAAGTCTGAGAAGTTCACAGGAATCTCTAACTCACCATGACCATCCTATATAATAAAACGCTAATATGCAAAAAGACCGAACAGTGGAACAACCGATCGCTATGATGTGTGCTGACTACCAGGGGGCGTGCACAGAACATGGCAAGAGTTGGCAGCAGGAGGCAGAGCGCGGAACATGGTGGGCATGGGCCGCAGCGGGGTGGTGGAGGTGAGCAGGGTCACCAGACCAAGGCAGGGCGCCAGTCGCTGTCATTGGGGCGAGCCTCTGGTGGTTACTGAAAATTCTATGCTCCCACATGCCACGGTCCCACCTGGCACTCGCACCTGCTGGCCCCAATTGCCTCTCAGGGCTTCTCCACCCCTCCACCACCCGATTCTAAGGGGCTATCGGAGCCAGGGGCGCCTCTCGCACCCGCTGATAGCACCAGAGCCGCCGTTGGTACCCGCTGCTGGCACCCGGCGCCAGCCTCGATCACTTGGAGCTGGCAGCGGGTGAAAGCGGCAGCTCTAGCACCGAGCAGGTGCACAAGCGGCGGGCGGGG
>NW_005369442.1:3375316-3410186 GCF_000412655.1 Myotis brandtii | reverse complement strand
GCAGCAGCCACTGCTCACACCCACTGCTGGCGCCAGCCCCAATCACTCTGTGCCATCAGCAGGTGCAAGCAGGGCCAGCGCTGTCAGCCAGCGGCGGCAGGAGCGGGGCTGCCAGCAGACAGGGTACCGGGGGCTGTGGCGGGAGGGGCCAGGTGAGGGTGCAGACGTTGGGCCAAGACCCACCCCTGTGCCCACCGCAGCCTCGTGGCCCATAGTTCCTTTCAAGGTGCACAAATTCGTGCACTGGGCCCCTAGTATAATACTCTTACCCTATATAATAAAAGGCTAATATGCTAAGTGTCCACTTGTCCATTCAATCAAAGCATAATATGCTAATGATATGCTAAGGCAACTCAACCACTTGCCATGACGTGCACTGACCACCAGGGGGCAGACTGTCGGCTAGTTGAACAGTCGCTATGATGTGCACTGACCACCAGGGGGCAGATGCTCCAACCAGTAGGTTAGCTTGCTGCTGGGGTCTGGCCAATTGGGACTGAGCAAGACAGGCCGGACATGCTCTGGAGCCCTCCCGCGGTCCCTCCCTGACTGGCCAACCTCCTGGGTCCATCCCTGGCTCCAATTGTGCACCAGTGGGGTCCCTTGGCCTGGCCTGCGCCCTCTCGCAATCCAGGACCCCTCGGGGGATGTCGGAGAGCTGGTTTCGGCCCGATCCCGCAGGCCAGGCTGAGGGACCCCACTCATGCACAAATTTGTGCACCGGGCCTCTAGTTCCAAATATTATAAACTATTCTGAACTCTAAAAAGCACTAGACTGAGCACTGAAAAATCAAATTCTCCATCTGCTGTGTGGCCGTCCTCTGACCTCTATATTACATGAGAAAATAGCTATGACCTCTACACACATCCTCCCACAGAAATTTTGACTGTTATCTTATGTTAATCGGGACACCAATTCACTATTATATAGAACCATGCCAGGAAATGGAGTAATAGGAAGATGCCTAGGAAAACAAAACCCACTTTACTTCATGCAATACTATTAGAAGTCAAAATTGAAGCAAAGATACCCCATTTCCCTAGGACATTCTATCCATAATACCGTATACATATTTTTTAGGTGTCCATGAAAATAGTAACAACTACAAAAAAGAAGTTTGAGTTTTTAGAAAAAAAAAATGGCTAAGTATCCTCTCATTTATTTGTTAAATGTATACAAATACTGTGACTAGACAAATATGGTCACACCACAATGTGAAGAGAGGAGGGAGTTCCCATGCCAATACATAAACTGAGGGACTGGACACACACAGTACAAGTGAAAATGAAGCTGAGGTGTGTCCCATGATATCACACAACCTCTCTGATTTCCAAATACCCTCCTCAAAGCAGGATCTACCAGGACAGAAGAACTTGTATCAAGCCCACTCCTAGGTACAAAATATTTTGGCAAACACACATATTTTCTTAAATCTGAGTTCTAAGAATGACATAAAAACATACTCCCATGCCGCAAAAAATTAAAAGGGGGGAGGGGGGGACAAACCCCAGAAAAAATAATTAGGAAAACCATGCTAAGTTAACTTTGAATTCCATAATTTAAATGCCAGTATCACTTACCCTGACATGTTTCACGTGTAGGCTTCTCAAAAACTTCTTCTTGGTCAAATCCTTTTTGAGATTCCTGTTCTTTGTATGATCGATAGAAAACAGACCTAAAACACACATAGTTCTGAAGGTAACTTCTATTTTCCTCTAATAATAGGACTAAGAATATACCAATAATTTTTACTTAATTGATAGTATTTGGGAAATAATCTAAATCATGAAAAGAGGTTAAGAGTTATTTAACTATATTAAGGGTCAAAGTTAAGTCCTAAATGCTATCACATGGGTCATACATGTAGTACTTGACCCATAACCTGATCACAGCTGGAATTATATGTGAGAACAGGAAGGACCTAATGTCACTGAGTCCAACCTCCTACCCAAAATAAGAATCCTTCCATAGGACCTCCAGAGATGGTCACCCAGGATCTGTTCCAGTAGTACAAATGAGAAGTTTATGACATATTAAACTATAATTTCACCTCTCTGGTCCTAGTGCTATCTCTGAAACCAAACACACACACACACACACACACACATATCCATCCTCTTCTAAATTCCCAGTTTTTTAACCAATCTTCATATGCCATGGATTTCAAATTGCTTGTTAATAAAATAACAGCATAACAGAAAAGAAGATTGAAAAGAAAACACATAGTAATTTTAAGTTATTTATGGTCCTAAGATTATAGGTTTATTTTTACTTCTTAGATGTTTCTATATTATCTAAATGCAAACATGTTATTTGCTTACAAAAGGGGTAGGGGTGGGGTCAAAATATTAGCATCTGAAAATCCTGAGCTACAGGAAGCAGTGTCTTTAGTTGTTCATGACCATCAACCAGGCCTTCTGCTTTCTGGAGTAAGGCATAGATTTCACCACACAAAACTCTATACAGGCATCCACACAAGCATGTGCCTGCCAGACTGCCACTAAGCTTCATGAATTGAGGCAAAAGGTTAGGTATCTTAACAGAAAAATTTATCTCCTCTCAGATCAAAATGTCTTCCAGCCTGACCTTCAAAATCACCAAAAAGTTTGAACATATAAAAGTCAAACCTATTTTTAGAGAAGTTTTTTTTATTAAAATATTAGTATTTCCACTGTATCTGTGTTTGACAACTTTTATAAAAAGCTGACCTGAAAAAGCCTCGGTCTACAGCTGAACGATTCATGATAACGGAATCTTCTTGATTATATCCAGTGTATGATGCAATGGCCACAATTGAGTTGATACCTGTGGTGCATTGAAGAACAAACATTAAAGCATCATCTGGGAAACAAAGAAAAATTGCATCAATTTTATTTCACCATATTTGCCACAGATGTTATCACCATGGTAATTGTCAAAATTCATTCCTCATGGAATAGCAATCTGTGAGCAACCACTCTGATGGCTTAACGTTTAATATAAGCAAATCCTAAGAGCATTCATTCCCAATGTATCCTTTCTGATAATTAGTGATTATACATACAAGTTACCTCAGATTTATAAAGTATCTCCCCAAACCAAGTTACATGATTCTCACAGTAATCCTGTGCCATAAAGAAGGTTTTGTTGTTATTCTCATTATCAGAAAGTACTAATTAAGTAATTTATGGGTGATCCAAGTTATAAAGCAATAAGCTGATTTCTGGTTTTCGATCTAACCTGGTACTACCTCTTTCCAGTGTTACACTGCTCCTAGATCCTCTCCCTATACCACCAAAAAAATGGTATTAGATCTTAGCCACCACAATCTTACTCTTAGTTGCTTTTGCCAAAACTACTTTTGATGAGACTGTAAAAAACAAGTATTCAAGAAGAAAAAAAGTTGAAAACACACTAGATTACAATATAAGGAATGATTATTCAATGTGGTTTCAATTAACATAATCCACATATTTGTGAATCATCAGATTTTCCAAAAATGAAAATACACTCTAAAGCTATAGTGAACATAATATCGTGACTTAAACATTTCAAATATGGAATAAAAACTATGACCACAGAATATAAAAAACTCAAAATCTGGATGACCGGATGTTCAGCTTATCTGAATTCTGAATAATCAATCTTTTATATTAGCTTCCTTAAAGCTAAATTCAATTTTCAAACAACCCACCCTTCATAGAATGACATACCATTCATTTACTCCTTTATGTGTACAGCAGGCATGTAAGTTTAAACAAGTGGAGTGCAGGGAAGGGGTGGCAGTGCTGCTGGTCTGGGTCTGGGACACTTTAGACACACTCCTCCAAGTCTCTAATTCCCAAACCAAACAAGAAACGGATTTGGAGAAAGAGATGTATGCAAAGGGCAGGTCCTCCTCCCTGAAAACTACATTTGCTCCTCAAAAGCTCTGGCTGCTATGCCATAGAAAGCTTTCCACCAGCTGTTTTACACACTGGCCCAAGGTAGCTGATTCCAGTTTGTTTTTAACCTGAATTCCTTCCTAACATTTTAAAAAGTAGATTCACACAAAAGCTGATTTCAAACTTTTCTTGAAAGATCAGATCTGATCAGATCACTGGGTCTGCACAGACACATCACAACCACAGCTGAAACGTAATAGGGCTAAACCCAATAGAAAGGCAAGCCTCTCTCCACTCACCTACTACTCACCGATCTGGCCTAACCTTTTACAAATTTGAGATTGCAAACCCATTTAACAGATAACACTAAATACTTGTGCTAAATATAATCTTGTCTGCTCTCCAAGGAAAAAGGATCATAGAAACAAGAGCACATTTGTTATTCTGAGCGCCTCAATAGCTTGGTGTATTTACACTGGGAGCAGAAAAATATAGACTCCTCTGCTGAAGGAGGAAGGAGGCAGTGAAATTCTCCAACGGAAGGGTAGTGTCAGGGAAGCTGAGCCTTTCCTGGGAAAGGCCAGAGATAAAGCTCCCAGTAGCAGGCAGTCAAGAAGAGGTCAGAAAAGTCAAATAGTCACTTCTCAGGTGCGCAATAAAAACTCCTCTTGAAATCTAAATTACTTCCTCCTCTAAGAACAATTTAGTAACATCCATGTTAGTCATCATCCTTTTGTATGCATTCTTTGGGAGAACTAGAATAATTTTAAGTTTCACACCGTCAAGCAGCATAATGTAGGATTCTGGAAGTGAGGGTTCCTAAAAAGAATTGAGAACTTTCAGAAATCTCAGGGTCTGGGTAGAAATGATGTGATCCTACGAGATATGTGGCACTTGTGAAACATGGCATGAGAAGACTTCCCAGCATGTCCCTACATTTCCATGGAGCAATGCTATGGCCACTCTTCTCCAGGTATGCAGCCTATGGTGCTCACTGTCTTGGCCCTTGGGAGGCTTTTCTGCCTCTTGTGTGACAATCCCTAGATTGCCTGCACAGGCTACATCTACTACAGCCCAGGAGGCAACATCCTCCATCCTACAACCTTTATCCACGGTATTTAGGCAGGTATGAGATCAGCTAAATTTAGCTAAAAAACAGTGAGCTTCTGAATTATGTATCAAATAATTTTTCTTCACTTTTTTCTTCACTCAAAAGTCCAAAATCAAGAAGCAATGTAGTGAAGAGGAAAGAGCATAAGAAAGGGAGATGGCAGGGGTGGGGGTTTCAAGTCAAGGCCACATCTGGTCAAAAATGAAAAAAATAAGCCAGAGTTTAAATTCTGGATTTATATATTTAAGTGATGTGATTTTAGGCAAATAACCTTTCTGATCCTGTCTCCACATTTGTAAAACAGAGATGACATAACCACTACTATTACCGATCAACTAACATTTATTGCTCCCTTACTGCTAGGCACTAAGCTACGAGTTTCAAGTGGATTTAACCATTAAATCATCCCCAAAGCTTTATAATGTAGGTACTATTATCATTTTCATTTTGCAGGTGAAGAAACACCACAAAGCTTTTATGATGCTTAGAAATAACATGTGTAAAAGCACCCTGGATGGTGTTTCACACAAACTGAATGCTCAATAAATATTAATAACTTTGTTAAAAATATCTGTCAGCTCAAAGACTATATACATTTGAAATCTGGGATTGCAACCCACCTGCCAACCAAGTTCAAACACTTCCTGCCACTTTGTTCTCACCCACTTAAAGCCTCAGCTCTGAATCCCGACCCACTTTAAGTCAAGGTGAACTTCTGTCACAAGGATCTCTGCTCCCAGAAGGTATATTAGTAAATCAAGATAACAGTACTCTACAGGAATAGGAATGATACTAATCAAAAAGACATTCCTGCCCTAGCCGGTTTGGCTCAGTGGATAGAGCATCGGCCTGTGGATTCGATCCCCAGTAGGGGGCATGCAGGTGACAACCAATCAATGATTCATTGTTGATATTTCTATCTCTCTCTCCCTCTGAAATCAATAAAAATATATATTTTTTTTTAAAAGACATTCCTTATGATAAACAGATTAGCCTATTCCCATTGGTCAAGGCTCAGAATTTAGCCACTGCCAGCTGGTATGTTAGGCAGGGGCCAGATCCAATAATTCAGCCAGGATGGTCAGGAGATTGGATCCATCAGTACATTGAGCAAAGAAGTAAATACACTGAGGACAATAGGAGCCAGGCTTTTCACTGTCGGAGAATGCAGTCTAAAATAAACACTATGGTGTTGGATTGAGATGGGAGATATTAGTGTGAACTCACAACTCTTTGATATATCCTATATAATAAAAGGGTAATATGCAAATCAACCAAGCTGCAGAACAACCAGTCGCTATGACACACACTGACCACCAGGGGGCAGACGCTCAATGCAGGAGCTGCTCCCTGGTGGTCAGTGCGCTCCCATAGGGGGAGTGCTACTTAGCCAGAAGCCAGGCTCACGGCTGGCAAGTGCAGCAGTGGTGGCGGGAGCCTCTCCTGCCTCTGTGGCAGCATTAAACATGTCCAACCGACAGCTCTCGGAATGAAAATGGCGCAGGCTGGGCTGAGGGACCCCCCATCACCCCTCTCCACCCGCCCCCTGTGCACGAATGTTGTGCCCCAGGCCTCTAGTAAAGTTAAAAAATGAGAGAAGGCCCGGCCAGCATGGCTCAGTGGTTGAGCATTGACCTATGAACCAGGAGGTCACGGTTCAATTCCCAGTGAGTTCAATTCCCAGTCAGGACACATGCCAGTGTTGCAGGCTTGATCCCCAGTAGGGGGTGTATAGGAGGCAGCCGATTGATGATTCTCTCTCATCATTGATGTTTCTATCCCTCTTTCCCCCCTCCCTTCCTTTCTCTGAAATCAGTAAAAACATTTTTTAAAAAAATACAAAACAGGGTGTGTATGGGCATATGCATATATATTTTTTCCTAGTTCTTTCAGCTGAGAAAACCTAGATGACATTCTAATAACATGGAGCATACCTCACACCCAAATTCTGGTTTCTACATACTATCCTTACTAAAAGGAGAAATAGCTGAGTCCATATTTAGGGAAAGGAAAGCACAAGCTGAGGCAAAATGTAAGGAAGTAAGTACTTAAAGAATAATGAGAAAAAGAATAATGAGAAGTCATCTTGAAGATGCTCCCACTGGAAAATCTGGAACAATTTCAGCCTCCAAATGGGAGAAATGATGGAATTAGAAAATCGCCATTTGGCAGCAATCATGGTAAGCTAACAGCTGAAAGTTGGACAAGGAACAGGATATTTACATTGCCCCAAAGTATATCCTCACAAAAGACTTATTACATACTAAAAATATAAAATACTTTATTTAACAAAAAGTGGAGAAACCTGACAGATAGCATCTTGACCACATGATAAAAGTTAAAATCACCACGGGGCCTACTGATATGATGCACTAAGAATACAGCATCGCTCCCATGCTAATTCTGCAAAAAATTCATAACCTGAATATAATTATGAGGGAAAAACAGTCAAACCCAATTTGAGAGAGAATGTACAAAGTAACTTGCCTGAACTCTTCAAAAACGTCAAGGTCATGAGACAAGGAAAGACTAAGGAACTGTTCCAGATTAAGCAGACAAAAGAGCCATGCAACTATTGCAATGCACAGTCCTAAATTAGATCCTAGACCAGGGGTGGGCAAACTTTTTGACTCGAGGGCCACAATGGGTTCTTAAATTGGACCGGAGGGCCGGAACAAAAGCATGGATGGAGTGTTTGTGTGAACTAATATAAATTCAAAGTAAACATCATTACATGAAAGGGTACGGTCTTTTTTTTTTTTTTAGTTTTATTCATTTCAAACGGCCGGATCCGGCCCGCGGGCCGTAGTTTGCCCACGGCTGTCCTAGACCCAAACAGGACATTAAGAGCACAACTGGCAACATTTGCATTAGGGACTGCTGACTAAATGGGTATCGATGTTAACCACCTGATTTTGAAGACTGCAGTATGGAGTCGTCCTTGTTTTAAGAACCATACATTGAAGAATTAAAGAGTGATGTGGCTTCATGTCTACAACTTATTTTCAAATGGTTCAGAAAGAGAGGGAAAGGGGAAGAACAAGGCAAATGTGGTAAAATGTGAACTAGGAGATCTGGATGAAGAGTATATAGGAGCTATTTGTACTAGTCTTACAACTTTTCTTTAAGTTTGAAATTATCTCAAAATAAAGGCTTTTAAAATAGATAACATGATTAAAGCATGAAATAATAACAGAACTGAAAGGCATATAGTTCCTACCAGCCATGCCCTCAACACTTCATCTCAGTACCAAAGGAACATTTTATTTCAAATCCAACCCTTCAGTTATATTTCTTTTCTTCTCTAGCTATAGAGAAACTAGTTATCTAAATGTTGAAGAAAACACAGCACTGTAAGCTCAACGATCTGAGTGTACTGTAGAAAACCTATCATTTTGTTTTTCTAGACAAGAGTAACCCCTTGTGGAGGACTTTAAAAATAAATCATTCTCGAACTTGTGAGAATCTGTTATCAAAATGTTAGATCCTTGATTGTAGTTAATAATTTAAAGTCACTACTTACAAGGTACACTTTATTAAATAAATAATGTTACCCCCAAAGACAAAATTCTGTTCATAATACTAACAAGACAATTGTGCCAAAGAACTATGCTGTCTCCTTTGATGTTCAACACTCTCATAGCCTTAAGCTTCTCTGCACCCTTTTGCCTGTTGTCCAGTCTCCTTGAGAATCTCCTCCGGCAAACTTCTGATTCTCCTCTTTATCAGCTACATCTCAAAACCTCTCTCCCAATTTCCTTTCCTGGTGCCTAAAGTTCTGTCTGTCTCTGGCTGTATTCTAACTCTGAATTTAACCTCAGCAATTTCATAGTAATCTATAGTTACCATTAATAGATCAAAAACTTAACAGCTCTAGATTTGACTTTCTTTAAAACCATATTTGCAACTCACTATTGGAAGATCATTTCTTAGATACTCTGGTAGCAACTCAAAATCAACATGTCAAAAACTGAATTTATATTACCTCTATAACTTCTTCCTTCTTCTAATGTGCTCCAACTTTATTAATAGTACCTCTCTCTCCTTGCTCACCCAAGCCAGGAACCACCTCTTCATTGTTCCACATCCACCCAGTCAACAAGTCCTATCAAGTGTATTCTAACATGTATCACCCCTTAGTCTTTTTCATTTTTTAGGACCTTATCATTTCTCACTTAGACCTCTGTGCTAATACTGTATCTGACTCTGATCTACTCTCAGACGAGTGCCACATGATATTCCTAATAAAAAATTCTAATTGTATTACTTCTTTGCTCAAAAAGGTCTTCATTCTCCAAATGAAATTCAACCTGCTCTCCTGCACACTGTGAGACCAAGCTTTACTCACATGCACTTACACTTCAGTCATATTAAAAGGACATGACTACTGACTGTCCCCAGATCTCATGTGTTCCTGGATCTAGGTCCTGCTGAAACCTTCTCTCAAATTCAAATATCCTTTCATCAACTTTAGTCTGAAATGCTACCTTCCCCATGAAATTGGCTCTACACTTTCAACAAGAATACACCATTTCCTTCCTCTGTGCTACCAAAGGACCCTATACCTCCGTCATAACACTTCTGACATGTTTACATTTTTATTTAATTGTGTTCATGTTTCCCACCACATTATAAATTCCATGGAAAAAGAAACTGTGTCATATGTATTTTATTAACCTTCCCAAGCACCCAGAAAAGTGCCTTAAGCATGACAGGAACTTAAAAAATGTAGAACAAAACCAAACATACCTGCTGGCAGCTCTCTAAATCGCAGATATTCCATAGACCGTGTAGTCACAAGCGGTTTTTGAGGATAATAGAGAACATGGGCCAATGTATCCATACGGACGTGAAAGTTGGTGATATAAACTCCCATGGCCTGCTTACCCATAGCAGACTGGTATGTGTTTCTAGGAGACTAAAGGTAGAAATGACAATAGAATCAATAAAAATGTAATTACTCCTAAAGGAATAGACTCTACAGGTTATGACATAAACCAGAAGGATTGGTAAAGTTTCGGGGGGGGGGGGGGGTTTCTGAAAGATAAGTGATGACCCTTTGGAATAGCTAATTATGGCTTCTAACAGTGAAGCACAAGAATAAGCATATTAAGTGCTGATTCTATAGGAGTTCACAGCCTTTCATTAAAAGGCTTTTCTTTAAAAACTACACTAATCTCTAACTTTTATTCTACTTCCCCCAATTCCTCACAAATAAGAAGTTAAAAATGGCTACCAACCTGGTTATGATCAGGAAATGGAATGATAGATGCACAGACACCAAGAATCATTGATGGGTGAATCTCACAGTGTGTATATGTGGAACAATAAGCTACTTCTTTCTCTTGTAAATCATCTGGAGTCATTGCCAACATCACTGTTTCTTCTTCTAGAGTATCAATATATTCCACTACCCCACTGGCCACAAGATCCTGCCAACTAAAAAAGAATTCTCTTAATTTCCTTAATTCCTGAACTCTTTTAACTAACTAGGCATTCTACCTAATAATGAGTATTCCAAAAGCATAGAACAGACTGTGGTTTCATATTTTAAGTTTGTTGTGCTTTGTTCTAAAGAAATTATTTGTGGGGGTTAGGGATTTAGTATATAAATACATTGATTAAGGTCTGGAGAAATATACACCCAATTGTTAACAAGTACAGGAGAGTATCAAGTGGGGCTTTTATTGCACATATTGTTTGAATTTTTTTATAATAAAAATATATCACTCGCCCAGCTGGCTTGGCTCAGTGGATGAGTGTTGGTCTATGAACCAGGAGGTCAGGATTCAATTCCTGGTCAGGGTACATGCCCAGGGATTCGGGCTCAATCCCCAGTGTGGGGCACGCAGGAGGCAGCCAATCAATGATTCACTCTCATCATTGATGTTTCTATCTCTCTCTCCTTCTCCCTTCCTCTCTAAAAAAAAAAATATTTTTTTTTATTATTAAATAAAAGGCGAGTGATATATTTTTATTATTAAATATCACTGCTAATGAAGAGTTTCTTTTTGGGTCAATGAAAATATTCTGGAACTAGATAGTGGTGATGGTTGCACAATCTTGTGAATATACTAAAAACCACTGAACTATATACTTGAAAATCATTCATTTTATGGTATATGAATTATATCTCAACTTTTTTCTCACTGCATGTACTTACCTGTAGTTGTTATATTCTCTCTCTTTCAATTGATCAATATGTCTCTTCTTCAACAGAAGCTTTTGTTTTTCCACAATCAGAAGTGGTCTACAAATACGCCCGGCATCCGTATAGATCCGAATCTCCCTCTCTCGAATATCTCTGATCATAGAAACCTAGATGTAAAAAAACAAAAATCGCACGGACTATTAGTTTCTCTATTAAGCCTTAGCTAAAAATGCAATAAAGCTCCTAATGAATTCCTGGAGTACCCATTGTCCAAAAAATGGACAAATCTTAATAGATTACCATTGTTTAATACATTAAAAGTCTAGGTATAATGTAAAATTTTATAAAGGATAAATATCTAACCTTGGTAATTATAGACCTCAACAACATCTGGTAATAATGTCATGCAAGATAAAGTAAAATAAGAAACTGTTTCAGGTATCACAAACACTAGTAAATGACAATTTTTTATTTTGCCTCTTTGATAATCACATATACTTCACTCTGTAACCTTTCAATAACCAGCCTCATATCACTTTGCCTTGACAATACTTTCCCAGGAATAAGCTAGACTCCTCCCAGTCACCTATTAGACAAATGGCTTACAGTCTAGCCATCCAATGCAGTAGTCAATTGCTAACCACATGTCACTACTGAGCCCCTGAAATGTGACCAATGGGAAATGAGATATACTGTAAGAATAAACTACACACTGGATTTCAAAGGTAGTACCAGAAAAAAAAATGTAAAAACTTCCATTAATAATATTCATTTTGAATATATGTTGAAATTTTAATGTTTTAGATGTATCGGGTCAAATAATATACTATTTAAATTATTTTCACTTGTTTTTTACTTTTATAATATGGCAACTAAAAAAATTTTAAATGAATATGTCGCTAACTTTATATTTCTACTGGATAGTGCTAAAAATATATTCCTAGACAATATCAAAAATTTTCAATAAAGAACATAATAATTATTAAAAGCACTGCAGAACTTGAAGTACACATACATATATTAAAAAATAAGTCAAAAGATTTAAGTGAATTGCCTTAATCTAATATATAATCTTGTAAGTCAACTATGAAATAAATTGCCAATGAGTTGAAAAATAGAAAAATAGATTGCGATTTCTCCACAAAAGTACTTTTAAAAAGTGAAATCACATCTGGATACTTTTATTAAAGAAAAGATTGGGTCTATTTAAGAAAGGAAAAGATCTGGATTACTCAGTTTAAAAACAATAGTAAAAATAATATAAGCTTTATCAAAAACATCAAGTTCCTCAAAACTAGAGTCAAAGCCAATAAAGAGAAAATGTTCCAAGCTCTTAGCCCACTTCCTGTCCTTAGGAAACAATCTGAGGAGAAACATTGTGTCTATGAGCAAAACATCATGAGTGGCATTCTCAAGTCCCAGAAAAAACCTTGCTTTCAATGCACTGCCTTGAATCCTTAGAGAATTCCTAGTAGAATATAGCTCTATTAACTTACCAGGAGGACATAAATTGAGCGTGTCCTCCCAAAGGCCAAGCAGTATCTTACATTCCAAAGGAAACAGGTGTTCTTTAGTAGTATACAGAGGACTACTGACAGGAAAGCCAAACAAGCCCAATAGATGATTCAAGTTACAAAGGGGTAAAATGAGAACTTCTGGTTATCAGAAAATATGAAGGAAAAGAAAAAGTACCAGACAACTTCTAAAGTGCCTACTCCAAGGACACAGGTCCATTTATAATGTTCAATAAACTTTCAAGATCTACTATATGCCCTAGCTAGTTTGGCTCAGTGGATAGAGCGTCGGCCTGCGGACTGAAGGGTCCCGGGTTTGATTCCAGTCAAGGGCACGTGCCTGGGTTGCAGGCTCGATCCCCAGTAGGTGATGTTCGGGAGGCAACCAATCAATGATTCTCTCTCACCATTGATATTTCTCTCTCTCTGTCCCTCTCCCTTCATCTCTGAAATAAAAATTAAAAAAAAAAGATCTACTATATGTCAGACCCCATGCTCGGAGTGAAAAATAACAGTCACAGTAAGACATGTTTCCTGTCTCTGAGGAGTTAATAGTGTAGTGAGTGAGTCAGACATTTTAATGTTGGGGTCAGGAAACAGCCTACAGGCCAAATCTGCCCTCACCTGCCATCTGTTTTTATAAATAAAGTTTTATTCGTTCGTATTTTATCTGTGGCTGCTTTTCACTACAACAGCGGGGTTGAACACACAACAGACACTGTATGGTAAACAAAGCCTTAAATATTTAATATCTGGCCCTTTATAGGAAATGTCTGTCTTGATCTAAGTCAAACTGGGAAGTCAGGTAAGATATCCTGAAAGAGATGAGTGTTAATATATGTTTTGCAGAATAAGTGAGATTTACCTGAAAAAATAATAAGCAACCCTCCTCCCTTCAGCCTGTTTTTGAGGAGCCATTGGGGGACAGGGAGCAGAAATACTCCAGGTTGAAGGAATGGGCCCATTGAAAGTAAAAAGGCCTAAAACAGCATGAAGAACTTAATTTTACCTCAGAGAATACAGAAAAGCTAAAGGAGGCCCTCAGCAGAAAAACATGGCATTAACAAAGTTCTCAATCATAAAAATACAGCCAATTTTGGTTCCAAGGCTTTCTCTTAGCCCTGCCTGCCCTCAAATGAAACATGCTCTTCCTGCCTTCAAGCTGTGAAATGCCTGGGTCAAAACCTAGAGCAGTGATGGCGAACCTATGACACGAGTGTCAGAGGGGACACGTGAACTCATTTTTTGGTTGATTTTTCTTTGTTAAATGGCATTTAAATATATAAAGTAAATATCAAAAATATAAGTTTTTATTTTACTATGGTTGCAAATATCAAAAAATTTCTATAAGTGACACGACACCAGAGTTAAGTTAGGGTTTTTCAAAATGCTGGCACGCCGAGCTCAAAAGGTTCGCCATCACTGACTGACCTAGGGTGTCTGCCTTCTAGAGGAAAGTCTGGAGCAACCAAACTCTCTTCTCTGCTTTGCTAGGTAGAAAGATGGCCAGCTATTGCCTTAAGTGTACTATAGTTTCCCTTCAAATCCACTTCCACCTAGACCAGTGGTCGGCAAACTGCGGCCCCTTGAGTGTGGCTCTTCCACAAAATACCACGTGCGGGCACGCACTGAAACTTCGTGGCCACACTCAAGGGGCCAAAGAGCCACATGTGGCTCTCGAGCTGCGGTTTGCCGACCACGGACCTAGACAGAGCCCAAGGGTAGATTTGGGAGATTCAAATGCCTGAGCCATATCCCTAATACAGTACACTAAAAGCAAAAGTCCTATTTTGGAGAGTAATAAAGTACACATACTATATTTTAATGATTTTTTTTAAATCCATCCTTATCCCAAAGCATTTCAATACCCACCTAAATATGAGAATCTATTAGAGGTGTATCACTCTTTATGAATGAATTTCTGGATTCAAAGAATCAGGCGTGATTATTTCTTTTAAAAGCATTGTTGTCGGCCTTACAAAAAGATCCTCAAAAAATTCCTTTTACTTTAAAATATAATTTGAGTTCTAAAATATAATTTAATAACTTAAATTTACATGTCAAATTTTTAGAAGCATATATCTAAAGCCTTAGAGCAAGCAATACCTACTACTAACTGAATTTAGATCAAAACATTACCTACACTTTTGACAATGTAGTTTACAATACAAGAGAAACCAGTTAAAGAAAGACGCCAATACAAAAATAATTTTTGTCTAGTCTTATGCCCTGTTTAGAAATCCCACAGATCCTGGCCTCTTAATTAAAGACTCTTACTTCAGACACAATGATGTCCATTTGACGCCGCAACTTCCTTAGAGTGTTCATAAGTTGTTCAGGATCTTTATGTATTCCAACCCAGCAGCCATTAACAAAAATCTTGGTTGCACTGAAATACAAAACCAAAAGCATTTTGCATTTAGTAACTCTATATTAAGCTATAACCAAAGATTAATAATAGCTTTTTTAAAAATTACATCTATACACACCCAGCAATCGCTGCGGGAGAAATTTCTTCTAAATTTTCCATACTCCATTCTTCTAAAAATTCCAGAATTGGAGAAGGTTGAGATCCAACTGAAATATAAGCCATCAGGGCTAAATTCTTCACAAGTCCTACAGCATGGCCCTTAAAATGACAAACAAAGTATGAGTCACACTGCTTTAACATAAGTACCAAAATTATTTTCCATAGACACTTTTCCTTCAATTTGATTTCAGGATTTACTCCTACTTTTGAAGAACAAAATTATCTTAGTTCTAAACCACACTACATGATTGATTACATAAAAACTCACTCTGAAAGTAATTACATCCTACATAATTATTGGCAGACTCTTTGTTCTGAACACAGATTTTAATGTATTACCTCTGGAGTCTCAGCAGGACACACCATTCCCCACAACGTATTATGCAACTGTCTTGGCTTTGCCAGCTTGCCATCTCTACCGATTGGAGAATTTAAACGACGCAGGTGAGAAAGAGTAGATGCAAACGTCAGGCGGTTTAATACCTACAACACAATGGCAAATCTTTAAAGTTGGGGCATTTCTGTAAAACTATCACATTTTTGGCAAATACTGGAATGAGGAAAAGTCATATTTTTACAGATAATCCACTGAGCGTCAAACTGACCCCATCCCTCCTTTCTCCATCTTTCCCTGGATAATCTTGTTCACCGTGTAACTTCCGTAACTTAAACAGGAATAGTAAATATTTAATATAAGTTCCTACATACCACCATACCACATAAATGTTTTCTTTATGGCCTGTCTCCAACCACTAGGTCATTAGTTCCACAAGGGTGGGGATTTGTTTTATTCTCTCTTGCATCCCAGTAACTAAAACAGTACTTGGCATACATCATGCACTCAGTAAGTGTTAAATGCTATCAACTCACATTCCTTTGACCATAGCAGATACCCCTAATCCATCCTGAGACCTCTAAATCCAACACGGAGATTCAAAATTTACACAATATTAAGCAAGGTAATGCTTAGCAGTGATGGCGAACCTTTTGAGCTCGGCGTGCCAGCATTTTGAAAAACCCTAACTTAACTCTGGTGCCATGTCACATATAGAAATTTTTTGATATTTGCAACCATAGTAAAACAAAGATTTATATTTTTGATATTTATTTTATATATTTAAATGCCATTTAACAAAGAAATATCAACCAAAAAAATGAGTTTGCGTGTCACCTCTGACACGCGTGTCATAGGTTCGCCATCACTGTTATAAGGTAACATTTAGAGGCATACAGAGTAAGCAATACAAGCTCAATATACCCAATAACAAATCACCATCTTCCCTAGCCCTACAACAACCCAAACCTCCTTCCTCTTCCTAAGTCTTCCCTCATGGTTGATGGCATCATCCTTCCCTTAATCTTCCAATCCAGAAATCTCAAAATAGTTTTCCCTCTGACTTCCTGGTATTACACACCAATAAACATATCCTGTCAATTCTATTTTCAAATTTTCTCAGAAACCCAATCCCTCCATTCCCAATGTCTCAGAAACACACTGGCCCCTTACCTCTTACCTATACTACTGCCAACACCTCACAAATCCCCGCAATGTCCCCTCCGATCTATCCTCCTCAGTTACAGATTAAAACACAGACATGTTCACATCTCTCACCCATTTACACAATTTTAAAACAGCTCCCCACCAACTCTAGAGAGGAGCATGACATTAAAGTTCTTCTCAACAAAGTTTCAAACGACCTTCTCCTACCAGTCTCCCAAACTCCTAAATTCATCGATATTGCCAAAAACCCTCTCACCTCCACACCTTTGTCCATGCTATTGCCACAGAATGAAATGCACTTCCCCATTCTACTCTGCTGGCTGAAATGTTACCACCTCTACAAAAGCCACCTGACCCACTTCCAGGAAGAACTGTTCTCTTTTCTGTACTTTATGGAGTTCTCTTTTTTCAATATATTTTTTATTGATTTCAGAGAGGAAGTGAGAGGAAGAGAGACTGAAACATCAATGATAAGAGAGAATCACTGATCAGTCACCCCCTACACTGGGGACCGAGCCTGCAACCCTGGCACACACCCTGACCCAGAACTGAACCATGACACCCTGGTTCATAGGTCGACATCCAACCACCAAGCCACACTTAGCTAATCAATCACAAAGTCTTACAAAATGTACTTCCTAAACATTTCTCACATTTGTCTCCATCTACAAGATAGTCTATTCAAGGCCTTAGTTATTTCTCACTAAGCCTGTTGCAACAATCTTCCTGCCACCAAGGGTAACCTTCTCAAATCTTTTCTCCACACTGCCAATTACTGTGACTCTACCTAAAAATCAAAAATTAAACATGTCAATCCCTTATATGAGCTATTCCCAGCTCCCCATCTTCCTGATTCTCCCACTTTGAGTTGAAAATCCTAGACTGCTCTAGCTCCTCCTACATACACTCTTTCCCTTCTCCATCCCTTTGTTCAGGATATCAAGAAATTTTCTCCCAGTTTCCTGTGAGCCACTGGTTCTCCACTCCTCCCAGGCTTGGACTATTTCCCAATTACCCTCCAAGATTCAGCTGGGTGTTACTTGCTAAAGAAAGACTTTTCACCCTCTCAAGCTGCATTAAGTGCTTTTCTGCAGCATTCCCACAGAGCGGTTGTGCACATCCTTCATTATAATACTTACTGTACCATGTTGTAACTATCTGTTTACATCTACCTATGAGTACAGATGGTAAATTGCTGCAGATCAGGAATCATGTTTTATTCATCTGTGCAACTCCAGTGTGTCGCACAGTGCTTGGCTCATCAACAGTTCCAATAACCATCCACTGAACTGAACTGGCAACATGGCATTTAGCATAGTGCAGCCCCCAGCCTAGTGAGCTGTGTACAGATGAGTCTGTCTCCTCTGATAGATGGTGAGCTCCTTGAAAGCTAGAATAGCATCTCATTCATGTTTGTGAATCCAGGATCACAAACACCAAGTATACTCAATAAATCCTTACTAAATTAAAAGGAACTAGAAATTTAACTTTGCTATTGGAAAGCTTCCCAGAATTTCTCAGAGCCTCTGGGTTTCTAGGAATCAAGCACTTGAAGTTGGTGTTTGAATGCCAAATTAACCAGGTGATACAGGCTAGTTAAAAAAAAAGAAAAAAAAAGGCAGAGGCCAAGATCCAAAAGAAAAGGTTCCATAAAGCTAGACATATACATATAGATTTTTAATCTTCTACGAAAAATAGAAAAAAATTAAAGTGCCTTGTGAAACATTCCCCCATTATTCCACCTAAGAGTAGCTATTGCAGTCCCTGTACATATGACCCGCCAACAAAGAAATCAGTGTTAGAAATTAGTGTTATATTTTCCTCAGTCAACTTTTAATATGAAGATTTTAAGACATAAAAATTTCACTAACATGGACTATCTCACCTTCCAAATGGCTACTCTAATTTATTAACTATTTTGATGCATGCCAAAACTTTAAGTCTCTATTAGTAATAGTAGTAGCTAATTTAAGAAAAATTTCTGGGGGAATAAGGGTGGGCTAGAAGGGGTCAGTGGGGAAAGAAAGGGGACATATGTAATACTTTTAACAATAAAGGTTTAAAAAAAAGAAAAATTTCATTTTCATAATTCAAGTTTCCAATGCTCTTATATCTGAACAAGTGTGGGGGAAAAAGCAAAATAATTTATATTCAATGAATGACTCTGCTAGTCCCATAACATTTTGCAATCAGGCCTGTAATCACAGTCGACATCTTTACCTGAGATACTCCAGCTCTGGCTTGATGAGCTTTCTTTTGGTCACCCCAGTTTCCAGTAGCTAAAGAGTATTTTAGGCCATCAGATATAATCCTTGTTTTAATTGCCAACTCCAAGTTAAAATCCTTTCCTCGATCAATAAACTTCTGTGCATAGATCCGTACTTCTTTAAGCAAATTCTTAAACATGCTGCCAAATAAAATGGTACTATTTTTAACATATGAAGGTCTACAGCATACATTCTCAACAGGGACAATATTGCCCATAAGGGGACAAAAAGTGGTTGGTCTAGAGCAGTGGTTCTCAACCTTCCTAATGCAGCGACCTTTTAATACAGTTCCTCATGTTGTGGTGACTCCCAATTTCATTGTTACAAATTGAACATAATTAAAGCATAGTGATTAATCACAAAAACAATATGTAATTTTATGTGTTTTCCGATGGTCTTAGGTGACCCCTGTGAAAGGGTCGTTCGACCCCCAAAGGGGTCGCGACCCACAGGTTGAGAACCGCTGGTCTAGAGAGCGAGAGAGAGGTGTTATTACTCTTTTTATGTATAAACCAGAGGCCCGCTGCACGAAGATTCGTGCAATAGGCCTTTTTCTCCTGGCTGTCAGCACCAGTTTTCCTCTTGCACCCAGGACCCAGACCTTCACTCTGGCCACCGCCTTCCATCTTCGTTCTGGACACAGTCTTCGCTGCGGCTGGAGACTTCAGTCTTTGCTCCTCGCTACGGTGGGAGTCTTCAGTCTCCAGCCAGAGCTGCTCCTGTAGCTCCTTCCTCCCCCTCATAGCTTGATCGCTGCTTCGCCTGCAGACCTCACCGACCGGCTCCTGGGTCCTGGGGTGCCGCCTTGCCTGTGGCCAGGCTTTCCAATCACCATCAGGATCACCGGCCGCAGGCAAGGTGACTCCTGGGTCCCAGGGTGCTGCCTTGCCTGCAGGCCGGCTTTCCGATCACGATCACGGGCCGCAGGCAAGGCGGCTCCTGGGTCCTGGGGTGCCGCCTTGCCTGTGGCCAGGCTTTCCAATCACCATCAGGATCACCGGCCGCAGGCAAGGTGACTCCTGGGTCCCAGGGTGCTGCCTTGCCTGCAGGCCGGCTTTCCGATCACGATCACGGGCCGCAGGCAAGGCGGCTCCTGGGTCCTGGGGTGCCGCCTTGCCTGTGGCCAGGCTTTCCAATCACCATCAGGATCACCGGCCGCAGGCAAGGTGACTCCTGGGTCCCGAGGTGCTGCCTTGCCTGCGGGCCGGCTTTACGATCACAATCACGGGCCGCAGGCAAGGCGGCTCCTGGGTCCCGGGATGCCGAGACCCTGCAAATGCCTTGCAAAACTACTAGAGAAATAGAGAAAATGTAATAAGCGAGGACTATAATAAATTGTCCTCACAAACTTAAAATTCTTAGCCGTAGTCAGGACAGCTCCTGGGACCCGGGGGGTCGCCTTGCCTGCGCCCGGCTTTCCGATCATGATCACGATCACAGGCCCCCAGGCAGGATGGCTCCTGGGTCCCAGGATGCCGCCTTGCCTGCGACCCGGCTTTCCGATCACGGCCGCAGTGTCCCGCCGCCCAGGGCCGCACACGGGGGTCCCCACTGGGGGCGGGGCTTAGGCAGCACACGGGAGCCCAGATGGCGGCTCAAGCTGGCCTGCCCTGCCTGCAGTATGCAAATTAGCCGCTATCTTTGTTGGCGGTTAATTTGCATATCGCGCTGATTAGCCAATGGGCGGCATAGCGAAGGTATGGTCAATTACCATGTTTCTCTATTATTACATAGGATCATAGATGTACATACAGAACATAAGCATATATGGGGAGAGCAATGGGGGCAGAGTGTCAAGAGGTTCTTTAGTGGGATAACAAATACTAATCTGCAACACACTAAATAACAGAACATATAAAAAACATTGCTAACATCTTATTTTTATTAAACTGTCTACATATTTTATTTTTAAAATAACTTTTTTCTAATTATAAAAATGTATGTTCATTATGGCAAGTATAAAAATATTTACAATAAAATAGAAATCACATATGACCCCAATACTGTGAGACAACCACTGCTAATATTTTGATAGAGTTCCCTGTAGTCTTTGTGTTTTTATAAAATACAAAACAGGAATAACAAAAGTTCTAATATCAGCCTTCAAAAATTGAAAGCAGTAATTAAGCTTTTTCAAATGCCTTGCAAAACTACCAGAGAAATAGAGAAAATGTAATAAGCGAGGACTATAATAAATTGTCCTCACAAACATAAAATTCTTAGACATGAAGCAAAACTAAATCTGGGCAAGTGGCAAAGAGAACATAGTTAACTTCACATGCACCCAATATGAATGATAGTTTAGCACTTCCACGTACAATGCCAATCAAAGTGAAATCTCTCTACTTTTAATAATGTCGTTTTATAATTCCTTACCCTCTAAATAAGAATGCAAGTAGTGGTCCAGCAAGATCCAATCTTTTGTTTCCATAGTGATCTCTGTCATCTAATTCTCTTCTACCCAAAGCTGCTAGAAGTAACCTATGCACCATATACCTTTAACAAAACAAAAGAAAACAAAAATAAAGGTGAGAAAAAGAAAACACATGGTTTTGGGATTTTTAAAAAATTTCTTTATTAAAAACATCATGTTTGACATTTTGGGCTTTAAGGAAAGCTTTATCTCAAATACATATTTTGCAAAGAACTTAAAACAATGAAATTTAACATACCCCAAGAAATAAGCTTTTTTGGTCTCACAAAAATCACTGACACCAACATGAGGGAGCATTTCTTTCTGTAAGACTTCTTTTGCATATTTAATTCTTTTCTCTTTAGTGACACCAGGCTTTGCCCCTCTTGAACCAATGAAATTTAGTGCAACATTCTGTTCTTGGATGACAAAAGCTTCATCAAGAGAAGGTTTAACCTATCAGGTAATTTAAATAAGTTACTTTAAAATTCATACTTTCACCTTAAAAATAAGTTAACTGTCAATTTATAAAATGGTAACTATCCTGATGAACCTAATTGATTATGCAAATATTTTTAGAAAATCAAGGAATAAAAAAAATCTTAGACCTTGAAGACACTTTAGATATCTAGATCTCTAACAAAATCCATTAATCAACACTTTCCAGAAAAACACAAATAAGTCCACTATAAAAATAGTGTTTATTTTTTATATTTTAATAAGTAATGGCAAAACAAGCTCCTTCCAAATATCTAAAAGCAATTTAGAGAAGTTTAATAGTCAAATCAAAAGTTACTAACCTAAAATTAAATGGGCCAGATTGGTTTTAAACCTTGGTTTATAAGGGCCCAGACAGTATAGTTCAGTGGTTTAGTACAGACCCATAAACCAAGAGGAAACCAATTTGATTCCCGGTCAGGGCACATGCCTGGGTTGGGGGCTTAGTCCCCAGTAGGGGGCATGCAGGCAGAGCCACGTGATGATGTTTCTCTTTCATCAATGTTTCTATCTCTCTATCCCTCTCCCTTTCTCTCTGAAATCAATAAAAATATATGTTTAAAAACAAAACAAAAAAAATTGGTTTAAGAGGTCTTTATCCTACAAATAAAACCACTCAGTTTTTTGTAAAAGATAATATTTTAAAGACACATTGTTATGGAGACCTACATTCCATACCTCTGGTATCTGAGCAGCCATGTACTAAGTTTCCTCATCTACAAAAAGGCTAGATATAATAATATCTAAATTTCACTCTAGTTCTAACCTTAAGTTCCAATTTTACACAACAATGAACATGAGAAATGAGGGGTAACATTTCATAACTTTGACCCCTGTAAATACATTTTAAATCCTATCACATATACTGACAAGTCTTTCCCGCCTTTGACTTCCCATGTCTAATTATCACTGATTCACAAGTTTAAGCATCCAAATTCCAATTACAAAATCAGAGATCAGAAAAAAGGTCAGGTAAACCAGTCAAGTGAGGCCACAGTATGGTAAACGAAAATGATCTTTTTAAAGGAAATTGTCATTCTTATGAAACTGTTTTCTTAAGGTTAATATGGATTTGGAAAAAGGTATTAACGATAATAATGTGTTTTCAGAAGAAAAAATTAAACACTTTTGTACAGTGAATGCTTGACTCACAGACTTGTAAAACTTGACTTACGCTTCATAGGAGCTATAGGAACAAACAGTTTTTTCAAAACGACAATATACATAAAGCAAATCAGGTCTTTCACTTTACTAAGAAAATTCCAGTTTGAATACTTTCTTAATCCAGTTTGAATCATTTGGGATGCCTTTTGGATAAAAGATAACATGTATTATCTTTTCTTTTAAACACTTAAATACTCATAAATTAAGTATTTAAATTTTTAAAAAGCAGCCCTGGCCAGTGTTTCTCAGTGGTTAGAGTGTGGGTTGCAGGTTTTATCTTGGGCCCCACTCGGGGTGCATGCAATTGATGTCTCTCCCTCCCACCCTCCGCCTTCCCTTCCCTTCCTTTCACGCTCTTAAAAAAAAAAAAATGAAAAAATATCCTCAAATAAAGATTAACATAATAAACAAATAAATAAAATAATAAAATAAAATTTAAAGCATACTACTGGTGAAAGCTTAAAGTCAAATCTAAACAGAACTCATTTTTCTCATGTAACTTATCAATAAATAAATACTCTAATAATTACAATGTAATCCTACTCCACTTTCTAACTTGGTGACCAATGCTTAGCCTGTATTTTACCTTATTTCTCTGTAGTCTTAAAGTCTCTGAACAATTCAGGACAACTTTAAGACCATCAACTACTATTTATTAAGACAAAGATCATTAATGGAAAAGACTCATAAGGAAATTATTATTTACCTAGATTCAAAGAACCTTCCCACAAAAAATATAATTTTACAGTCAGAGGAACCTAACAGACACCACACTGCAGAGTTAACATTACAAATAATGGGACAAAATGACATCATGTGACTCCTGATGCAATAACCTGGGAAGCGCACAATATTATTTCTGTATTTTTCCTGCCAAAAAATGCATAAATTGAATCAAATCATGAGGAAATATCAAAAAAAAAAGAGAAAAAAACTGAGGGAAATTCTACAAAATAAATGGCCTATCATCTCCAAAAATTTCAATGTTATGAAACACTGAGAAAAAGATGAGAAGAGACATAAAAACAACATGGAGTACATGATCCTATACTGAATTCAGAACCAGAAAAATAAAATGCCATTAAGAACATTATCAGAACAACTGGCAAAAACCTGAAGAAGGTCTGTGGGTTACTAGAACTGTGCCTATGTTAAATGTCCTGATTTAATAATCGTACTTTGATCATGTAAGTGAATGTCTTGGTTCTTAGGACATATACACTGAAGCATTTAGGAGTAAAAGAGCATGATCCATGAAATAAGTCTCGTATGTTCTAGAAAAAAATAATATGTATAAAAAGAGAATGCTAATGCAAATGTGCCAAAGGTAACAACTGGTGAATCTGGGTTAAGAGTATAAAAGAGTTCTTTGCAACTTTCTGTAAGTTTGAAATTACTTCAAAATAAAAAGTAAAAATTTAACAGTAAATAGCATGAGATCTGTGACAAGTAAACTGCTCATCAGAGTGGCTTTCTGCTTGTTTTAAGATTAGCAACAGCCCTGGCCAATGTGGCTCAGTTGGCTGGAGAGTCATCCTGTACATCAAAAGGTCTCAGGTTCCATCCCTGGTCGGGGTGAGTGCAGGAGACAACCAACCAATGTTTCACTGTCACAAGGGTGTTTCTCACTCTCTGTCCTCTCTCTTGGGTGAGGATTGGAAAAAAAAAAGATTAGCAACAGTCAGTAACCTTAAACCTCTTATACAACAATAGGAATATATTTTGCTTATACATTACCATTTCCATCATCTCTGGATCTTCAAAATCATAAATAATATGCTCTAAAATATCCCTGTCAGACACGAAACCTAATGCTCTGAACACAATAATAATGGGAACTTCTTGCTTGATATATGGTAGAGTTGCCACAATGCGCTGACCAATAGCACTCTTTTTTGCACCCTAGAAAAAATAACATTAGAGAATGAGTATACAGAGATCACAGCCATAGAAAAGTATCAGTGAGGACCATTTTACATATATGCTCATCACTGTACGTATTTCAAAAGAAGCATGCTTCTTATACTCTGAGGAATGGCTGCTTTTCAAAGACACTGGAACAGATTTACTAATTTTATGGAGAGGCTGGTCATTTAGCCCTGAAAAAACTTCCATTCTCTACTATCTGCCTGCCAAGATATCCTCAGAATTACCCAATACTGTATCTGGAAATGACTTTTGGCTGCAAAAGAACATGAACATTGACCCTTCACCTCTCCATCCACCAAGAAAACAAATAAAAACAAAACATATCTGGAAGAAACAGAGAAGGGCTCAAAAAGAGAGAATATGGCCCTGACCGGTTTGGCTCAGTGGACAGAGCATCTGCCTGCGGACTGAAAGGTCCCAGGTTCAATTCCGGTCAAGGGCATGTACCTTGGTTGCGGGCACATCCCCAGTACGGGATGTGCAAGAGGCAGCTGATCAATGTTTCCCTCTCATCGATGTTTCTAACTCTCTATCCCTCTCCCTTCCTCCCTTTAAAATATCAATAAAATATATTTTTTTTAAAAAAGAGAGAGAATATGAAAAAAAGAGAGGGAGAGAGAATATGAACAGACAAATGTTGAAAAAGCTAAGCACAGAATGAAAAATAAGTATTAGCTCAGAGCTGGTCTGTGTGATATTTTCTTGTTTGAATAAATAAACAGGCTCTTTCACAAGCTTTATTTTTTCCCATTTCTTTCTCACTTTAATTGCACACACATACAGTAATGAAATAAAAGTTACTAGCCTACACTGGTATACAACCATGTGGCTTCTCAATTTTAATCGTATTTCTTTCCTTCAATATCAAATTCAGCCCCCCCTTGGCCTCAAAACCCTATATTATCATATCCCTCTAATGACAGTTTCTGTTGTCTTCCTCCTACTTCAGGCCTCCTTCCTTAGAAACCTTATCCCTTCTCATGCGTGTCCAGTAACAATTTTTCATAAATGATACCCAAATCTTCATCTTGATATTTTTCCTGTACCCTCAACCCTCATATCTCCAACTACCATTTGGCTATTTCTATCAATTATTTCCATTTAGTCCATTATTTGTTTCATCATAGATTTTTTTCAAAACAAGCAAAACATTAAAAAATAATGCCTACATCATGCACCCCAACCCCAAAAAATATTCTGTCTAAAAATGAACTCAATAGGGTCTCTCTAAAAATCAATTCTTTAAAGTTATTCTATTCAGAACCTCAGGATAGAAATCACAGAATCTTAAGTAATCCATCCTCATACTATAGCAAACCTGTCACTAAATCCAGACGATTTTCCTTTCTCTGCCTCTAATTAATTCATTTTGCCCATAGCTAACATGATGACTTCTCTAATATGTTGAATTTATCTTTGCCCTCCATAACCAAGGCCAATGCTTCTCAAAAATAAATGCACATCACAACCACCTGGGGATCTTTTTTGGGCCCCATTCCACCACCATTTAATAAAAACCTTTTTAATTAACACATTCTATTTAACTTCAGGCAGTTAAAACTCTCTAATCTTTAAGTTTATCTTTGTAAGACTTACAAAAAGTGAAATTAGACTCTGCAAAACTATTTGTAAGAGCACAGGACTGGACACCTAAATGTCTACCATAAGATAGTTTTAAAATTTGCATATGGAATATCACAGCTCAAAAAGAATGATCAAGCACTGATCTAAACATGTTTTTTTCAAAGGATAACAGCAAAGTGTATGTGGTATGCTCCCACTTGTATTTTTTGCATTAAGACTGTTTCTGAACTGATTCATTAAAAAAATTATCAAAAGCAGCTACCTCTGAGGAAGAGATCTGGGGGGTCAAAGATTACTTTTTATAGTATATCCTTTCTTGTGCTTCTTGAACTATTTGAACATGCATGTATGATTATTCAAAAAAACTTTCATAAAAAATGCACATTGCATATTAGCATAACCAATGGACACAGACACTGGGGCTGTGGGGGCTTACCCAAGGTGGGAATGGCTGGGGTCAACTGGGGAAAAAGGAGACATATGTAAAACTTCAGACAATAAAAAAAAAAAAAATTTTTTTTTTAAATGCACATGAGCCCCAGACAGTATGGCTCATTGAATAGAGCGTCAGCCTACGGACTGAAGGGTCCCAGGTTCGATTTCAGTAAAGGGCACATGCCCAGTTTGCAGGCTCATCCCCAATAGGGGGCGTGCAGGAGGCAGCCGATCAATGATTCTCTCTCATCACTGATGTTCTATCTCTCTCTCTCTCCCTCTCCCTTCCTCTATGAAATCAATAAAAATATATATTTTTAAATGTACATGAAATTAAATAGAGGTAATTACAACTACTTTCCAAGATAGTCGTAAAGATTAAATCAAGCAATCTGAAAAACATAATTGACACAGCAAATATTCAAGAAATGCTATTATTAGATTACATTATTTTAAGTAACATGCCTATGATAGGCAGCTTCTAAGATAGTGCCTGATGATCCCTGTCCACTACTATTATTGCCTGTGCAATTCCCTCCCATTGAGTACAAGGCTCAGGGTACTGACTTGCATCAAACACAACGAGGATATTGCTTCCAAGATTATTTTATAAGAGACTGTGATTTTCCCCTTGTTTGTACACTCTATGGCTCTTCTCGATTACTCTCTCTGATGAAACAAGCTGCCATGTTGTGATCTGCTGCATAGAGAGAACCCATGTGGCAAGAAACTGAGACAGGCTTCCAACCAAAAGCCAGCAAGGACTGAGACTCTCAGTTCAAAAGCCCATGGTGAACTGAATGCTGTCACCAACCACGTGACTGAACCTTAAGATGACTGCAGTCCAGGAAAACACAATGATTGCAGCCTTGTGAGAGATGTTCAACTAGAGGACCCAGCTAAGCCACACCAAGTCTGGATTTATAGAAACTATGAAATGATATATGTTGCTATTGGAGTAGTATCTTACAGAGCAATCTACACTAATAAAACAGAAACATGCAAATTGGTGTCACTCCGCTACACCCACCAGTCAATCAGGATGAGTATGCAAATTAACCGAACAAAGATGGTGGTTAATTTGCATATGCAGACTCAGAGCGAAGACTGAAGACGACTAAAGATTGAAGACGACTGAGGACTGAAGAGGCTTGGATTCTCTGCTGCAGCCGGAGCAGAAAAGCCAAGCCTCACTGCTGTGGCCAGAGCAGAGAAGCCTTGGCTTCTCCGCTGCGGCCCGACCAAAGGCCTGGGTCCGGGTGCCGGAGGAAAACCAGTGCCAGCAGCCAGAGGAAGCAAGGCCTTTTGTGCAAATCTTTGTGCAACGGGCCTCTAGTAAGTAAATAAAACAATGCTTATCATATAACACTGATAATATGTTCAAGAAAAACTTTTTGACTAAGAATGCAGTCTGATAAACTACAAAAAGGAATTAACTCAAACATCATATCCCAGTCCATACCTGTCCTCCTCTTGCCAGCATGCTAACCCAAATAGTACTGGTGGGTCGGGAAGAATTCTCCAGACATGATCTACACTCTCCTGTGTAGGCATATTTAGAATCCTTTTTGGCAAACACATAGACTGTGTTCGTTGCCATTTTTTCTTGCGCAATTAGAACCTATATAGACAATAAAAAAAGTTACAGCCATAAAACCCACAAGGTCCTTGAAAAAGAAAGAAGAGTGAAATCAGTATCTTAATTTAATTTGATTATATAGGCTCACTGAAACATCAATTCTTAAACTTTACAAATCCCATTTTGTATAAATGCTTCATAGACACCTGTAAGCCCAAACAACAGACCATATAGGACATATTATATAATACAGCTAAATAAAATTTCGGGTTGCCCAGTCGGTGTGTCTCAGTGGTTGAGCGTCAACCCATGAACAAGGAGGTCAGGGTTCGATTCCCGGTCAGGGTACATGCCTGGTTTATGGGCTCAATTGCAAGTAGGGAGTGTACAGGAGAGCGCTAATCAATGATTCTCTCTCATCATTGATGTTTCTGTCTCTCCCTCTCTCTTTGAAATTAATAAAAATATATATATTTTTTTAAATAAAGTAAATGTTTGGTTTATATAAGTTTAACTGTCACCCACCCTAAATATTTCAACTACCACTTCCAGATTATTCTGTATAAAAGTTTACTTTTTAATTCCAACTTTCAAATTTTAATCATCATTTTGTAAATTTTTTTTAAATAATGAGACAAGCCCTGGCCGGATAGCTCAATTGGTTGGAGCATCATTCCAATACGCCAAGGTTGCGGATTCAATCCTGCTCAGTCAGGGGACATACAAGAATCAATCAATGAATTTGTTGGAACAACAAATCGGTGTTTCTTTCTCTCTCCTTCCCTCCCTCCCTCACTGACTCTCTCTCTCTAAAACCAATTTTTAAAAAAATAATGCCACAATACCTTTTCCGATCCATTAATAATGAAATAGCCACCAGGATCCAAGGGGCACTCGTTTAACTCACAAAGATCACGATCTGTTAAGCCATTCAATAGGCAATAAGTTGAACGCAACATAATTGGAATTTTTCCTATACAAGTTTTCTGATGCTGAGTCTGAAGTTGTTCTTCACCTTTTTTAATGACTGTTTTTGTTATATCAACATAAAGTGGAGCAGAATACCTTCAAAAATAAAAGTAGAACACAATTTAGTAATAGTGGGTATTTGCTAAAACTCTCAACTAGTTAAAATTACATTTTCTGAATTGTATTTCGCTACCAGTTGCTGGAAAAAAATCTTACGTGAGATTTCGTAATCTGGCCTCATTTGGCATCATTGGTGAAGGAGCACCATCTCTTTCCCAGTGAGTAGGCTTAGAGAGATAAATTTGTTCAAACTTCAGCAAATATCTTGGCTGAAATAAAACCAAAGAAACCACATAGAGGATAAATAATCTTTTTCCATAAAAGTTTTAATGATTCTTTTTCAATCGACATTAACATTTTGAGTAGAAAAGGCTCCAGAAACTGGCAAAATTAACCCACGGTACTAATAATTAGTACTAATATTGTACTAATACAGGGACTCTCTAAAGTCAACATATATATTCCAAAGATGTCACATCAATCGCTTTCTTAAGGCAGAAAACAAAACGAGACTTAATATATCATAAGTAAATAAAGACTATGGACATATCATGTGCTCTAAGTTTATATCAAACAACGAAAAAGTATTTGTATTAAAGATACATATAGTCTCATGTGCCCTGTCCTTAGGGTCAGAAGTACAAAGTTACCAGAAAACAAAGAAAAGGTAAATTCATACAGTTAGAGCTATCCTCTAATCAACCGAACACCAGAAAAAAGAATGCACCTAATTTAATTCTTAAAGTTCCAAAAAATTCTAATTATTCTATATGAAGGACAAGAACTACCAACTCTAGTTGACTGTAGCTCATTCCACAGCAGAAAAAAAAGTTTTTCAATTAAATATATACTTGCTCCCCAATAAAACAAGATCCATGAGAACTTCCAGAGATAAATGGATTAGTAAATTTCTCTCTCAATCAAATCTCAGAGAAGGAGAAGATCAGACTAAACAAACTACTTAAGGTAAATTATCGACATTCAAGTTTCCTAAAATGGAGTAGGTAAAGAGCAAAGAGAAACAGTGATGATAATGAACCAAAGGGAAGCCATCCATCTACTCTTTATTTCCACCATTACCCTAACATAGGACATTATTATTTTAAACCTAGGATATTCTAAGATTTTTACCTGCCTCCAACCTCTTCCTACCATTTCCAAAGTAATCTTTCTAAAATAATGCTATATTCACTTTACTTGACAATATTTCAACAATTCCCCATGACACCCAAAGACATCCAAAGCCTGGGACCATCTGATTCCATCTTATTTTCCATAATCAAAAAACAGACCAAACAAAAAAAACCATACACTGACTGTGGTGGTCCCCATGCCATACCCAAGCCAAATACATCAAGCATTTTCTTGCTGAAATGCCTAAGTATCTTTTCTCTACTAAGATAAATTCTACCCTGCCCTTCATGGTCAGCTTAAGTCTCTCCATCTTTTCCACCAAGTTCTGATATCCCAGCCTCAGAGATCTTTTCCTCCAAAAGTACTTATGGTATTAGCACTTTGAATATGCTATGTTACATTGTTCTCTCTCTTGTTTTGCAAAGACAATAAAGAAAAAATGGCCTGGCCAGCGTGGTTCAGGGGTTGAGCGTCGACCTATGAACCAGGAGGTTGAAGTTCGATTCCCAGTCAAGGCACACACCCGGGTTATGGGCTCAATCCCTGGTGTGGAGCGTGTAGGAGGCAGCTGATCAGTGATTCTCTCTCATCATTGATGTTTCTATCTCTCTCTCCCTCTCCTTTGCTCTCTGAAATCAATAAAATATATAAAAAATAAAGAAAAATGTCGTAAGTATAAAAAAGGCATTTTATGCTTATTGGTCCAGCACACTGCCAGAAGAGACTATTATTTTTGTTCTTAACAGCAAGTCTTTACAGCATCTCCAACTAGAATGAGAATAACGTATCAGCCCCTAGGAGCTAACTACAGAAAAGACTAAAAATAATAACCTCTCCCTCCCTCAGTGTACCTCTGTATCTGAGGCTCTCCCTGTCTCACTTTGTTTCTCAGTTTTACCTGTATCTCGAGAGGCCTTTCACACTGCCTCTCTACCACTGAAAAACTACAGACAGTCATTATTTTAGATTATATACTTCCTTACAATCATTCATGTAAAACCAGAGTATTAAAATTATACCCTTGTTATGATTTTAACAATGCTAAAAATATGCATGTATCAACAAAGACTAAGGAACTTAGAAAAAATAAAATAGCTAATATGTTTAAGTGATTTTCCTTTATTTCTTATACTGCTATAATGTATTTCATTCAACAAATAATCAAGAGAAAAAGTCCTTCAAATACATTTTTCTTTAATGATTCCTTTTACTGTGAAAGAAAGCAGTGGGTTTTTCTAAGAAATATGACTATTTCTGGCTTCATCTTATTTCTGAATTCCCTTTTGCCAAATATCAAATACCTACTATCTGATAAAGATTGGGGTTTTGGATTCTAGTTGAACACCCATACCCCAACTCCATGCAGTTAAAAATACACTTAAAACGTTTGACTCTCCAAAAGTTAACTACTAATAGCCTACTGTTGAATGGAAGTCTTACCGATAACACAATATTCTTACAATAAAGTAAGCTAGGAAAAAGAAAATGTTAAAGAGAAAATACACTTAGAGTACTGCACTGTATTTATCAATACTGTAAGTTTACATTGTTTGTGTAGAAGAATGAAAGAAACCCATGTATTTCATCAACCCATGCAGTTCAAATCCATGTTGTTCAAGCGTCAACTATGCTTGCAAAAATGCATCTCTCCACTTATAAGAATAAATCAGGAGCTGATTGAAGATGCTGTAAGTACTCTGCTAAAAACACCAACTAACTTTTTATTAGCCTTCAAGGCAGGTGAGAGAACTGAAATTTCAAATCAATAGTCTTCCTTTACTTATGTTACTTTATTAGAATAACTATCTTACCGGTTCTTCAACTTCTCCACTAGCATGCTGAGCTTCAGCTTGCAGGTCTATAGGTGGAGCATCTTCTACAATTCTTTGAACAGACATCTGAATAAACTCATCAAAAGAATCCAGCTGTTGTCTGACCAAGCCTTTCTCGTCAAAATAGGAACTAGGAAAATATTTGAGTCCATAATTAGTCACAACACAGTGAGTGATGTTTTCTAGTATATTTCCCCATTTTTATTACAATTAAATTCAACAAACAGTTATTAAATACCAACCACTATATGCCCATCACCACACAAGATACTATGAAGTATCCAAAAAAGGGGTGAGACTATGAAAACTGTCTTTGTAGAACTTCTTAAGTTTGTGGAAATAAGACTTATACTTATGAGTAAAATAATTAAAGCACAACATAAGGGGAGGATGGGAGAGGGTTGGGAGAGGTTAATGAGGGAAAAAGGAAGACCTATGTAATACTTTCAACAATAAAGATTAAAAGAAAGAGAAAAAAAGGCACAATGTAAGAATTATAATGAATAAAGAACTACTCTCATCGTTGTTTCTATCTCTCTAACCCTTTCCCTTCTCTCTATAAAAATCAATAAAAACATATTTTTAAAAAATAAAAATAAAGAACTATAAGAGAGCACTAATTTACAAAGGTCCTTTGTAGATAAATTTCATCCAAACTCTTAGAAACATTTCTTGAAAAAAATGTCAGGACAAAAACTAAAAAAAATCCAGTCAAAGATAAAAATAAGAGCTCTAAATTGAATAAGAGGAAAGATATCAATGACTAAAATATGCGATGTATTAAGCATTTCAATTTCAGGTTAAAGATTATTAGTTCTATTTTGAATATGTTAAAGGTGAGATGACAGTAAGTCATTCAAGTGAAAATACTTAGCAAATGAATGAAGATTAAAAGATGGAGCATCGGTAAGAGATCAGTGCTAGTAGTGTAGATACAGAAATCACACAGTCAAGCCCTAAAGCATGGAGAATCTACAAGAGCAGACATTGTTTATAAGGAATAGACACTTGTTCATGTGAGGGATGGGGAAAGAGATATATAAAAAGAAACAAGTAGATATAAGTGCAAGAGGAATCTCACTCCTCACCATCACCCAAGAACAGCTGCATGGTGAGACTTTAGTGAGACTACTGATTTCGATCCCCAATAGGGGACATGCAGGAGGCAGCCTATTGATGTTGTGCTCTCACATCAATGTTTCTCTCCCCCTCTCTAAAAGTCAATAAACTATTACCCTAGCTGGTTTGGCTCAGTGAATAGAATGTCAGCCAGCGGACCAAAGAGTCCCAGGTTCGATTCTAGTCAAGGGCATGTACCTAGGTTGCAGGCTCCTCCCCGGCCTGGGCCCTGGTCAGGGCTCATGCAGGAGGCAACCAATGTATTTCTCTCACATGAATGTTTCTGTTTTTCCCTCTCCTACTATCTCTAAATTTCAATAGAAAAATATCCTCAGGTGAGGATTTAAAAAATAAATTAAATAAATAAAAATAAACTATTTAAAAAAAATGTAAAAATCAAATCATTTTGTAACAAATATTAAATGCAGTGACTATTCACAATAGTGTTTTATCCTTGAGCAATCTACCACATATGTTAAAAACAATTCTTTTTCATCTAAAACCAAAATATTCTTTGAATATAGGCATATCCCACAGAACGCCTACCTGGTTTTTGTTTCTTAGTAGAAAAGACTCTTGGTGTTTAATATCCAAATATTATAGAAAATCCTAATGTCTCAATACAAATTATTTATAGCCTCTGTTAAATAGGAAAAATATATACTGACATCTCAAAAACTCAAAACATTTTTAACAATGTTCAAAAAAGGTTCAGTTAAATTCCAAATACAACTGGCAGAATGTCAGAAGCCTATGTTCTTTGAAAAGGGAGAAAGTGTCAACCAAAAGATGTGCATCCTGGAGCAGATGGGGATCAAAGAGACATCATCATGTTACTCATACAAAGCAACTGTTAGTCTGATGACAGCAGAGTTGCAGCATTTTACATCCTAACACAGCAGGATGTTACCTTATTACTTAAAATTTTGTTTTCTTGTCTGGACGGTGTGGCTCTATGGTTGAGCATCTCAAGTGAACCAGGAGGTCACTGGTTCGATTCCCGGTCAGAGCACATGCCCAGGTTGTGGGGTTAATCCCCGGTGTGGGGTGTGCAGGAGGCAGCCAATCAATGATTCTCTCTCATCACTGATGTTTCTATCTCTCTTTCCCTCTCCCTTCTTTTCTGAAATCAACAAAGAGATATCTATATCTATATCTATATATACACTAGAGGCCCGGTGCACAAAAATTTGTGCACTCGGGCGGGGGGGGGGGG
>NW_005369442.1:3374216-3374758 GCF_000412655.1 Myotis brandtii | reverse complement strand
CAGTCTGGGTGAGGGGTTGAGGGCCATTTTCAGGCTGGCCAAGCCCCCCGGCGACGGAAGCTCCCAGCCTCTCCTTTTTTTTTCTTTTTTCTGGGATTTATTTACCTTCTATAATTGAAACTTTGTTGCCTTCAGTGGAGCTCAGAGCCAGCCGCGGCAGGCGGGAAGCTTGGCTTCCTCCATCACTGGAGCAACCAAGCCTCCTGCTCCCTCCAGCTTCCATGGCTGCCGGCGCCATCTTGGTTGGGTTAATTTGCATATAGTTGCTCTAATTGGCTGGTGGGCGTGGCTTAAGGCATAGCGAAGGTAGGGTCAATTTGCATGTTTATCTTTTATTAGTGTAGATATCTAATCTAATAATAGACAAACAGAATAATTGACCGTACCTTCGCTATGCCTACCATGGGCTAATCAGCGTGATATGCAAATTAACTGCCAACAAATATGGCGGCTAATTTGCATACAGTAGGAGGGGCCAGCAGCAGCGCGCCACCGATGCTATCCATGGGACCTGGGCCCCGGCCCCGGCGAGGCGAGGCGTG
>NW_005369442.1:3369276-3374068 GCF_000412655.1 Myotis brandtii | reverse complement strand
ACGCTGCCCGCGGGCCCCGGGCCCCGGCCCCAGGGAAGACCCAGAAGCCGGGCAACATGAGCTCAGCATCCGGCTTGGCTGTGTGGAGGGAGGGGAGGGGAGGGGCCTCGGGCCGGAGTCCGCAGCTAAGGACCCTGGGCTTGCAGTGACATGAGCCTAGCGTCCGCATCGAAGGAGGGGAGGGGAAGGGCCTCGGGCCAGAGTCCGCTCCCTGGTGGGGCAGAGGGGAAAGGAGGGGCCTCGGCCTGGAGTACACAGTGAGGAACGCTGGGCTTGCAGCGACACGAGCCCAACATCTGCTCACCGGCCAGGCAGAGGAAAGGGAGGGCAGGGGTCTTGGGCCGGAGTCCGCAGGGAGGAAAGCTGGGCTTGCGGAGTCCGCCTCCAGAAATGTCCAGCATCTACGCCCCAGCTGGGTGGAGGGAGAGGAGGGGAGGGGCCTCAGGCTGGAATCTGTGGCGAGGGACGCTGGGCTCCCAGAGTCCGCCTCCAGGGATGTTCAGGGTCCATGCCCCGGCCGGGTGGAGAAAGAGGAGGGGAGGGGCCTTGGGCTGGAGTCTCTGGCAAGGAACGCTGGGCTTATAGCGATGCGAGCCCAGTGTTTGCACTCTGGCCGGGCGGAGGAAAGGGAGGGCAGGGGCTTTGGGCCAGAGTCCACGGCGAGGAACGCTGTGCTCACTGTGACGCAAGGCAGCGTCCACACCAAAGGAAGGGAGGGGAGGGGCCTCGGGCCGGAGTCCCTGGTGAGGAATGCTGGCATCATTGCAGGCCCGGCTATGCCCCCCCCCCATGCACGAATTTCGTGCATCGGGCCTCTAGTTTACATTTCATGCATTGGGCCTCTAGTATATATATAAAAAACCCTAAGTGACCATTCTACCAGTAGCTATGACGCACACTGACCACCAGGGCGCATACACTCTTACGGGTAGGTTAGCTTGCTGCTGGGGTCCGGCCAATCGGGACTGGGTCAGACTGGTCAGACACGCCCTGGAGCCCTCCTGCAGTCCCTCTCCAGCCCCGATCGTGCACTGGTGGGATCCCTCGGGCTGACCTGTGCCCTCTCTCAATCCAGGACCCCTTGGAGAATGTCCACAGGCCAGGCTGAGGGACCCCACTGGTGCACGAATTAGTGCACTGGGCCTCTAGTGTGCGTGGTGTGTGTGTGTGTGTATGTATGTTAGTTTTCTTATCTATATGTAAGGTTTCTTCCCGAGTTTCATTACATTTTAATTACACTTAAATTAGGGGAATTTGGGTTGAAACACAACCTAATTATCCATTTAAAATAAGGAAAAAACAAAGAAATAAAATTAATATCACCAATAATTAAACAAATAGGCATCATGTGCCTCCTAATATAATACTTCCAGAGCAGAGCATCACTGCTACCAAAAGTAATCACCCAAATCTAATTATAAGGAACTATCACACAAATCTCAAACTAAGGGGCATTTTAAAAAGTAACTGGCCAGGCCCAGCCAGGGTGGTTCAGTGGTTGAGCGTCAACCCATGAACCAGGAGGTCACAGTTCAATTCCTGGTCAGGGCACATGCCCTGGTTGCAAGCTCAATGCCCAGTGGGGGGGTGTGCAGGAGGCAGCTGATCAATGATTCTCTCTCATCATTGATGTTTCTATCTCTCTCTCCCTCTCCCTTCCTCTAAAATCAATAAAAACATATTTAAATGAATGAATGAATGAATAAATAAATGGGGAATAATAACTGGCTTGTATTTCTCAAAAATGTCAAGGTAAAAAAAAATGAGGAACTGTTTTATATTATAGGCGATAAAAGAATAAATCATGAAAAACAAACACAATATGTTATCCTAGGTTAGATCCAGAATCAGAAAAAAATTTATTTTGCTATCAACAACATTAGTGCAACAACTGGCAAAATTTGGGTAAGGTCTGCAGATTAAATAAGATTATTATATTAATACTAATTTCCTGATTTTGATGATTTATGTAAAAGAATGTTCCTATGTCTGCAACTTACTATCAAATGTTTCAGAAAAAAATATGGAGACAAAAAAAGGCAAAGAAAATATAATATAGGGTTAACATTTAGGTGAAGTATATACATGAATTCATTGTGTACCCTTTCTGTAAGTCCAAAATACTTAAAGTTAAATATAAATAAATAAAATAAGAAACTGGCTCTCACGTAGCACAATGATACAGAACAGCTAATTTTCAAGAACCGAATAAGTAGGAAATCCCTTTATTGGTTATAGTGCCTTTTAAAGCTTATTCAGTTTAGCCTTAAAAGTTACCTGATTACAATCCAGCATGCTTCTTGCCACAAATCTGGGGTGATTTCATCATCATCTTCATCATATTGCATATCTGCAAGAAACAAAAATGTTGTACTCATCTGGACTAAAAATGCTAATTAACATCTTGCTGCAAAGATGTTATCTGCTAAATAAAAAGTAATACTTTTGTCCAGCCAGTGTGGCTCAGTGGTTGAGTGTCGACCTATGAACCAGGAGGTTACGGTTTGATTCCCAGTCAGCGTACATGACCAGATTGCAGGCTCAATCCCCATTGTGGGGCACACAAGAGGCAACCAATCAATGATTCTCTCTCATCACTGATGTTTCTCTCTCTCTCTCCCTTCCTCTCTGACATCAATAAAAAACTTATTTTTTTTAAAAGCAATCCTTCTACCTCACTATTCTAAAATTTCAATTACATTACTTAAATTGTAATGAATAACACACATGGGTAAACATCTATGTACACATAGGTGCACATCACACAGGTATTCACCCAATATACAAAGAGGCCTCATTACAAAGGTTCAGCATAAGTGTGTGAATCTGTAAGTTTCCCATCTTCCCATTCTATTCATTAATAGAATCTATGCAGGTAACTAGGAGCAAGCTCATAGTCCTCAGAGACTGGGGTCAAAGACTAAGGTGTAAAGACAGAAAAGGGTTCCAATAGTTGAGCAATAGCTTAAGGTGGGATGGTCCATTACAGAAACATTTCATACATGTACAGGTATGACAAACTGTATTTTCCAGCGGCCACAATGGGATGGTCCATTACAGAAACATTTCATACATGTACAGGTATGACAAACTGTATTTTCCAAAGGCGGCCACAATCATATCTTCCATTTCACAAGCTTTTTTTAAAAAGATACAGGGGTCTATATTTCCTTCCCTTTAAATATATGTTTGTTTTTTTATTGATTTCAGAGAGGAAGGGAGAGGAAGGGAAAGATAGTAACATCAATGATGTGAGAAAATCACTGATCAGCCACCTCATGCACATCCCCTACTGGGTATGGAGCCCACAATAAGGGTATGTGCCCCGATTAGGAATCGAACAGTGACCTCCTAGTTCATAGGTCAACACTCAACCCCCAAGCCACACCAGCTATGTTTCCTTCCTTTGAATCTGGGCAGATTTTTTACTCTCCCAAAACTAAGACAGTGCAGCTAAAACGATGTTATGTGACTTTAGAAACTAGGTCAGAAAGGCAGTGTTGTTCCGCCTTGTTTGCTGAAACACTTTCTTCTGGAGCCCTGAATTGCCATTAAGAAGTCCTAGTAATCTAAAACTGTAAACTGTGAGCCCAAATCATATGGAGAGGCTACTTACAGATGCTCCAGTCAGCAATTCAAGTCCTTGAGTCCTTCTAAGCTAAGTGCCAGGCACGTGAGTAAACACTCCAGATCATCCAGCCCCCAGCTGTCAACACCCAGCCTTTGAATCTTCCCAGGTGAACTACTGACATGGAGCAGACAAGTCATTCCTACTATGCTCTACCCAAATTCCTGACCACTTAACTCCATAAACATATTAATTTTTAGGCAGCCAAATGTTGGGGTAATTATACAGCAATTATAATTTGAATAGGGCACTTGAAAAATCAGTGTGCACTGATCCTCTAACATAACTCTCATCTTCTTATGTTTAAGAGTAAGTGTACTGTATTTTCTTTTATATTCTGAGATCTGGATTCAGAATTGAATACATATCTAAAATAAAGTTATTTAATAAATTCTTAAATAAACTAATATTACTGATCCCTACGGTACACAAGGAGAGGGGGGGAAGAAAAAGTTTCTAGACCTAGCCAGTTTGGTTCAGTGGATAGAGTGTCGGCCTGCATACTGAAGGGTCCTGGGTTTGATTCTGGTCAAGGGCACATGCTGGGTTGCGAGCTCAATCCCCAGTAGGGAGTGTGCGGGAAGCAGTCAGTCAGTGGTTCTCTCTCATCATTGATATTTCTATCTCTCTCTCCCTCCCTTCCTCTCTGAAATCAATAAAAATATATCTTAAAACATAAAAAATAATCGAGGGACAGTGGCTACCTACTGTGAGGGAGGTTCACACTGGAAGGTGGTAGACAAGAGAGAGTCCTGACACTTTTATATTTTCTGGCTTGTGAGACACAAGAATATATTACCTACTCAAAAAAGAAAGCTAAAAAGTCTTTTCTGGATTTCTTTTCCATTGAGATAGAAGTTAAGGAGAACGTCGTAATGATAATAAATTTCTAGACTCAGATATAAATGAGACAGAAGTTTAATCAGTAGAGTTTAAGCTTTTGTCTTTCTGTTTTCCCCATGAAGTAGCGGAGAGAATAAGAAGAAATGTGAGTGCCCTGACCGGTTTGGCTCAGTGGATAGAGCTCGGCCTGCGGACTCAAGGGTCCCGGGTTCGATCCCAGTCAGGGGCATGTACCTTGGTTGCGGGCACATCCCCAGTAGGGGGTGTGCAGGAGGCGGCTGATCAATGTTTCTCTCTCATCGATGTTTCTAACTCTCTATC
>NW_005369442.1:3367315-3368886 GCF_000412655.1 Myotis brandtii | reverse complement strand
AGGTTGACGGTCAAAAATTCAACTACTGTATTCAATTAACCCATTAACTCTGGCCTTAAGGGAAATTTTAAAAAGAGCCCTTTACTGCAAAGTCAAAACGGATTTTGACTTTATGGTCTGCTCGCTATTTCAATACGAGAAAGTAATATGTGTGATTCATTAAGAAGCAAGTAGTGAAAAAACAAGTGTCGCCCTGACCGGGAACATTAACGCTACATTCCCTGCACCCTCCGCCTCTGGCAATCCCGGCTTCGTTCCCGACCCGGGGTAAGAGGAAAACAAGACCGGGGACACCTGTGTGGCCGGCTTGGGGGGACTCTGCAAATCCTCAATTCGCCCAGCTCCCCACGTTTCCCCCCTTAGAGGTGTCTCCGCGGTCACCTACCCTCGTCTGCGTCATACATTGTGGCAAATGGTCCCCGAACTCCTAACGCTGGAAATCACAGACAAAAATGCGCGAAGCAACCACCGGCACCTGGAGCGTGAGACAAAGTGATTTCCGCATCCGGCGTTCCCAGAACACTCTGCGTCTTCCGCCGAAGGCCACCTACGTAGCCAATGTAAGGTTCACGCATGCGCGAATGGTAGGTTAGCGTGGTAACGGTTAGAAATGCGCAGGCGCAGATTGTGGGCCAACGCCTCCTATGGCTGATTGCGGGGACCGCAACTACAGTCTGAGGATCGGATCCAGCCAATGAAGGTTTTGTTTGTTTTTCAATGTTGTTACACAAATAATGACACCTGAAAAAAAAGAAATCCAATATTTAATAAACAGTTTAAATTGCACTGTAAATCCGCGGCATTTATTGCTCTAGTTTTTGCACTTTTAAAGCCAAAAATCAATGCTTTTTAAAACGTGACTATGGGCGGGTTGTGCCAGCAGTGGCGTGTTGAGGAAGCCTGAAAGTGACAAAATCTTCACTAGCCTCTTTAGCCCGGCGAGCACAATCTAGATCCTGGAACCTTTGTCGCTGCTTTAAGCGGTCTCTCGAGCCTCGGAGCCTTGATGGCGAGAATTAACGGGATTAGGAGCAGGAGGAGGAGTGAAGTGCGGCGGCTGACTAATGACAGCGTGTGGTAGTCGCGGGCTTTAGTCAGCATTCACGCGCGCGCGCCTCTTGGGTTCAGTGCGCGTGCGCGCACTTGGCTCCGCCTCTTAGTTCGGGGCCACGTTCCCCATGCTGCCTGCACGCCTCACCCGCAGACTGCTCTGGCCCTTACTTCGGGGATTAGCTTCCACCGCAGCGCGCCATGGCCTCCGGGAGCCGCTCCTCCAGAGGAGATGCGCGGCCGCCACCTCCTCCCAGCACGCATCGGGCCTGCGACATGGGCTTCCTCTTGGCCCGACGGCGACTGCGGGTCACGAAGGAAGGGATGACATGGAGGAGCATTTTCTGTTCCCCGAATACGTCCCGGAGCCGGAGCCAGAGTCCGCTCCGACCGTGGAAGGGCAGCTGCGGCAGCTGCATCAGCGTCAGGAAGAGGAGGAACGACAGAAGCTACAGCGGCGGGAGGAGCGGCGGCAGCAGAAGCTCCGCGCCAGACTCCGGCCGCACCCGGTCGTCGGGCAC
>NW_005369442.1:3360536-3366925 GCF_000412655.1 Myotis brandtii | reverse complement strand
TGTGGGACGACTGTGCCCGCGCCGGGCTCCAGCGGGCCCCCGGCCGGGGCGGGCCACCTGGTGGGGAAGAGAATTCGAGTCCTTCGGCCAAGTCCCGTACTGTCCTCAGGGACGTGCGGCTGATCAGCGCCAAGACCGGGTATGGAGTGGAAGAGCTCATCTCCGCCCTGCAGCGCTCCTGGCGCTACCGCGGCGACGTCTACCTGGTGGGCGCCACCAACGCGGGCAAGTCTACTCTCTTCAACACGCTCCTGGAGTCGGATTACTGCATCGCCAAGGGCGCCGAGGCTATCGACCGAGCCACCATCTCCTCTTGGCCTGGTGAGCTTTAGGGGGTCCGCCCCCTGCGTTTTCTGAGATGCTTAATGTCCACCAGGAACTGTCTGTAGCCTTCCCGTTAATAATTCTCTCCCTACTTTAATAATACCTCTCTTCTGTGTCAACGTAGTGCTTGGAAATGTAGTAGTTGCAGTCATTTTCTAATAGAAATATCTATGGAGCTCTTCTATATTCCAGGCACTGTTCCAGGCACTAGAGATAAACCAGGCGGCAAAGTCCCTGTTCTCCTTGAGGTTTCCCTTGGAGCTTTACTTTGGATGTGTACATGGAAGTCCTTGGACTTTCTAAACCTACCTCCACTATCTTGAGTTTATTCGTGTGATCAGTATACTCTACACATTTAACCTTTGAATAATTCACTAATGCAGTACGACGTGTGGCTTTGTTGAAAGAAATGTCCATTTTGTGGTGTGTTCGTTTTGTTAATCCTCACCAGAGGATATTTTTCCATTGATTTTTAGAGAGAGTGGAAGGGAGGGGGGAGAGAGAGAGAAACATCACTGTGAGAGAAACATTGATTGGTTGCCTCCCGCATGAGCCCAGACCTGAGACTGGGGATTGAGCCTGCAACCTGAGGTACATGCCCTTGACCAGAATTGAACCTGGGACCCTTCAGTCCATGGACCAATGCTCCATCCACTGACCCAAACTGAATAGGGCTCGATTTTATGGTTTTAACAAACTTCTGTAATTACAAAATGGGTCCTTTTATGACCCTGTTTGTATTTAACATTTGACAAAACTGCCTCATTTGTTCCTTCGAAATCAGTGTTTAACTTACCTGTTGTGGACTTGGGCTGAACTATTCACAGAAGTGCTTTTATGTAAGATGGTAGTATGTGAAAATGAAAAGAAATCAGATCTGCAGATTTGGGATTCACAACCTGGTTGAGCCTGTAAGCCAGTCTCTGAACCTATTTCCTCGTCTATAAAGTAAGAATAATTTTGTCATGAAGTTCAGTGAAATAAAACACAGTACCCAATTCAGTGTGTAGCTCCTCAGAAATGTTACTTTTCTGCCCCATATTCCCTTGTGCAGTTTTATTAAAATATATTTTTTGGTATTTCAGGTACCACACTAAACCTTCTGAAGTTTCCTATTTGCAACCCAACTCCTTACAGAATGTTTGAAAGGGGGAAAAGGCTGAAAAAATATGCAACTGAAGCTGAAGAAGATCTTAGTCAGCTAGAAAGAAAACAACTTAATCTCTTAAAAAAGCATGGTTATGTAGTAGGTAAGCATCTTCTACAAGAAACTCTTGTGTGGTCTATGCTAAAATTCTTTGTTGAGCAACCTGAAATACAGCAGTAAAAGCATTTCCACTAAGATACAGCCCCTCCGTGCAGAACAGTACAGTTGTTGACTCCATGCAGCAGCTGTAAAATAGATGCTCCCTTTCCTTGGTATCTCTTTTCAACCTTCATTTACTAAAAACAGTTTGATTTACAGTAATTTCCCTCATACGCGATGTACACAGCCAGGCACACACTTGATCAATGCAAGAGTGTGACTCCTGCTGTTGTTGTTGTTGTTAATCCTCACCCGAGGATATTTTTCCATTGACTTTTAGGGAGAGTAGAAGAGAGAGGGAAAGACTGAGAGAAACATTGATGTGAGAGAAACACATCAATTGATTGCCTCCTGCATGAGCCCTGACCAGGGCCCGGGCTAGGGAGGAGCCTGCAACCAAGGTACATGCCCTTGACCGGAATCGAGCTGGGGACCCTTTGGTCCACAGGCCAACGCTCTATCCAGTGAGCCAAACCGGCTAGGGCCTGATGATTTTTTTTTAAATTCTTTATTGTTTAGTATTACATATGTCTCCTTTTTCCCCCATTGACCTCTCCCCAGCCATTCCCAGCCCCCACACAAGCCCTCACCTCCCTACTGTCTGTGTCCATGGGTTATGCTTATATGCATGCATACAAGTCCTTTGGTTTATCTCTTAGCGGACAGTGTTTGATGCTTCTATGTCTCTACCTCCCACGCCCCCACTGCCTTTTTAAAAAAATCAAAGCTATATATCATTGTAGTCTCACTTTTATAGCTCATAGTTTTAGTAACTTGTTTGATGCAAACATAAGAATTATCTGTCTGGAATCAAAGGCTTTAAAGGAGTAACTAATTATTCCAATATAACTTATTCTAGGAAGAGTTGGAAGAACATTCTTGTATTCAGAAGAACAAAAGAATGAAGCTGCCTTTGAGTTTGATGCTGATTCACTTGCCTATGACATGGAAAATGAACCTGTTATGGTTACAGATAAATCCACCAAAAAAGTAGAACTGACCCCAGAAGATGTGAAAGATGCCCACTGGTTTTATGACACCCCTGGAATTACAAAGGAAAATTGTGTATGTATTTGATGTGTTTTAAAAACATTAATTTTATTTTCTTTCTCTTACTGTTGATTGTTACAGATGTCCCCCAATTTCTCCACCCTTTCCCTCCCTTCACCCTGCCCCACCCCCCTTCCCATTAAGCCTTCACCATATTATTGTTTGTGTCCATGGGTTATGCATATATGCATATATATTCTTTGGTTGCTTTCTTCCCATCCTCCCCTCTGAGATCCGTCAGTCTATTCTATTTAATTATGCCTCTGGTCCTATATTGTTCTTTTGATTCTACATATAAGTGAGATCAAGTGATATTTGTCCTTCTCTAAATGGCTTATTTCACTTAGCATAATAATCTCCAGGTCCATCCATGCTGTCACGAAGGATAAGAGTTCCTTCTTTCTTACAACCACGTAGTATGCCATGGTGTAAATGTACCACAGCTTTTTTATCCACTCATCAACTATTGGGCACTTGAACTGTAGGAACATTAACTTTCAATTGCATGAGTACTGTCTTAGTAGAACACAAAAAAGAAGATATACTTTCATGATAGACTCAGTTCTGATTCATTCATAGAAATGGTTCAGGGATGAAACTATATGCCATCAAGTTCTATATTTAATTTGTTGGGCTTCACTGTTTACACCCTACTTGTGTCATTGTGCTTGTTACCTTAGTTAGGGAGACATGTATAGAATCTTAGATTTTGAGGTTGGAAGAAATTATAAATATTACTACAGTCCTGCCACCTATTCCATGCTTGAAGTACCTCTATAACATATCCATCAGAGGGCACCCAGCTTGAACTGAAGTGAGGAGTGACTCCTCATCAGCTGAAGCAATGTCACCTTGCCGCCCAGGGTAACCTGTGTGATTCTGACCTGCTCTTTGTATTGAGCTGAACAGTCTTCCTATAACTTGTACCCATTGTTCCTCAAAGCTTTGAAATATGTTAAAGTATAATGTCCTATCTCTTCCTCCCCCTATTCTTTCATTAGTTCATCCAACAAACATTGAATATTTTCTATGCTGACATAATCCAGATTACTTGTCCTTATTTTCTACATGTGTTCTCTCTGAGAGATAAGCTATTCATCAACCAGGCCCCTTTCAGAATGTTTTCTAATTTGTTTTTGTTGTTAAGATTATGACACTAAGAATGACATTTCTCTTGCCCTGGCCAGGTGGCTCAGTTGGTTGGAGCCTCGTCCCATACACCAAAAAGGTTGCAAGTTCTATCCCTGGTCAGGGTGCGTATGGGAGGCAACCCATCGATATTTTCTCTCTGTCTGCCCCTCTTTCTCTCTCAAGGCAATAAACATCTCAGGTGAAGATTTAAAAAATAAAAAGAATGGAATTTCTTGTATGAGTGCCCTCATTTTGGCATCATTTAGAACAAGATTAACGTTACCTGTCTTGCCCTTGTACATTTTTTTTCCCCATTGATTTTTTTTTTAATTTTTTATTTTTTTAGAGGGAGTGGAAAAGAAAGGAAAAGACAGAGAGCTATGGATGTGAGAGAAACACATCAATTGATTGCCTCCTGTACATGCCCAACCAGGATCCGGGCCAGGGAGGAGCCTGCAACCAGGGTACTTTCCCTTGACTGTAATCAAACCTGGGACCCTTTGGTCTGCAGGCCAATGCTCCATCCACTGAAAGTCTCACAACTTTTTATTTATTTGCAGTTTTGATCATCATCATGAATGATCATCATCCATTCATTGACTCAAGTGTACAGCCAGGATACAGCCTTACCTCAGAGCTATTAATCAGCTTCCATTGAATCTGGTTACTGACCAGTATCTAATTCACCTAATTATCTCTGTATCTCCCTGTGAAACAACATTGGTTTCTTAGGTACTTTTCCTTCCTTTGCCTCATCAGGATTACTTAAGAGTTTCATTCTCAGAATGGTATTATCACTTTAACTTCAACTCATGTTTCCCTTTTAGAATCAGGTCAAGGATAGCAGTTACTTTAGTCATATACACTTCTTGTCAAATAGTCAGAAAGGCAAGAATTTGCTAAATATTCTAGCCCAGCAGAATCAGACCCTTAAGTGTTGAGATATAAAGAGTCTTTAAGTTGTTTAAGGTACTTTGCTTCTAGTGTCAGTTTATTGATTAATTTATTTGATGCCTTAAATCAGTTTCCCAAAAGGAACCAAGAAATTCTGTTGTGAAATGGAAGTCTTATGGAAATCTTAGGGTCTAAAAAGTGTTTAAAGGTTTCTTTACTGCAGGTGGCTTTTTTTTTTTTTTTTTTTTTTTTTTTTTTTAGTTGAGAGAGAGAGGAAAGGACAGGGAGATGGAAACATCAATGATGAGAGAGAATCATTGATCGGAAGCCTCCTGCATACCCCATACTGGGCCTCGAGCCCCAACCCATATAGGTGCCCTGACTGGAAATTGAACCATGACCTCCTGGTTCAAAGGTCAATGCTCAACCACTGAGCCATCTAGCCAGGGTGGTATCACATATTTTCTATTTCTTTAAGCAAGTTCACAAAAGTTTTCTTTTATCCCATTTTTTTTTACCTCCCCTATTCTTTTTCTTGTTAAATCAAATTTTGGTTCCTTAAGTCTTACTAGGATATTGTACTTCCTGGCTTTCCTTTTCTGTTTTCTTTAGTCTATAAAGGAACTCTTCATCCTTAGAAGCCACTTTTTGCTGAGTATTTGGGGTAAATAAGGAAACTAAAGACCGGAATTTAGGAAGAGTTTGTTCAAGCTCTTTACCTGTTCCTAAAATGCTGTGACCATTTTGCATTTAATTCGCACATACTTGCCACTAGGACATAAGATAACTTACTACCTTACCTTTAGCTGAAAACTGCTGCTCCTTATAAGCCTTGATGGTGAGAACATTTATTCTCTTTTGGAATTGAATCATCACTGTTTTCAGTTCATGCCAATTTTGACATTAGGGGGATTCTACTGACATAAGAAAGAAAATCGCACACTCATAAATTTATTTTGTCATTACTCAAGATTCAGTTGTGAAACAAGAGTAGAGCTATTAGTAAATTGATTCATTTTGATGAAAAGAATGAATAAATTTTATGTACAGCAAATTATGACATACTTTGGTTTAGTGTGAAGTCTGGAATATTTTTTTCATCACTGTTTATCTCTTAGGTAAATCATATATTTTCAATAAAAGTAATTCTTTCAAAATATCTACCCTTTACTTCACAGATTTTAAAACTTCTAACAGAAAAAGAAGTGAATATTGTCTTGCCAACACACTCCATTATTCCAAGAACTTTTGTGCTTAAACCTGGAATGGTTCTATTTTTGGGTGCCTTAGGACGCATAGATTTTCTGCAGGTAAGGGAAGTCTGTATCATCAAAAAGTTACTTAGTGCCCAGCTGGTGTGGCTCAGTGGTTGAGCGTCGACCTATGAACCTGGTGGTCATGGTTCGATTCCCGGTCAGGGCACATGCCTGGGTTGTGGGCTTGGTCCCCAGTGTGGGGTATGCATGAGGCAGCCAATCAATGATTCTCCCTCATCATTGATGTTTCTATCTCTTTCTCCCTCTCCCTCTTTGAAATCAATAAAAAAAAATGTGACAGTTTTCAGATTTATTTCAAGGAAGCAGATTTATGAACAAGACTGACAAAATGCTGATCATGACTATGTGGGGCATTGATATACTATTCTCTTTTTTTTAAATGCCCATTCTAAAAACTAGGTAAAATT
>NW_005369442.1:3351588-3360411 GCF_000412655.1 Myotis brandtii | reverse complement strand
GGGGCGGAATATGGTAGTTGGGCTTAAAACTGTATCTTCAATAGGATGCTCAGGCCCCATACAGCTTAGCATTAAGAAAAGATACTGCCATATCCTGTGGTATTGTTTCACAGGGAAATCATTGGTCAAACATTTAAGTAAGTACAGGGTTAATATGCACTAAATAAACTCCACACTTCTTTATGTCCCATGTTATGTATGCTTTTATATATGGTTTTGTTTGGGTTTTCATAGCATCATTCTGGGGATTTTAGAGTATCTATAGAAGTGCTTCGGAAAAAGGAAAGTAAAACATGGATATGTTCAACAACACATTTTGCAACTTGCAGGCCATTGCTTTAGTACATTTCTTGGGTTTGGTGTTTGTTCATACTTTGTTGGAAATTTATCTTTACACACTTAAAACCCGTATATATTTCTTTGAAGCTCACAGAAAGTTAATTTTTTAAACAGGGACAGTTGAAGCAGATAGTATTCCCCTTTGTTTTTAACAAAATTACCATTTCTTTAAACAATTATCAATAAGCCTATGAGAAGGAATTATAGTTTTACATCAATTGTTGAAATGCACAGCTTCTGCCACATTGTACCCTTATTCTTAGGCATTAATATAGTTTTATTACCAGTACTTATAAGGGAGCTGTGTTGTTTTTTAATTGTGCCTTTTGCTGTTTTTGCAAGTTTATCATTGTGTAAAATAACTTCTTTCTTTCTTAAGGGAAGTCAGTCAGCTTGGTTTACAGTAGTGGCTTCCAACTTCCTTCCTGTGCACATTACCTCCTTGGAGAAGGCAGACGCTATATATCAGAAGCACGCAGGTGATATATTACTCAAGGTGAGGCGACACACTCTGATGATTGCATGGTTAGGTTAGCATACACCTTGATAGTCCCACAGCTCTGCTAAGAAAGCCTTTGTTAGAACCATCTTTGTTATACCATCAGCTAGCTCTCCCGTCACCTTGTTCTCCTTGAGGATTTGGCTATGAAGTGAAGTGCGCCCTGTAAGAAAAGGGATGTTGGGCTGATCCTAGAATAGCTACTGAGCTGTGTTTTCCCTAGACTACACTGTCCAATATGGTACCCACATGTGGCTCTTAAATTTAAATTAATTAAATAAAATTTAAAATTTAGTTCTTCAGTTGCACTAGCCACTTTTCAACTGCTCAGTAGTCACATCATTGCAGAAAGTTTCATTGGATAATGCTGAGTGAAGAGAAGTTACAGATTTTCTCACAACTGGGGGGTGCTACTGGCATCAAGTGGGTAGAGACCAAGGATGATGCTAAACATTCTGCAGTGCACAGGACAGCCCCTCACAACACAGAATTACCTGGTCCAAAATGTCAGTACTGCCTCCACAAACATAATACGTAATATATGCCTCTCACCACATTTCTTACCTTGCACTTGGATTACTTGTTATTTCCACCTTCTGATTTCTTTGGGGGACGGGACTATACTGTAACATCTATCTTTATCTCCCTAGTGCTAAACACAGAGACATCTGTTAATAAACTAGAGGCCCGGTACACTGATTCATGCACCAGTAGGGTCCCTCGGCCTGGCCTGCACCCTCTTGCAATCCGGGACCCATCGGGGGATGTCAGAGAGCCAGTTTCAGCCCGATCCCCGCAGGATAGGCCAAGGGACCCACCAGGCCTCTAGTATGCACATAAGATCTTTGGTTAATCTCTTCCCACCCTCTCCCCTCACCCTCTTCCCTCTGAGATTCATCTGTCTGTTCCATGTTTCCATGCCTGTGGTTTCCACTCCTGCGTTGAGCGTCTGCCCCCTGATGGTCAGTGCGCGTCATAGTTACTGGACAGTCGGCAGGTTGGCTGGTCACTTAGGCTTTTATATATATAGATTACTATCCAGTCACTTCCAATTCATGGAAACATCTGTAAGCATAGACGCTGAATCTTATATGTGTACCCTTGACTTGTCATGAGGCAGGGATTAATCTTTGTGGGTAGCTAGGACTCTAAGAGCTAACGTATTTGGAAAGATGTTGCCTTAATTGTCCAACATTACTCTTTGTAGAGCTGTATAGAGGGCTGTAAAAATAGTGTAAACTAATAAAGTAGATCCTGCTATCAGGAGTCACCACCCACATGTGACCTTTGGCACTGGGAACTATAGGTTTCCTGTGCTCTTCATTTGACTAGAAGTGATTTGGGGCTTTTTCAACCATTAATGTTTAAAGGATTTTATTCTTGATCATGTACAGAATTACCTTATCAGTGCTTTACTTTATATTAGAGTTATAGGGAATTTAATTTGTACTTCCAAACATCTTCATTTTATCTCAATGAAAGGTTCCAATGGGTGGAAAAGAGCGAATGGCAGAATTTCCTCCTCTTGTTGCTGAAGACATTACATTAGAAGAAGGACTTGGGAAACCTGAAGCAGTGGCTGACATCAAGTTTTCTTCTGCAGGTAATTTTATACCAAGCACTTTTTTTTAATGTTTTTATTGATTTTAGAGAGAGAGAGGAAGGGAGATGGAGAAAGAGAAAGAAACATTAATGTGAAAGAGAAACATGGATCAGCTGCTTCCTGCATGCCCCCTACTGGGGATCTGCCCAAAACCCAGGCATGGGTCCTGACCCAGAATCAAACTGGCAACCTTTTGGTGCACAGGACGATGCCTAACCACCTGAGCCACACTGGCCAGGGCACCAAGCACTTTTTAAAAAGATGAATAAAGTGGCCTTTTTTATTAGAAATGTATCTTAACTAACATAAGGTGACTGTTCTACTGGTACATGCTAGAAAATGCAACCTCCGAAAATAAATTTGTACCTTTTCACAAATGCATGGTATGCGTTTTTAAAATACAGCGTGAAAGAACAGTAGCCTCCTCCCTGCTCCATTTTAAGCTTTAGTTTAGTGTTTTCAATAAGGTAGTTGTTAATATACCTGGCAGGGGAGATACCATGATCACAAAGGTGGTCTTCCCAGGGCGAGGGTTATCCATTGCACTCCAGATGTGCCGACCCCTGCGATTTCCCCAAATGTGGGAAACCCAACTGCATAGTTGTGATAGTGGGGGGCAAGGGGGAAGATAGTTGCCAACACCATTTTGTGTTCTGCTGTGTGCCTGCATAGGTTGGGTTGCAGTAACGCCTCAGTTTAAAGACAGACTACATCTCCGAGGCTATACACCTCAAGGAACAGTGCTGACGGTCCGGCCACCTCTCTTGCCACATATCGTTAACATCAAAGGAGAGCGCATCAAAGGAACTGTGGCCTATAAAACCAAGAAGCTTCCTTCCCTTGTGTGCAATCTGCAGAAGAAGAAAAACAGATGAAAATATGGAGTTGGCTTTGCTCGCGCTGGTATTAACTATGTAGCTATAATCAAGCTCCCCTGTGCCCACGCTTTTAACTACTCAGAACTGTGCCTATTTGTATTGAGTTTGTAACTATAAGTTGTTTTTTTGTAGGGTGTGTGTATGCATGTGTGACCCAAATATGCCTAAAAAGGAGTTCTGCTACATTCAAGTTTCTCTCACTACTGTTTTTTTATTGACACCAGATGTCATTCCTTATTTGGAGTCTGAATGAGAGTTCAACTTAGCAATTGGCATATGAAAAAGTGGCAGAAAATCAATTTCTCCAAAGTAAGATAGAAGTGAGTAGGTGGCTCTGCACCTTGTAGTCATCCAAGGATCCAACTGGTGGAATACTCCGTGGCTTCCATCTGTAGGTCTCTGGTGTTTGTTCAAGTGGCCATCCTTTTCCAGTGAGAGGGAAGAGGGACAGAGATGAAGAGCCGGCAGCTTCCCTGCTTAAAACAAGCAGGCAAGACCTGGAAGTTGCATCCATCATTTCACACAATCCATCGGTGGGTCAACAGTCACCTTGCCATACCCATCCACAAGAGAGCTGGGATGTAGAGGGAAATAGGGACCATTTCAGATTTTTATTACTGAAGGGGAGAATGGACACTGGAGAACAAGCAGAAGTTTACCTGACATGAGTTAAAAGTGTCTGAAAGATCTTAGGTACAGACGGATTCAAGTTATATCTTTCTAGCAACCATAGTCTATTCTACAACGGTCAGAGAATGTAACCATTTTAACATTTGTGTATACTGTATAACATTACATTAATCAGAAGTTTATACCTTTTATTATTCCTAGCTAAATACAATGAACAATTGGCAAGTCAAGTCCCAGATCCCGAAGTTGAGTAAATGCTAGTGGGATACATTGGCCTGAATTGCATTCAGATCCATGAATTTTCTGTTGACTCAGATTTAGCATACGTTCCCTGTCAATGTGTATCCTCTAGCCCCCTTCTCTCTAAGGCCTCTTAGAATAAGATGCAACTTGTAAAACTTTGTAGCCCTCACTTCCATTGTGTTTCAAAGTGAGTACTATTGGCATTTGGGGAAGGTAGTTCTTTTTTTTTTTTTTTAATATATTTTATTGATTTTTTTTCAGAAAGGAAGGGATAGGGATAGAGAGCTAGAAACATCAATGAGAGAGAAACATCGATCAGCTGCCTCCTGCACACCCCCTACTGGGGATGTGCGGGCAACCAAGGTACATGCCCTTGACCGGAATCGAACCTGGGACCCTTCAGTCCGCAGGCCAACGCTCTATCCACTGAGCCAAACCGCTTAGGGCGGGAAGGTAGTACTTTATGTGTAAAACTGCATTTATTAAATTCCAGTAGCAACTCCCCCATACCCCATCAGTCACTGACAACCTAAAAGTACCGCTGACGTTTCCAAACCCACCCTCTAGAGCAGCGGTTCTCAACCTGTGGGTTGCGACCACTTTGGGGGGCTAAAGGCCCTTTCACAGGGGTCGCCTAAGACCATCGGAAAACACATATAATTACATATTGTTTTTGCGATTAATCACTACGCTTTAATTATGTTTAATTTGTAACAATGAAAATACATCCTGCATATCAGATATTTACATTACGATTCATAACAGTAGCAAAATTACAGTTATGAAGTAGCAACAAAAATAATTTTATGGTTGGGGGTCACCACAACATGAGGAACTGTATTAAAGGGTTGCGGCATTAGGAAGGTTGAGAACCACTGCTCTAGAGGGCAGTAGCTTCCCAAGTCAAATTGGTGGCTGATTTCTAGTTTTTCATTATGGACAGAATGAAATACCATTAATTTTATAAGTTAAATTGTAGCCATTATATTCCTATCTACTGTTTATAGTTTGAAGCTTAGGCCTGACTCCTTAGATAGAATGAAGGAAATACTGTAAAACTGGCATTTATAGAGAAATACAGAACCTAAAAACTGATGCTATCATCAACCTGATAATTTCTAAATATGTATTTCAAAAAGCAGAACATTTCTCCCTCCTTCTCTCTAGGCTTTTAAAGTTTTGAGTGTTTTTTTATTTCAGAGAGAAAATGGGAGAGGGAGACAAGGATAGAAACATTAATGATAATTATTGATCAAGTGCCTCCTGCATGCCCCCTACTGGGGATCGAACCTGCAACCTGGGCATGGGAATCAAACCATGACTACCTCGATGCTCAACCATTGAGCCACACCGGCTGGGCCAAAGATTCCATTTTTAAACATTAATAACATATTCTCAGGTCTTTTGCCTCTAAAATTCAATGCTTTTGTTTCATAAAGTCTGACTGAGGCATATCTTAAAATGTTCCAAGGTGCTTTGTTAGGAGTTTCAAACATTACAGTTTACTAAATAAGTTTGTGTCCCTAGTTATTTTCTCACCTATAAAGTGAGGAAAGAGCAGATTTTTCTGAACCTTTTATGATTCTCAGTAAAAAGGCAGGAAATGGGTGGTTCTGAAACCTCACACAAAAAAGACCATGCCTAGACAGTCAAGGACTTCTGCTAGGATCTGGTATTAATTTACTTCATATTCTGCCAACCTAATGCAGCCCAGATCACAGCTGCCTATTCAGCTGTTCCACAGTGGATTGTGCTTTAAGAAAATTCTGTTACTATATTGGTTTCTGAGCTTTAGTCAGTTTACTGATACTTCTTAATCCATTAGTCAGAATATAAAGACTTCCCTTGAATCAGTAATCATTGAAGCTAAGTCAGGACAGCCCCCTCACTTCCACAGAACAGGTTGTTCTGAGTGACTAGAAAGCAAGTTTATATTAGGTCATTTACTTGGATCTGCAGGCCTGTGGTGTTCAGTATGTCACTTCTTTGTATTTGTGACACCTAAAAGGACAAAGTATGTGCCACTAAAGGGCTTTTTTACTTCAATGTAATATTAAACTCAGAAGTTTTTTTGTTTTAATATATTTTTATTGATTTCAGAGGGTAAGGGAAAGGGAGAGAGAGAAATAGAAACATTAATTGCTGGGCTGCCTCCTGCACGCCCCACACTGAAGATTGAGCCCGAAACCCGGGCATATGCCCTGACCGGGAATCGAACCGTGATCTCCTGGTTCTGGTTCATAGGTCTACGCTCAACCACAGAGCCACACCGGCATGGCTCAAGTCAAAGCTTTATTTTTAAAAGTTACACCTCCTTTTTCCTCCTTTAAAACAGCACCATTTTTTCCAGTTACTGAGACAAAATTAAGTTTAACACATTTTGTATTTTTAGTCACCATAAATGGCAAGCCATACGGATCTTTAGAACTTTACCATGTAGTTCCCCAGAGTCTAAATTTGTTTGTTACTTAAGACACTCACTTCCCATGGCCACTGAGAAGAAGTTGAGTACAGATGCACGCTTATGCGCTTCTGTTTTTTGATCATTCAGACACTTCTTCAAAATGGAGATCAAGACTAGTTTTCTGCAGATGACTAACTTGGAGCTTCAGCTGTGCCAGCCATGGCAGAGTTGTTATTGCCTCACTGAGTAGGCACCCAGTGCTGGGAGAGCTGTTTCGTAGACAGCCTCTGATCATTTACCCTGGCTTCCCTCCCACTTGGCTCTGCCTTGTGGAGCAATAGAATCATTTCCATTCTTTCTCAGACTGTTCCATTTTGTCTTGGCTGCTTTCCTCCTCCCTTGGGGATTGTTTTCTCTCAACTGTCAAAGAGTAATGCTTAAACATTAAAAACAAGACTTCAGGCTCATGTGACTCGAATAGGGAGCACCTCTGCCTGCTCTCAGTGTCTCTCCGTTGTGTCTGATGCCCTGTAGTGGGAAGGACATGGTTCAAGTCTAATACTTTAACATCATTTAGGAATGATGCCTCATGGTTTCCCTTAATGTCAAAGAGCATCCTTATTTTCTCTTTGAAAATATATTTAGTAAAGGAGTTTCATGATCTGAATATTTCTGAGTTTGTCTAGATCAGTGGTAGGCAAACTCATTAGTCAACAGAGCCAAATATCAACAGTACAACGATTGAAATTTCTTTTGAGAGCCAAATTTTTTAAACTTAAACTACATAGGTAGGTACATTGTTATTAACTTAATTAGGGTACTCCTAAGGCTTAGGAAGAGCCACACTCAAGGGGCCAAAGAGCCGCATGTGGCTCGAGAGCCGCAGTTTGCCGACCACGGGTCTAGATCATCCTTAAAACAACCATTGCTTGAACCCCGTGGATTCCTGTTTTTCAAAAACTTCCTTTTACTTCCCAAATAATTCTCAGAATCAACCTAGTGGAAGAATGTATTGGGTCTTAATATTTCATTGGTAGATGCAATAGGTATGATGCTTAATCACAGACATTGTCAGTACCTTTGGCCAGTAGCTGAAGTAAATTTGAGAAAACTGAGGCCACACAAAAAAGACACACATATACTAAAGAACACCATCAGTGAAAGCCTGCCAAGATAATTTCTTACTTTTCAGTAAGTCCCTGGAAAATGGGCATTCAATGAATGCATGAATGAATGAATTAGGAGAATGAGGGCATTTTTTTGTTTGGTTAGTTTATATCTTCCTTGGACAATAGCAACAGAACAGATTTAAATTTGCTTAGTAGCATTTACACTTTTCTAGGGTTTCTTCCTTTCTTGCATAAAGGTAGTAGTACTTCATGTTAGTTATATTTCAGACTACTCATAGTTTCAATAATCATGATAGCCCACATACACTGGGGCCTTGACTTATGAGTTTAATTCGTTCCGTGACGGAGCTCATAACTCAAATTACTCGTATGTCAAATCAAAAAGTGAACGAGTGAGACACGTGATACTGGGCTGATGTTGTGGCGTTCACTGTGACGTTCGCTGCGCCAACTAGTGGTGGGGTATCTGAAACTGGCTTGTAACCCGAATTTTAGCTCGCAACTCAAAGCAAAAAATTGGCCGAGAGACGGCTCGTATCTTGAAAAACTCGTTAGTCGGGACACTCGTAAGTCAAGGCCCCACGGTATCATATTATTCTTTTATATAATAACCAGAGGCCTGACACACAAAATTTGTGCGTGGGTACAGTCCCTAGGTCTGGCCTAAGATCAGGGCCATCTTCCCCAGCTGCCCGCAGCCGGCCCCGCCCCCTGCCACCACCCACCCCCGGTTCCCTGTTCACCATCAGGTGATAGGTGCCTGGGACCGAGAGTTCGGCTGTTCCTGGCAGGCTCGCCGGCCCCGCCCCTGCAGTGGGTGGCCATCAGGCGATCAGAGCCTGCCAGCAGGGGAAAGGGACCAAGAAGTGGTCAGTGTGCCTCATAATGACTGGTCCAGTGGTTGTTCTGCCGTTAGGGTGAATTTGCATATTACCCTTTTATTATATAGGAAGGCCCAGTGCATGAATTCATGTATCAGTGGAGTCCCTCGGCCTGACCTTTGGGATCGGGCTGAAACCAGCTCTCCAACATCCATTGAGGGGTCCTAGATTGCAAGAGGGTGCAGGCCAGGCCAAGAGACCCCACCAGTGCACTGT
>NW_005369442.1:3327593-3351286 GCF_000412655.1 Myotis brandtii | reverse complement strand
GGGGGGGGGGGGGGGGAGGGTCCTGCAGCCTGGCCTGCAACGATGCCAGCATCCCGCGCCCTGGTCTCTGGCCAGAGGCCCCTCCCTCTGCACAGCCAGGGCGCAGGATGCTGGGCCCCCGGTCCCTCTCTCTGCACAGCCGGGGCGTGGGACACTGGGCTCGTGTCACCAGGGCGACGCCGCCAGCATCCGCCCCCCGCCCCCCGCCGCTATGGGTGCCACCATCTTTGTCACAGAGTGACAGTTAATTTACATATTATTCTTTTATTAGATAGGATAATAGTTAGCTCTTGTATTGAGCCAAGCACTCTTTGAAGTGCTTTACACATATTAACTGAATCCTTACAATCCCATGCAGGAAGTATTATTACCTGCATTTACAGATGAGGAAAGTGAGGCACAAATAATTTGCCCAGGGTTACACAACTAATAAGTGATTGATTCAAACCAGCACCCATGTGGGTTTTTTAAATTATACAGTAAAACTGGCTTGTTTTCCTTTTGATATATAGTTCTATGGGTTTTAATATCTGTATAGGTTCATTTAATGACCACCATAATCAGAATACAGAACAAGTCCTTCAACACCCACCCATGTTTTTAACCACTATACAGTACTTCCTCTCTGAACCCATCACAAGTCTAAAGGCCAGAACTTTTCAATCTCAGGAGGGAAACATGTTATCTCAAAAAAGAAAGGTAGCTCACTTTGAAGACCTTCAAAAGTAATGAGCCCAGCCAGCATGGCTCAGTGTTTGAGCGTTGACCTATGAACCAGGAGGTCATGGTTCAATTCCCAGTCAGGGCACACGCCCAGGTTGTGAGCTTGATCCCCAGTGTGGGGCATGCAGGAGGCAGCCAATCAATGATTCTCATCATTCTATCTCCCTCTCCCACTCCCTTCCTCTCTGAAATCAATAAAAAAATATTTTCAAAAAAGTAATGACACAAATTTCTTGTTAACTGTAACTGCCACTTAATTGTCTTTTTAGCTTCCTTTGAACCCTACCATATACAATTCTACCCTAAAAATTACCTCTCAGAGCTGGGAAGGTGTGTGTGTTTTGCTATATCCTTGCAGTCTTACTTTACCAGTGCTATCCAAACCTAAACAAATGTCTCAGTGTGATTTCCACGCTGCCTTACCATCTCAGATAGTTTTATATTGACTGTACTTTCATGGCTGTCTGGGAATCTTTTCACATTTGCTAATGAGTTTTGCCAAGTACCACGGACAGATCACAGCATGAGTGGAAATCCTGACCTACAATTCTGATTAGAAAATTGTAGCCCAGCCGAAACCGGTTTGGCTCAGTGGATAGAGCGTCGGCCTGCGGACTGAAGGGTCCCAGGTTCAATTCCGGTCAAGGGCACATGCCTGGGTTGTGGGCTCAATCCCTAGTAGGGGGCCTGCAGGCAATCAATGATTCATCATTGATGTTTCTATCTCTCCCTCTCTGAAATCAATGAAAACATAGTTTTAAAAAAAGGAAATCACTGAACATGTACTAAATTGAGATAAGCTTCCCACATTATCCCATTTGATCATTACAGTACCTCTGTGACATAAATATTGTCTTTAAAAAAAGAAAAAAGAAAAAGAAAATTGTAGCCCTAGCTGTTTTGGCTCAGTGAATGGAGCGTCGGCCCTGTGGACTGAAGGGTCCCAGGTTCGATTCCGGTCAAGGGCACATGCCTGGGTTGTGGGCTCAGTCCCCATTGGGGGGCCCATGCAGGAAGCAACTATTAATGATCCCCTCTAATCATTGTTTCTCTCTCTTCCTCTCCCTTCCTCTCTGAAATCAATGAAAATATTTTTAAAAACAAGGGAAAAGATTTACTCCCTTTAAAAAAAAATTGTAAGATACAGGAAATTTGGAATGGAAATATCTAGAACAGCGGTTCTCAACCTGTGGGTCGCGGCCCCTTTGGGGGTCGAACGACCCTTTCACAGGGGTCGCCTAAGACCATCAGAAAACACATATATAATTACAAATTGTTTTTGTGATTAATCACTATGCTTTAATCATGTTTAATTTGTAACAATGAAAATATATCCTGCATATCAGATATTTACAATTTATAACAGTAACAAAATTACAGTTATGAAGTAGCAACAAAAATAATTTTATGGTTGGGGGTCACCACACATAAGGAATTGTATTAAAGGGTCGTGGCATTAGGAAGGTTGAGAACCACTGCTCTGGGAATCCATTGTAAATCTATCAAATAAGAAATATGATGTGCCCTAGCTGGTTTGGCTCAGTGGATAGAGCATCAGCCTGCAGACTGAAGGGTCCCAGGTTTGAATCCGGTCAACGGCACATGCCCGGGTTGGGGGCTCAGTCCCCAGTAGGGGGGTGTGCAGTAGGCAGCAGATCAATGATTCTCTCTCATCATTGATGTTTCTATCTCTCCCTCTCCCTTCCTCTCTGAAATCAATAAAAATATATTAGAAAATAAAAAAGAAATATGATGCTAATTTAAATTTACCTCAGGAGTCAGATGCATATAGAGCAACTATGAGACTGAGGAAAGGAGGAAGAGGCTGTGAAATTCTTACTTTGGTAAATTTAAAAGAGAAGGAAAAAGAAAAAAGTGCCCTGGCCAGGTAGCGAAGTTGGTTAAGATCATTATCCGGATATGCCAAGGTTGCGGGTTTGATCCCCCATCAGGGCATATACAAGAATCAACCAATGAATAAATAAATAAATAAGTGGAACAACAAAATCGATTTCTCTCTCTCTCTCTCTCTCTCTCACTCTAAAATCAATAAATTTAATTTAAAAAGTTTATAAGGACAAAAGGATGGGGGTTTGAGGAAGAATCCAAGCTGAGAATGCTGAGGCCCTAGAAATGTTTTTTTTTTCTGGCTCTACAGCCAGGGAGAGGGACGGTGACATGGATTGGAAATGAAAAACAAAAAAGATTGAAACCCAAAAAGGAACTGAACTATCCCCACCACTTAATGTGAAATCAAAATGAGGGGAGGAGGGAAGAAAAAAAATTAGGTAAAAAGTTGTAACATGAAAGATTTTTAAATATTTATGAACTTCATCATATTTTTATAGAGTTGTTAACTTTGTAAAGACTACTTAGTTGACATTTAGTGAAAGTGATCCAATGTTCTTGCAGGATTTGGGATCTGGGGATATACTCTGATTTTCCAGGCTCTACTGTAAAGCATTTATATGAGCAAATCCAGGAGATCTACCTCCACAAGGGGTCCTTCTGGCTTTCACCAAAGTCCTGACTTAAGTCTGTATCCTCTGCCTCTATCTGCATGGGGAGAGCTGACCTGGGGCTGCTTGCCAATAAGCCATCTGCTTATCAGCCAGAACTCCAGCCAGTGTTAGTGCAGTTTACAGGAGGGTGTGTATGTGTGTGTGTGTGGGAGTGGGGGAAGAGGGTCAGTCAGTCTGGTGGATTCCAAGCAGAAACACAACCATGTCAAGGCTGGTTGTTGCTCTCACCTATGCTGCTGTCTAGAATGGATATCCTGTTTAGTTAGGTATGTCTCCACCACTACCTATCAATTCTAGGAGACAGACACATAAACCTCTTGTAAGTGTCTGCAACTCAAGTGATATTCTAATAAATTGATCAAAAGAGACAATGCTAAGACCTACAATACAGCAGACTCAGAACCAAGAACACTTTCAAGTAAATCCAGTTCTTAACATTTCCAAATAGTTACTACATAATGAATATAGCTTGTTATCTAAAAACGCCAGCTTATATTCAGTTGTAGGCATTAACAGAATCAAGGCACAACTGTTTGATCCTAGTTTACTTTTATCTGAAAATGGTGTAATCTTACTGCCGGTAAGCTTCTTAAGGTCTTTAGTAAATATACACTGGTTAGATGTTATGATAGAGGGAAGCCTAATTTTTTTTAATCCTCACCTGAGGATATTTTTTCCCTTGATTTTTAGAGAGAGTGGAAAGGAGAGGGAGAGGCAGAGAGAAACACCAATGTGAGAGAGACACATCAATTGGTTGCCTCCTGTGTGCCCCCAACCAGGGCCGTGAGCTTGAACTAAGGTATGTGCCCTAAAACATAATGGAACCTGGGACTCAGGCTGATGCTCTATGCACTGAGCCAAACCAGCTAGGGCAAGGGAAGACTATTTATAGAGGGAAGGTTATTTAAAGAGAGCCCTCTGTATCATATTAACATAATCAACCTTGTTAATTAAAAACACTCAGATTAGGCTGAAATCCCTTTGACCAACCATCCTATTCTTCCTTTTATTTTAGCATCCATTTCCCACATTACATTCTTCACTTAATCTGACAGTGACAGCAGACCTGCCACTTACTACTTGTGTGACATCAAGCAACTCATCTTCAGGAAGCAAAGTGGGAGTAATAAACTATTTTTCAGGATGTTAAGGGGTCTAAATCAATGTAATGTAGTTAGAACAATGCTTGGTTCTAGTTACTCGTAACGCTAATGCAGGCTCTCCAGTTTCATGCAAAATGTTCCCCAATACTGGGAATCCCCAGATGACTCACCTGACTCATGACTAAGGTCTGCCTACTCTTCATGAAACAAACCACTTTCTTCCTCCCAAATAGCTCCCTTTAATGGAATTTCCCACTTGTGTGCACAGGGCACAGAGCAGCCACACACAATGTCGCCTCCCATATCTACTGTCATTACTGACCAAGGGAATTATCATGTTCACTAGTGTCCCTACAGAAGAGGTTCTGTCGGTGCTTCTAACACTGCTTATGACCATTACGGCCCTTGCCTCTCAGGATTCTAGGTACTGCAATCACCATTGTTACCTTTGCTACTTCTAACTCCAAGGACCCATGCTTGCTACTGAGTAAACTTGCCTTATTCTCAATATTTTAAGGTAAGCTGTATCTTGTCAGAAAATCTTTGTTCTTTAATGCAAATAAGACTCCTGCTGGATTCCCCACACTGGTCCACTAGATATGGCTGAATTCCAGCTAAGGTTGTAGCTTATGCTCATGTAGGAACCTCTACTTTATCAAATTGTTATCTAATATACCATTTATGAGGGTTCAGCCATTGTGGCTCAGTGGTTGAGTATCGATCAACCCATGAACCAAGAGATCACAGTTTGATTCCTAGGCAGGGTAGGTGCCTGGGTTGTGGGCTCCATCCCCAGTAGGGGGCGTGCAAGAGGCAGCCGTAGGATGTTTCTCATCATTGATATCTTCTATCTCTCCCTCTCCCTTCCTCTGAAAATAAAAAATAGTGTGTGTGTGTGTGTGTGTGTGTGTGTGTGTATAATTCATTCAGCCCAGTAATGTTAAGTGCCGAGGTGCTATTCCCCTACTATACCTATGCTGAACGTTAGATGTTGGACATGTTATTCACTGTTATTTTAAACAACACTAAATTAAATATTCCAAATACATACATCTTCTGGGTGAAAACAAGAAGAGTGTAAGACTTGACTACTACTTGCAAATCTGAAAGTTCTATCTTAATAACACAAGCATAAGCTTAACTTGTAAGGTTTAAGAAATTATGGGTCCTCTGAACCACTCCACAAATACTTCCAGACTGTCAACAAATTTTGGCAATAAGGACGTCAGAAAAAGACATTAAAGCGATTAAACCATAATATATATCCATAACTATAGAACATTATGCAGTAGTTATAAAGAATGACCTTCAAATTAAAGTTTTGCAAATTGCAGGATATCAATAACCTTATGTAAAAAGCATAAAAATCATGCATTTCAACATGCATACACATGGAGGTGAACAGTTACCAGTAAACCATCAACAGTAGTTAACTCTAAAGAAGCTAGTGAGCCCTGACCGGTTTGGCTCAGTGGATGGAGCGTCAGCCTGCGGACTGAAAGGTCCCAGGTTCGATTCCAGTCAAGGGCGTGTGCCTTGGTTGCGGGCACATCCCCAGTGGGAGGTGTGCAGGAGGCAGCTGGTCCATGTTTCTCTCTCATCGGTGTTTCTAACTCTCTATCCCTCTCCCGTCCTCTCTGTAAAAAATCAATAAAATATTTTTTTTTTTAAAAGAAGAAGCTAATGAGAGTAAGAGGTGAAAAACTGAGAGGAAGAAGAAGAAAGCTAGTCAAGATGGATTTTGTTTAAATTTTATGGAAATGTAGTTCTGTACACATTATGTGATTTTCAAAATAATTAGAGCACACAGAAAAAGAAATAAAAGGTGTGATATTTCAAAATCAATAAAAGAATTAGGTTATTGTTCTCTAGAATTTCCCCTTCCGGTGGGGAAATCTTGACTACTAGTAAATTTCCATTTGCAATGTAAAAAATGTTATAGTACTGTTATGACTTAAGCAGAGAGAAATTTAATGTGCCAGCATTCCAAAGTATTTGGTCATAAGTAAGAATCCTTTAGTATATTAACAGACTGTAAGAAGTCTCATTTAGGGAGCTGGAAAGGGCACACCACCACCACCACCCCCCCCACACACACACACTGGCTAAATTGGGGTAAATGAAATGATTGTCAGCGTACACGTGAAAAGAACATGAGTCTCCAGGGATAAGGGATCAATCAATCAGAAGATTATCAACTTATATACAGAAGGTACAAGAGCCAGCCCAAAATCACTGGGTTTGCCCTGGTCCATCTGGCTTAGTGGTCAGAGCTTAGACCTGTGCACCAAAGGGTTGAGGGTTTGATTCCCAGTCAAGGGTACATATCCAGGTTGCAAATTTGATTCCCAGTCCTGGTAGGGGCACATGTGGGAGGGAACCAATCTCTCTCTCTCCCTCCCTCCCTCTCTCCCTTGCCCTCTCTAAAAATCAATGGAAACAATATCATCCAGTGAGGATTAATAAAAATTTAAGATCATTTGCTTTGTTGAGGAATAAGAGTTTCAATATATCCTTCCACAGAATATTAATTATAAAGGGAAAAAATAACTTCACAATGAAATCTGGTGGACAACACCTTAAACAAATAATATAAATGAACGCAACCAACAATGGGATAAAATGACATCATGTGCCTTCCTATGTAATTAATGCCCAAGGTTAGTATTTGTGACAAAATGCATAACTAAAACCATGCAGGAACAATCAGAATCATCCAAATTAAGGAACATTCTTTAAACATCAGGCATGTACTAGTACTCTTCAAACTCCTGTCATTAAGGACAAAAAAGGAATTGTTCCAAATTAAAGAAAACTGGAAAGATGTGATAACTGAATGCAATGGGTGATTAGGAACAGGGGGATTGTTTAGTACTAAGACATTTGGCACAACTCAAATAGACTGTATATTAAATGATACCCCAATCTTAAAAGTCCTGAATTTGATTTAGTGTGGTTGTGCAAGAAAATGCCCCTATCTTTAGGAAATACAAACTGACATAAATATTCATAGAGGAAGGAGTATGCTTGCAATAATTTCTAATGGTTCAGTAATACATATAGAAAGTAAATGAGAATGGTGAATCCAAGTGAGGGGTACACAAGACTTTAAGGGGAACATTCTTGCAGCTTCTCTGTAAGCTTGAACCCGCCTCAAAATAAAGTTTCTTAAAGTCTCTTTTTTAAAAAAATATATTTTATTGATTTTTTACAGAGAGGAAGGGAGAGGGATAGAGGGTTAGAAACATCGATGAGAAACATCTATCAGCTGCCTCCTGCGCACCTCCTACTGGGGATGTGCCCACAACCAAGGTACATGCCCTTGACCGGAATCGAACCTGGGATCTTTCAGTCCGCAGGCTGACACTCTATCCACTGAGCCAAACCAGTTAGGGCTTAAAGTCTTTCTTAACATTTTTGCTATTTTCTGCTACTTGGGTTGACCCTCCTTGCCTTGTTAATGTTAAGAGATCCAGAAAAAAATACCTTAATCTGTCTATGAACCAAGAGATATCTGCATTATCAGAATTTTAAAAATACAGTAAAATTACCATTGTACTATATTCATTCATTGAAAACAAGGATATACATCTTACACAGAATTCTTGGCCTAATTAACAAGTATTTGCCCTACTAAGGACCAGATACTGTTTTAGGTGCTTGGAAAAAACAAACAGTGCACATACTGACTCTAAAGGATATTATAACAGACACAAAAGCCCACATACTACCTTAACATTAAAAGCCCACTCTTGCAAAACATGCAGGACAACCAGATGAATTATACAACTTGATCATACTCAAATAGTGGAGGCATTTTATATACTTAAGGATACTCAGTTTATCTAGAAGAAATCTTACAATTGTATGCCAAGCACTAGGCTAAGTGTTCAATAAGCATTTAAAACTCAAAGCCACTGTATAGATGTCCCCGTTTTATAGATGAAGAAACAGGGTTATTAAAGCTGAAATAATTCCTTCCAATTTTAGTGGTAAGGAAGGGAGCCCTATTGTGAACCCAGCTCTAACTCTAGGCCTTGCAGAGCACTTGATACAGTGAGCAACAAAATCCTTTGAAAAGACAATTTTACATTGAAATTTTCCCTGTTAGCCCTGGCTGGTTTGGCTCAGTGGATAGAGCGTCGGCCTGCAGACTGAAGGGTCCCAGGTTCGATTCCGGTCAAGGGCATGTACCTTTGTTGCGGGCACATACCCGGTAGGGAGTGTGCAGGAGGCAGCTGATCGATGTTTCTAGCTCTCTATCCCTCTCCCTTCCTCTCCGTAGAAAATCAATAAAATATATATTTTAAAAAAAGAAATTTTCTCTGTTAGCAAACATTAGCACACTGTTCTTAGAACCTTCACTAATCTGATGGAGCTGAAGATGAGAGCGATAAAGAAGAGCTCATACTACTGGGTCAAGCCCTGAGACATTAGGGGGGAAAAATGCAAATGTATGAGTATGTCACATGTAAAAATCGTATCAGGGGTAAGCCTCTAGGAAAGCAGCAGCAAGGGATTAAAATCATTGTTTCTTTGAAGACAACAAACCAAATCAGTTATCAATAGTATTTCTATATTCAGATAAATTCCCCATATATCCTTGATCAGGCAGAAATTTCCAAGCTCCTTGTCATTGATTCTACTATCCCAATAAATGTCTAGAAACTCGTTTTGCTTTGTTGCTTATTAAAGAATCTTACAGGAGGGGGAAGAGAGTGAATAACTCTCATCAATCTATACTAATAAAAGGGTAATATGCTAATTAGGGCAGACGTCTTCCAGACGTCCATCCGGACATCCATCTGGACAAAGCCACAGCGGCTGCAAGGGCCTAGGGCCTGCACCACTCAGGAGAGGTGGGTGGGTCCAGTGCTCGCACGGGAGGGGTGGGCCGGTCCGGTGCCACCAGTCCAGAGCTGTGGCTCCTTTTGCAGAGGCGGTGCCACACCCCCTTCTGCAAAGGTGGCGTGGCCAGGTCCCAGTGCCGCCCCTTCCACAGAGGCAGCAGCGTGGGCTCAGTCCAGGTGCCACGCCTCTGCAGAGGCTGGACTGGGTGCAACTTGCTGTGACTCAACCTCCTACAGCCCCTCCCCCAGCTGACCTGGCCCCAGATCGCCCCCCACCCACCAGTGGGCGGGGCCAGCACTAAAAAGCCAGGGCCGAGGGCCAGCAGCTGCAGCGGACGGCAGTGGCAGTAGCAGCGGGGTGATGGGAGCAGGGCCTTCTCCTGATCAGCCCTGTCGCCTCCCACAGAGGACATCCCCAGAGGGCTCCTGGACTGGGAGAGGGGGCAGGCCGGGTTGAGTGACCCCCCTCCAGTGCACGAATTTTCATGCACCGGACCTCTAGTTCAAATATAAAATGCTGTAAGACTCAGAGGATATTCCAGGTCTCTCACTGCATCAGGACAGAATGCAAATCCCAGTTACTTTGATGCTTTGCATAGCCAGAGAGGTTCTTCAACTCCTCCCTTTTCTCTCAACTTCACAAAAACATAAGCTCAATTGTTTTTCCATTAACAAAAGAAGCAAATTCCTCCTAATAAAATGGTCTATCACAGGGGTCGCCTAAGACCATTGGAAAACACATATTGAATATATAATTACATATTGTTTTTGTGATTAATCACTATGCTTTAATTATGTTCAATTTGTAACAATGAAAATACATCCTGCATATCAGATATTTACATTACGATTCATAACACTAGCAAAATTACAGTTATGAAGTAGCAACGAAAATAATTTTATGGTTGGGGGTCACCACAACATGAGGAACTGTATTAAAGGGTCGCGGCATTAGGAAGGTTGAGAACCACTGCACTAGATTGTTACCCCAAGCAATAAAGATTGCCATGACCTTTTTAGACACTATGGGTTGTCTGGAGAAAAATAATTTAGAAAATTATTAATACATTTGCAATTTCAGCAAAATAAATCTGGATTCCTTGATACCTGATGTGCCAATAATAAACAAAGGCATAATATGCTTTTAAAAACTTTATTTCAACATAACTATGCTTACAGAAATACACTCATATTGGTTAATAGAATGCAATTTAAGTTTAACTTATTTTACATGATTTGGACCAAAAACTTGGTACATGGTTTAAACATTAACAAGAAAAAGAAAGAAGATTTGCAATGTTTTATTTTTCATCTATTACAAATGTATATAAAAGATCCTCCAAAGGCTGCTAAAGCAGGCAGCAAGAACCTTGAGAAATTAACCTTTGGTTTGTCTCTGAAAAATAACACGTATTGCACTGTAAGTTTATAAAATTGGTACAACAAAACAGTGTTGCAATGTTTCAATGCCAGTTTACAAAGTTCAATAACTAACTAACTAATGGATGCTGAAAAGAGTGGGGAAAGCCTATGTATACATGTGAAACTGAAAAGCTATTTTTTTTAGTCAATATTGCATGTAGATTGCAAATCTACACAAAGCAGGATTCAGATAATTTCCTGAATCTGAATTAACACTATCAGCTCAGTTTATCTGCTGAGGTCAAGAAGGAAACTCCACACACTAGCTATTTTTCTGATTTATGCAAAAAAGAAAATTATATTCCTTCCCCAGCTTTTCAGTCCAAAACTGATATACTACAGGCAAGGTAGTCCCTTCCATTGTCAACATTCATAGGGTGACATGTAATGAGGTCTACTTGGGTTTAAATATTTATTAGCACTCATATAAAAAATCGTCCCTAAGTTAAAGACCACAGGACTTTAGAAGTGACTCTAAAAAATAAAATGACCCTTCTTGGAAGACTAGTGAAAACATCCAGCCATAGTTATAAGAAACCTTGTAAAAAAAAAAAAAATGTTGCCCCTTGTAAATTACACTTCAAAAAAATAAAAAAAAGCGCCTGAAAGAAGCAGCTCTGAAAAGAGAAAATATATAACTTAAAATATATTGAAAACAATAGATTCAAAAGATAGTTAAGAGATACATTTTCATAAGACTACCTAGGATTAGACTTATAATGTATTCTAATATTTCAAGTTTATCTCTAGTCACTAAACATCAATTTACAAATAACATGTTCACTTTTTTTTATTTATCAAAAGGGAAGTCTAGCTTAAATTCTATCCAGTGGAGGGGAAACTGAGAAAACACAAAGATTCAGTTTCATGCAAATATCACATTTTTCAAATGGAAGAACTCCCAACTAGAAAAGAAGTTCATATTATTAATATGATTTTTACTGAAACAATTTTTAATAAGTACAAATACATGGCATTAAGGTTCAGAACCTAATATAGGCCTGACAATCAAGTCTTTGTTTTCTGGAAGAAAGGCCTCAAAAGCCCTACCCAATTTCTAAAAATGTTTTCCCGGATCAATTTAACAATAAGGAGTTTTAATTTCCTTCATATTTTTATTTAGCATTCTCGTCTTTAAAACTAGATAAGAAAATAAGTCAATTCCCAAGAAGTCAAATGTTTTTCTTCAGTATGAAAGAATCTACAAAAGCCTCTCCCCCAAATTGATTTCCAATCTCCAACCTGTACTTAATATGAATTTTTTCATAATGTAAAAGGTAACTTACATAAAATGTACCCATGAACATCAAAACTAGTTGTTAGAAAGATTTAACTAGCTTTATAATTTAAGTTTTAAAACATAAATATTTGCAGCTTGATCTTCTGTTGACAATGATTGTCGGAGCCAAGAATTCACCTAGAATTCAACATCATTTACAAATTTCCATTCATGCACACAAAACACACTATTAACACACAATTCACTCCTCATGTCTTGAGAGTATCATCTTCTTTGAATCTTTGGTCTCCCAGTCAATTCAAAGTTCAAATGTCTTTTAACTCAAACTTCACTCCTAGATTTTTAACAAGTTTTCCACCCACACTTCAACGCTTTTCCTAATCTTTTTTCATGTTGTTCTATCAAACTCTGCAACCTACACCTCAAAGAGATCACCAGAGAGAAGAAAATAAATGAAATATAAAATGGTTATTTCAGAACAGAAAATGGAAGATCAGAATTGTTTAAGATTCCTTATTGGGATCATAGTTTATTTTTACTGCAATGAATAACTACTATAAACAAGAAAAATCCTGTTGGATTCTTTTATATTCTTTGGCGACTGGCCAAAGAACCTATCAAAACAAAGTAAGTTTGGGAATATACATTTTTTCCTACAAAGTATAGGAACACCAAGATAGCTGCATTTCATTTGAGGCCTCACCTGTACAAAGAGGCTGTCACAGTGACAGCCAGGAAACCCACTCGTTTGTGGAGATCCCTGAGAAAGTGTGATTTTTAAATCTGGACTGTAATTAAGGTTCACCAGCCTTTTTCATTGTATTCATAGGAAGTAGTGGCTGGTCTACCAGCACTCATACTACCTTCTTCTCATCCTAGGTTTTTTTGTATAATTGTTATGGCTTTGGAATCTCACAATTGATATTTTGTATAATTTGAATGTGTTATCTGTCTCTTAATTCCAGGTTTGCAATTTCCAAATGTCACAATTGTTTACTCAGCTGAGTAGCCACATGGACACCAACCATCTATGAAAAAAGGTTTTCCTCAAAGATATGACTTAACACTGTACATTTAAGTAGTAGTGTACTAAAACAGGCCAATAAATTTTACTTATGGTTGGTATTTTAGAGAAAAATCCATCAATATAGTCTAGTGGTTCATTTATTGCAAAGTTCAAGCTGAGAGCTGTGAATTTACTACATCCATTTAAAATAAATAACTTATATGAAATACAGTTATAGATATAAGATGTGAAAATCAAAATCAATGACTTGAACCTGTATGTTTCATTTGCTCACCAACTTGCACACACTAATATTCTGCAAAAAAGACAACTGCAGCAAAAGAAAAACTGCCCTTTTGCAAACAAGACTAAAAGCATCCCTCCAAAAAGGACAAAATAAACATGCATATATATGTATAAAGTGTTACTGTTCAACACAAATGCTATTTCTAGGAAAAAATTTAACTGCATAGGTTAAAAAAAAATGTGCAATATCTTTAAGCCATTAAAGCACCGAAAAAAAAAAAACAAAACACCAAAAATCATTGTTTTTATGACGATTAACATACACAAATAAGAAATATTGATCAAAACTCAGGAGTAAATACCTGGACTGAAACAATGTCCATTGCTTGGAGAATTTTTCTTCAATTTAAATGTCTCTTCTCATCTCTAAAAAAATTTTAAAGTGCTAACTGTATATAAAGCAGGCAAATTCTTCAAGTAATTTGCTATTTAAGCATGCCAATTTTTATAGAGCTACATAAGAAACTAAGAATAAACTAAACTGAAACAGGAAGACAGACATTAGGGGTAAACTGACAAGTTATAGCTAAACAAAGCAATAAAATGCTATGCCACCTTGGCCTTCTAGTTTCAATTAAATGTGTAAGCTAACAGATTTAGGTGATGCTGGTTTAGTACACTAACTCCCTTGGATTTGCTAAAATGTATACAATAGGTAGAGAGTCATAAGAAAAAGAGTGTCACTTAAAAATCAACATTGGACACTAATTAAAGCAATTTTAAAATTAAATGGTTGTCTACTAGTATAAAGGAATATAAAATGTAATAGGACCTCACAAACTAAGAATTGAAGCCTTTTCCAAAGTTTAATTACTCCTGTCCTTTAGCTGCTTTTTCAAGGAAGTATACGTTAACCAAATGGCGATTGAGGTGCTTGCTGTAATCTTTTTCTTTTCTAAAAGAACGATCACAGAAGATACAAACAAAATCTCCCTCAGCCACCTTGGCTGTCGAGGCTTCCTTTGCATTTTTCCTACTAGCTTCTTGTGGAACTGGCCGGGCCCCATTTAATCCAGAATCATCACTACCCTCCGACATGTTGTCACTTAGGTCACTTCCATCATGACTATGGATACCTTCATCTTCATCCATTTCCTGAGACTCATTTACTGCCATGGTAACAGGAGGTGATGCTACGGCAGTTTTGGACACTGCTTCTTGTTTTTCTGTTGGCAGAGGAAGAAGCGGTGGTGAAACTGATTCTTCAACTGCTGAGTCTTTTCCAGGGAGATTCTCTGTTTTGTTCTCATCTGTATCCATATCCATTTCACAAAGCCTAGTGTCAGTCTGAGGTTTATCATCTGAAGTTTCACCCTCTAGCATATTCAAGTTTTGTTCAGAGGATGAAATATTGGCAGATTCCTTGACAACAGCTAGACTCTTATCTGCCTCTTCTGCTTCTACTTTTTGAAGTGGGGCTTCTTTACTTCCTTCACATTCGGTGAGTAATTTTTGGTTTTTTGACTCCTCTTCTTTTAAGTTTTCCTTTGGCAATGGTGGTAAGAAATCCTGTGCACTTGCACTTTCCTTTAGAAGTTGGCTTTCTTTAACAGGCACCAAGCCAACTTCAATAAGGACTTGCTCCTTCCTTGCCATTTCACTCTGCATGTTAGACTTTTCCTTTTTATTATCTTTTCGAGGAGACTTTTTGGGAATTGGAGGCTCGGTAAGAGGAGGCGGCTCCGTAAGAGGAGGCGGCTCCGTAAGAGGAGGAGGCTCCATGGCAGGAGGCTCCTCCATCTGAACAGGCCCCTTCTGAACAACCTCCATTGGAGCAGGCTCTATGGGAGGAGGAGGCTCTGTCTGAACAGGCCCCACCTGAGGAGGCTCCATGGGTGGCAGCGGCTCTGTCTGAGCAGGCCCTCTCTGAACAGTCTCCTTCTGAGCAGGCTTGCTGCTTTTTCTACTTGATTTATTTTTCAGAGTTTTCTTCTTTGTACTTTTTTTCACACAAGTATTTTGCTTTTTATTGTCCTCCACTTTGTTCTCACACTTTGGTACTTCCTGACTATTTTTGGGTTTGCTTTCTGTCTTCTTTTTCTTTTTTGTCACAGGTTGCTCATCATTAATAGGATCTTGTATGGAATGGGCTTCAGCTTCCATCTTCCTTTTGCCTTTCTTGGTTTTACAGTTTTTTTCTGCATTGGTTTTTGAATGCACATCCATCTCTCTATTTTCCATTGCTGATTTCCGAGTTCTGGTAGTCACCTGGATTGAAGCATTACTACAAGGCTTTTTCTCTTTCGAAGCATTATCTTTTTTCTCCACTTTTACAGGCTTCTCACTTTTCTTTCCAGCTACATCCCCCTTTATTTTTGTCTGCTCTGTTTCTGTTTTCTCATTGGTATTATTGTTATCAGGCAAGTCAGCCTCTCGCTTTTTGGTTTTCTTTAGTTTCACTTTTGAAACATCCATTGTTTTATTAGGACAAGTGGGATGCTTTGATTTGAAATGATACTGCAGATTACACTTCTTGGAAGCTGCATAACCGCATACAGGACAATTGAATTGCCGTGGATTAACATGTAGCTCCACATGTTTTGTGAAGTTGCTTCTCTCTGCTGTTTTATAGTCACAGTGTGGGCAGTTAAGAGGTTTAGGCCCATTGTGAACCTGTCTTGCATGGCGAGTTACTTCATGTTGATTGGAGGCCACATAACTACACTGATCACATTTAAATGGCTTCTCACCTAAAAGTAAATGAGACGTCGAAGACATATTAAAAAATGAATGCAAGATCATTAAAATATAAGGAATTGGATTATGTTAACAAAAAACCCACAAAAACTATATATTGAAAAGACAATTTCATGCACTTTACATTTACCATATTTACTTGTATATCTTTTCTCCATCCCTTGACATTGATTGTGAAACTAAACCAAGAAATAAGTATCTCACAGCCATCATAATCTAAAAATTTCATCAACGTAAGGCTCTCAAGAACTATTAAAGAACAGACATTTGCTAATACACAACAATTACTGGCCAAGTTCAGCTCTGGATGGTAATTTTGGAGTGAGGACCCTCAAAGAAAATAACTTCAAATGTTTTATGTTTAGTTAAAAAAAGTATAATGGAGTGGAATATAAAATTCAGATATTTTAAAGATAAGTCTTGAGACTTTAAAGAAATAACTTATACTCTAAGCTACACTCCCAGACCTTCCACACAAGTTTTAAAACACTGTGTTAGCCTCAGGGAGCAAAGAGCCTTTTTTTCCCCTTTAAATTTAACCCCTTTATCCATCAAGGCAAAAGCTGTCAAGCGTCATTCAGCAAATTTCCCTAATGCCAAAGATGCTATTTTAAAGCAAAAATATAGCCTAGTCAGAAATCTTTCCTTGATTTTTACCCACCTTTTTAAAAACGGCCAAAGAAACTAGGTAAATTTGAAGGGGCATACAAATAGATATGGTACGTAAAATAAGCAAACAAAGTAATAATCACAGGTACATTACAGAACCAGAACAACCCCCACCCCCAAATTAAAGGCATAAGAGTAACACATTCTACCTGAATACATACCCCTCTAGAACACACTCTAGTAAATATTACCAAATGGTATCCATACCCCACTGGTCCAATGGAATGCATAGTAGAAAAATGGAAATTGACATTTATGAAAATTCATCTCTCAAACATTCTCAAATTCATATCACATCTTAATATTTTCATAAAGCAAAGCTACTCAGACATTAAGTAAAACCATGTAGATGTAGATGGTATGCTTTACATGATTAGAAAATGTCTGATGATAAAACACTTGATCACAGAAACAAATACATATCCAAGTGCATCAGATAGGACATGTAGCTAAGTGGACAACTCTTTTCCATATTCGTTCACTAACAAATTTGTAAATAAGTTTCTACAACATGCTACATTACTCCATAGTGCTTGGCCGTATCTTGTCCTCTCTCCAGTGAATCACCTCAATGGAGACAAGCATTTGTTTTATATATACAGACAAGAATAGGGAAAGATAGGTGGCATAATAGTTAAGAACTGTTTTGGAGTAAGAATATCTGGGTGATCAAATATGGGATTCTGCAATTTACTGTGAGATCTTGAGCAAGGTACTGAAAACTCTCTAAAGGCTCATTTCCTCACCTGTAAAATATTTTTTCTTTAAAAAATTTTAATTTTAATTTACTGGAGTGACTTGATGGTTAATAAAATTATATGGGTTTCAGGTATATACTTAATCTAATATTTAGATTATTTAGCCATATAAACATTTAGCATGGGCAGTTAGCCAGGCATCCTCTATGCATTACCTGTAGGAACAAACTGGTTAATTTTTAGTATTGGGGGGGAAGGGAGGAGTCATCATATCCTGCCTATCCACATAAACCCTACCTCTGAATCAACATTTGTGATAATTAAAGAATTATAAGGAAAATAGCACCATTTTAAAAACCCCAGTAAATGAGGATATTTACATAGCAAGCATTAGTCAAGGTATGGGAAGATGTAGAAATCTGTTTAAAATTTGATGGCAGCATAATTTACTTGCTCCAATTTTCCTTCTATTGCCATAAAATCCTGCTTGTATTAGAAAACCTCTCAAAATCAATAAAAACGTATTTTAAAAAAAGTATGGTATAGTTTTTTGTTTGTTTTAAAGAATAGTTCAGAAAGAATAGCAAGGAAGCCTGGCCAGTGTGGGTCAGTGGTTGAGCATAAACCTATGAACCAGGAGGTCAAGGTTCAATTCCCACTCAGGGCATATGCCCAGGTTGCGGGCTCAATCTCCAGTAGAAGGCATGCAGGAGGCAGCCAATCAATGATTCTCTCTCATCATTGATGTTTCTATGTCTCTTTCCCTCTCCCTCTCCAAAATCAATAAAAAATATATTTTTAAAATCTTTAAAAAATAGTAATTCAAAAGAAAACATATAGCAAAGAAAATCCAAAAACAACAGTTAGCACACTCAAAATTGTTCAGGCAAAGATTATTAAAACACCATAGATAAATACTTATACAATGACAAAAGTATTTCAATGAAGATACAAGTACTTTGTCATTCTAATAGTACAGGTCAACCAGATATATGACTTTAAAACATGAAGTATCAAGCATTTACATTTAATTTCCAGCATATAAGTAATACAAGACACAGGGACAGAGAAAAAACTATATGACACCATGAAAAAGCAAGTAAGGACAAATCCAGAAGGAGGGCATTCTACAAGAAAAATGGCCACATTTCTTCAATGCCTTAGTTTCCACATTTGTAAAATGGTACTAGAACTTATATATCACTAGAGGCCCAGTGCACGAAATTCGTGCACTAGGGTGTGTGTGTGTGTGTGTGTGAGTCTCTCGGCCCAGCCTGTGCCCTCTCACAGTCTGGAACCCCTCAGGGGATGTCCACAGGGGGATCAGACCTAAGCTGGCAGACATCCCTCTTGCAGTCCGGCGCTCTCGCAGTCAAGGACCCCTCGCTCCTTACTGTCTACTGCGCTTGCCAGCCGTGAGCCTGGCTTCTGGCTGAGCAGCGCTCCCTCTGTGGGAGCGCACTGACCACCAGGGGGCAGCTCCTGCATCGAGCGTCTGCCCCCTGGTGGTCAGTTCACGTCATAGCAACCTGTTCCGTGGTTTGGTCAATTTGCATATTAGGGTTTTATTATATAGGATAGGATAATTAAATGAATTAACTTGTGTAACGCTCTTAAATGTTTTATTTAAGGGCTAGAGCATACTATCTACCAACAGGACATGTCTACTAGCCTCAGCAAAGCTTTAGATATCATCCAAGTTACCCTCAGAAAATGAAACCAGGAAACACTGAAAGGTAACATAGCCAGGTTCTGGTTAAGTGATCCAACTCAATAGCTTTGGAGATTTAGAAGGTACACTCAAAGTATATATTAACATGACAGGCATGTAGGGTCAAGAAAGGCTAGCAAGCATACTATGTGACCCCTTCATAAATCAGAATCTGTACTATAAACCAGTCTTATCACTGACATAAGACAGCTATATTCAATAACAATAAAATGCAAGCAAGCCCAACCAGCATGGCTCAGTGGTTGAGTGTCAACCTATGAACCAGGAGGTTATGGTTCAATTCCCAGTCAGGGCACATGCCCAAGTTGCAGCTTGATCCCCAGTGTGGGGCTTGCAAGAGGGTAGCCGATCAATGATTCTCTCTCATAATTGATGTTTCTCTCTCTCTCTCCCTTCCTCTCTGAAATCAATAACAACATATATATTTTTTTTAAAAATGCAAGCAACATATTTAATTTTAAATTTTCCAATAGTCACATTACAAACGTAAAATGAATTTACTATTTTACCTAATATATTCAAAATTATGTCAACATGTAATCAATATTTTAAAAATAGAATATTTGGATTTTCTTCATTTGGTTTGAATTTTAGTATTTTATACAACTCAATTCCAATCAACCACATTTCACAAGCTCAATAACCACATGCGGCTAGTGGCTACCCAATTGGACATACAGATTTACGGTAACTGTTAACCTAAGGGAGGTAGGTCTACATCAAGCATGTCAAATTCGTGGCCCGCAGGCCACATGCGGCCCACAATGAATATTTTTGTGGCCAGCCAATATAACGGTATGTAAGATACATTTTAATAAAAATTTCGTAACTTAATTTTTACAATATCCTGTTATACATAATTATTAATAACGAATTACAACGTTCGCTAATGTCTGATTACTATAATTGTGTTGCATTCATTTCCCTTATGCGCCTTACAGGCAGGTGCACCATATTTCTCTCCACTAATACTAACAGCGAATATTTTAGCAGCTGATTGCCACGTCATTAGTATTGGACTGACTTGTTTGGTGTGTGCAACAGAAAATATTTCGCTTTTGGAGAACAAGAAAATAGGTTTATTTGCGTTACGCTTATTAATTTGTGCAGTTATTCAGTGTCTGGTAAGTTAATGTTCAAGAAAAAAACAGTGATTTTTATTAAAATGTTCTATTATTTCATGTTAACAATTACTCATTTATTTCAGCCCTTAGTATTCAGCATGTCTGTATAGAAAAAAACCTACGTTTCTATGAAAATTGAAGCTTTTGTTTTTTTGCAGCCCACATAAATTTAAACCTTGTTTATGTGGCCCAGGTTAGCCTTTGAGTTTGACATGCTTGGTCTACATAGACGTTTGTAAACAAGATTGTATTTAGCATAGTTTGCCCACAGGGGTACATATCGTATATTCTAAATCTGAAAGGAGACATGGCAGTTCACCAAGGGTCAATCATGGCCAAAATGAAATAATTATCAATCACAAGACCACCTATACTAATACTTTTAACTTGGCCAGCTTGATACTGGGGTCCAATTCTGGTTGGTGATGCTGATCTTTCACTGTAGTACATGAATCTCCTACTTGTTACTGTCTGAATTCTATCTGTTATAGGCTAATAAGTTAATATCTCAAATTACATATAATTCTTTAAAGGTAGGCTTTTGTATATCAGTCCTCAGAGAAGCCCTATCAACTTTCAAAATAGAACAAATCCAAATTTCAAGACCTGAGAAGCTCAGAAGGAATCCCTAGAGCAGTGATTGCGAACCTATGACACGCATGTCAAAGGTGACACGCGAACTCATTTTTTTGGTTGATTTTTCTTTGTTAAATGGCATTTAAATATATAAAATAAATATCAAAAATATAAGTCTTTGTTTTACTATGGTTGCAAATATCAAAAAATTTCTATATGTGACACGGCACCAGAGTTAAGTTAGGGTTTTTCAAAATGCTGACACGCCGAGCTCAAAAGGTTCGCCATCACTGCCCTAGAGCCTGGCAACCACACACTATGAAATTTGGTGTCATACTGTATTGAAGGAGTGTGAGAAAGTAGGAGTTGTTCAAAAAGCATTAACCAGCCTTGGTCTATGTGTCACTGAATTTATTGAAGAGCTAATGAAAATTAAGAACCCTCCTCCCAGAAAAGTACACATTTACATTTACAAAAATTCTACCTATGGACTCATTAAAAATACAACTCCATAGTAATAGAATACTGATTTTTAACTAGTTTCTAAATTATATTTAAAAATGTAATCATAAATAATTACCCATTTCCAGGTCTAGAACTTCCTTCTAATGGTAGTTTACTATAAATGATAGAAAAGTTCCCATTTCTTACCAACCTGAATGAGTACGCATGTGTCTAGTTAGATGAGTCTTCTGAGAACTTGAGTAAGGGCAAAGTTCACATTTATATGGGCGTTCTCCTGAAAAAATATAATTAGTGCTTAAATATGATAAAATAAGGCAAACATAATTATCACTAATATTATATACAATAATCAGTACTGTGTATTATTTTCATATTCCTGGCACATAGTCAATTTATGTAAATGTATTAGAAATATAAGTTATTTCATATAGGGTTTACATAACTACATCATTTCAACTTTGTTGACACTATCACTGGCTTTCTGAATTCTACAGCACTTTTAATTTTCACAGAAATACTACATATTATTACATTAAACTTGTTGATTTTTTAGAGAGAGGAAGGGAGAGAGAGATAGACGGCAATTTGTTGCCCCATTTATTTATGCATTCATTGGTTGATTCTTTTATGTGCCCTAACAGGCCGGGTAACCAACTGAAGCTACCTAGCCAGACTATATTAAATGTTAACTACTGAGAAATTAATCTTGATAAGGCATCAAGGAGCATTTTTTTTTTTTTAATTTAGAATTATCCTTAAAGAAAAATCTACCCAAATTTTTTGATGCTATGGCTTGGGTAACTTTTTTTCTTTCTGTTTTGGCTAACTTTTTTTTTTTAATTTTTTCTTTTATAGATTTCAGAGAGGAAGGGATTGGGAGAGACAGAAACATCAATGATGAGAGAGAAGAATCATTGATCAGCTACCCCCTGCATTCCCCCTACTGGGAATCGAGTCCACAACCCAGGCATGCACCCCTGACAGGAATCGAACCCGGGACCTTTCAGTCCACAGGCCGACGCTCTATCCACTGAGCCAAAACAGCTAGGGCTTGGCTAACTTTTAAAAAATCTTTGTAAAAATGATAAATCTAGCCCGTCCAGCATGGCTCAGTGTTTGAGCGTCAACCTATGAACCAGGAGGTCAAGGTTCGATTCCCAGTCAGGGCATATGCCCAGGTTGTGCGCTCGATCCCAGCACAGGGGGTAGCCAATCAATGATTCTCTCATCATTGCTGCTTTTCTCTCTTTCTCTCTCTCTCCCCCCCCCACTCCCTCTCTGAAATCAATTAAAAAAAAAAAACACTTAAAAAGAAAAAAAGGATAAATCTACTATTTGAATTGTTAGTTTAAAGCAAAAATGCTTTTGAGTAGGGATTTTGCTGTGTTTAGCTAAAAATTTCCAGTGGTAGATACAGTTGTTATGAAATGTCAGTGTTAAAACAAATTTTATTCATAAAACCATAGGGACAGAGCAATTGAAGATGAGAGGCCAGTGATTTAGTACTGAAGAATTTAAGACACAAAGACAGGAAATGTGTCTGTTTTTGAGTGTGGGTTGTCAACCACAAACTTTTTTTAAGTTTGAAAATTTGTTTCATCTAGTCTTTGGCCATAAGATAATAATTACAACCTTGAGCAAGTTTCTGCATCTAGAAAAGTAACAGTACCTTCACTTTTTAGAATTGTGAGAATTTAATACATGCAGTGTACTTAACACTGTGTCTTGGCACATATAAAGCCCTAAATAAATATCAATTATTATTTTTTGTCTACATAGTAAGATATGGCAACACATGTGTCTAATAAAATTAAACAAAGAAGAGAAAAAGAAAAGAAAAAAGAATGTGGTGATGAGTGAGAAATGTAAATATAACTGCTCAATTGTAATTGGCTGGTAGCTATAGATTAGCTGTAAATAACTCATAGCATAGAATGACTACTCTTACCTGGAAGAATTTTAAGATAGTTTTTAAAATATTAAAAGTAGTTCTTGAAAGAAGTTGTTGCAGAGGAAACCAAGATGGCGGCATAGGTAAACACAGGAAATTGCTGCCTCGCACAACCACTTCAAAAATACAACTAAAAGACAAAATGGACATCATCCAGAACCACAGGAAGGCTGGCTAAGTGGAAATTCTACAACTAGAAGGAAAGAGAAAAGCACACTGAGACTCAGAGGAGGTGCACAAGTGCAGAGGTATGGAGGCGCACGTGGAAAGGGCTGGCAACTGAGGACACGGTTGTCTTTTTCAATTGGGAGGGAGTCACAAGCCCCCAACTGCTCTGAACTCCAGTTCCGGGGGAGTCTCTGGAGACCCAGACTCATACAGGGAGAAACTGGACTCTCTGGCATCGGTTGAAACTCGAGGGCGGCTTTCTCTCACAGGTGCTTGCAGTGATTATCGGGACACTGAGACTCGGGGCCTCTTAGGATAGGACTGAGGATCAGCCATAGCTATTTGCTCCGCCCTGTTGATTCCCTGAGACCCTGCCCCACCCAAGCTGTGTGCAGAGGCTTTTGCATATGAATGGCCTGGCCCTTTGCAATCTGAAAATTA
>NW_005369442.1:3317832-3325918 GCF_000412655.1 Myotis brandtii | reverse complement strand
GGGGAGCTATGGGGGGAAAAAGAGGAACAACTGTAATAATCTGAACAATAAAGATTTAATTTAACAAAACAAAAAAAAAGTAGTTCTTTACAGAATATCCACAAATGGCCAATAAGAAAATGGAAAGATGCACAATATCATTAGCCATGAGGGAAATGCAAATCAAAATAAGATGAAGACTTCATACCCACTTGGTTGCCTACAATCAAAGTGGCAGATATTAACAAATATTGGCTAGGATGTGGAGAAATTGAAACCCTTATGCATTACTGGGATTGTAAAATTAATGCAGCCACTTCAGAAAATAATTGGCAGTTCCTCATATGATTAAACATGGTTAGTTACCTATTCGGCACAGCAATTCCATATAGATAGATAGGTTAAAAAACAAAAACAAAAAAAACTTCTGTCCACACAAAAACTTGTTCAAGAAATGTTCATAATAGCATCTTTCATAATAGCCAGGAAGTGTAAACAAACCAAACACCCATTAACTGATGAATGGATAAACAAAATGTTGTACACCCAAGGAGACATATGTAATAAATAATAAAGAATTTAAATTTAAAAAGAAATGTTGTATACCCATAAAAAATTATATGGCAATTAAAGGAAAGTAAGTATTGTACATACAATATGAATGAACTTTGAAAGCATTTCGCTAAGGGGGAAAAGGTAATCACACAGGACCACATATTGAATGATTCCATATACAGGGTGTCCCCCCAAAAATGTATACACACTTTAACTGCTCATAGCTCAATTTTGAAAATGAAATATATTTAAATAAACACTGCCTTTATAATTACTCAGTGTGTATACATTTTTTGAGGATACCTTATATATGAAATGTCCAGAACAGGCCTATCCATAGTGAATTGTATGGCATGTAAATTCTATTAAGCTGTTATTTTAAAAGTTAATGAAATTAAATTAAATACTAGTGTAGATTAACATGAAGAATCAATAAAGAATAATTTACTTTTAAATTCTTTATAACAAAATAGACTGATTCTATCTGTGCAATTCTACACTATAGGCACAATCTACAAAACAGTGATTTTTCAGTCACACATACAGGCAAAAATGTCATCTTTTAAAGTAGAATTTGTGACCCTGACCAGGTAGCTCAGTTGGTTAGAATGTTGTCCAGCTATATCAAGGTTGCTGGTTCGATCCCAGGCAGGGCACAATGAATGCAAAGATGGGTCAAACAAATCCATCTCAATCTCAGTCTCTCTCTCTCTTCCTTCCTTTCTCTCTAAAAAAAATCAATCAATATAAAATAAAAAATAAATTACAATTTGTGAACTGGTTAAATATCTAAGCCACAAAATTAAAAATCTTTTTATTTAAGACTAATGAAAACAATCCTCATCCCCACCATACTAATTACCTATAAAGAGATTCGGATTTCAAATCTCTTGTATGTGACCTTGGGCCCAGCACTTCAAGCTTTTAAATCAGAAGTTTTCCTCTCAGTAAGAATAAAGTACCTAGCATTGATTACTCAATAAAAGAAGAAACTCATTTACTCTGAAAACCAGACTACCTAATGAGAAATAAGTGATTCTGCTGCCATTTCATATCTCTACTGTTCAGCACTAATTAATTTATTTTCAGAAATACAATATTTAGAGCCATGAATTTAATAGCAGAGATACTCTCAGAATTTACATAATCAAATTATCCTTCCATTTATATACCACCAAATTGTGGGTTTCTTTAATCAAAAGGTAAGAAGCATTGGAGATCTTGCTTCCAAGATCAGTTTGGGCTCAAATAAAAATTCTCAAAAAAATAAAATAAAAATCACAAGGTAATAGGATGGAAAAATCTTTTTAGAAAGCATAAAGACCAAATCGGTTTAACAATAAAATGTGAAATCCATACAACCAGTGTTAGCTATGTAATATATAATCTTATTGTGAAAATATCAACCTCAAATTAATGTGGAGAAAATGTTAAGTAATGGCTGGTATAACTATGTAAAATATAACCATTAAAAATTAGTCACCTATACCCGTGGTCGGCAAACTGCGGCTCATGAGCCACATGCGGCTCTTTGGCCCCTTGAGTGTGGCTCTTCCTAAGCCTTAGGAGTACGCTAATTAAGTTAATAACAATGTACCTACCTATATAGTTTAAATTTTAAAAATTTGGCTCTCAAAAGAAATTTCAATCGTTGTACTGTTGATATTTGGCTCTGTTGACTAATGAGTTTGCCAACCACTGACCTATACTATAACTAGATTAAAATAACCACTACAATAAAAATTAAGAAATGGCAAAAAGTAGAGTTCCTATTTTTAAAATAACTCTTTACACAAAAAATTGGAAATAATCTTTTCAACTGTCTTCAGTTTCTTTTTTCTTCTAAAAATGTTAAATCAACAATTTAGATTACTGTTGAAAACATTTAAAAAATTTTTTAACCAGTGTCATCCCAATAAATTCAATAAAAAATAATAAAAAAGAAAACAGTTTTAGCTTTGGGGGACACTTTTAAACTGTTCAGTGACCCAACAGTTCTGAAGTTATCAAACTGAAACTGCCCTCCCCCGCCCCCAAAATTTAATACGACAAAGGCACTGGGGTGCTGGTAATAGTCTGTTGACTTGCATGGTGGTTATGAGTATATATATTCATAAAACTTCATCAAGGTGTACACATAAAAGTCATGCACTTCAGTTATAGTATTTTTGTAATGTTTGAACTTCTTTAGTTTTGAAATAAAATGCTTTGGCATGGAGACATTCACTTATAGGTTATAACAAATTCCAAAGGACTACAAATTCTTTTACTTGACTAGATTTTTTAATATATTTTTTTATTGATTTCAGAGAGGGAGAGATAGAAACATCAATGATGAGAGAGAATCATTGATCAGCTGTCTCCTGCACCTCCCCGCCCACCCCCACCAGGGAGAGCGAGCTAGCAACCCAGGCATGTGCCTTGACCGGGAATCGAACCATGACCTCCTGGTTCATAGGTCAATGCTCAACCACTGAGCAATGCCGCCGGCTAGGCTACTTGACTAGATTTTAAAACTTTAAATGCAGAAGCCATCTGCTGGGGCTTAGAAATCTTGCTGCAGCCCTAACCGGTTTGGCTCAGTGGATGGAGCGTCCGCCTGCGGACTGAAAGGTCCCAGGTTCAACAGTCCCAGGTTCGATTCCAGTCAAGGGCATGTACCTTGGTTGTGAGCACATCCCCAGTAGGGGGTGTGCAGGAGGCAGCTGATCGATGTTTCTCTCTCATCGATGTTTCCAACTCTCTATCCCTCTCCCTTCCTCTCTGTGAAAAATCAATAAAATGTATTTTTTTTTAAAAAGAAATCTTGCTGCAGGCTTCTTTCCTTCAATGGAATTTCACCTCCAAGTTTAAAATCTACCACTCATGCAAAGCAATATCAATTTACCTCCCCAGTATCCCACTTTCACCTGTGGGATTCAGTTCTACAGAGAGACAACTCCTACAACCAAACAGCATCCCAATAGTCCCTTTTCACTTGTGACCCAAGAGTACAGTACTAGATTGTTCAGACCAGTAATCAGACCTCAAAAGTACCAACCCTTACCAGGAAAATGTAATGTAAATTAAAATAACTACCAGCCTGGCCACTGTGGCTCAATGGCTAAGCATCAACCTATGAACCAGTAGGTCAGGGTTCACTTCTCGTCAGGGCACAAGCGGAGTTGCAGGGTCAATCCCTAGTAAGGGGCGTGCAGGAGGCAGCCAATCAATGATTCTCATTAACGTTTCCTTCTCGCTTCCTCTATGAAATCAATAAAAATATGTTTTTAAAAAGTAACTACCTATAGTTACAAACATTTATTTGAAAAAAATGAGATTCCTAATTACAAAAATTTTAAAGTAAATTTAAAAGCCAACAATTAAAGAGGTACTGAGGAGAAATGGGAAGTGACTACTGACAGTTTCTTTTTGGGTGAAGATGTCCTAAAATTGATAGTGGTGATGGCTACACAACACTGTGAATATACATTTTTAATTGAATTTATTGGGGTGGCATTGGCTAATAAAATTATATAGATTTCAGGTGTACAATTAATACATCAACTGTAAAATGTATTATGTTCACCACCCTGTCTCCTTTCATCACCATTTATCCCCACATCCCTTCTTTTTTTTTTTTAAGTGAACATATCAAGACTTATTGTCATATAATAAAACAAAATATGAAGCTTAGAACTGGATCACTTGACCCTTTCTCTTCTTATCTCCTCCCAGTTAAAATGCTTGCATCTCTTAATAGGCAGCATTCTCTTAGATCTGCAGTTGGGCTCAACACATTCAAGCCTCAGCACAATCTTCTTTGTAGTTTTAACCTTTTTTCAGAAAATCGGCTTAGTCTGCCCAGGATAGCCACTCTGCTTCCTGTCATAACGCCACTTTCCGTGCGCATACAGAGAATCCTCGCACTTCTTGTGCTGTGTTACTTTGTGGGGTTGATGCTTGCCACACTTCTTACAGAGTTTGGCAGGTTTTAGGAACGTTCACCATGCTATAGGCAAGGAAAGCCCCACATACCTTCTTCTACCCGCCACCCCCCACTATCCTTCCCCTCTGGTAATTACCATGGTGTCTGTTTTCTATATGTTTATTTTGTTCATTAGATTCCACATATTAAGTGAAATGATATGGTACTTGCCTTTCTCTACTGGCTTATTTTACCTAGCATAATTCTCTCCAGCACTGCGAATATATTAAAATCACTGAATCGTAACTTTAAATAGATGAATTGTGTGGTAGTAAAGTATATCTCAATAAAGCTGTTATTTTTTTAAATGAATTGCAAAATGTGACAAAATATTTCTAACTGTTGGGTGTAGATGATGGGTATATGTTGGTGCAGTGTAGCATTCTCTTTACTTTTGAGATGTTTGCAATTGTTCCTATTTTTAAGATTGTTCCACTTTTTTTTTGAAAGAAGGCACTTACTTATAAATGAGAAAGGTCCTCTTACCTGTATGAGTTCAAATATGTTGAACATTACTTTTTGTTTGAAAAATAGTTGCATTTTCCACATGTGGTTGCTTTCTTAGGAAAATAATTTGAGTGATAATGCCACCAATACTTTAAAAAATTCTCACATTTCTGTGTTTTGGGGACAAGTTGTTCCATTTAGGAGCTCAATATCCCAAGTCAAATGTTTTAAATAGTTTGAGGCTCTGTTAAATGTGGTTATGCAAGAGTTAGTTTTTTTCTTTTTTATCAAAGTCCTAAATTCCTTCGGGAAACTACTGTATGCATCTAGATGTATTCATTGCCAACTAAATACATCTTCTAACAAAAACAGTAGTCTAAGCTGGCTAAATGGTCTATCCAAGTTGTTAGAGTATGTATTTTAGAAAGAACATTGGTAAGATTTCTCTTGAATATTCTTCCATAGAACAGTCAGTACTTGATTTGTGTTCCTCACTAGATCCTTTAATTCTATAGTATAGTTACCTCCATGGAGAAACTGAGGCACAGAGAATAAATAACATGTTCAAAGGACAAGACAGCAAATAATCAAATCAGGGTGTGAACCCAGTACCCCCCCTCCCCCCCCCGCCTTTTAGCATTATTGTTAACTACCCACTCAATTAACTATCAGAAGTGAGTTGAAGTTATGGACTGCAAAGGTCCTCTTACCTGTATGAGTTCGAACATGTTGAACATAATTGTTTTTTCTGTCTGAAAAATAGTTGCATTTTCCACATGTGTATACTTTCCTAGGAAAATGGTTTCTTAAGTGTTTTCTCCAGTGATATTCGCTTACTGTGGTATATGTGCAAATGATGCACTTGTAGACTCGCTCATTATCACCAGCTCTAGTGTGGTGTTTCAAGTGAGCAGTATAGTGATCGTATCGATTGGTATTGTAGCCACAGCGGTCACAGCGAATGGGGCCTTTGGAGAAATCTCCCTCTTCAGCAGTGGAAGAGCCAGATTCCCTGGCTTTTGCTTGCTTCTCTGCACTTTCTTCCACAAAAAACTTCTTGGCACTATGAACTCTGATGTGATGCACAAACTGTTCTTCAGATTCTGCTTCATACTGGCATGGCTTACAACGAAAGGGTTTGGTCTTCAAGGTCTTGGATTTGTCCTCTGCTCCAGGTGTCTCAGGAGGAAGCTCTTTATTTGAGCTGTAAATTTCTGGGGCAGCTGATACCTCAAACACAGGCTGTAGTTCTGCAACACTGAGTTCCAAACTTTCCAGTTCCATGTTTTCCAGTCCATTGGGTTTGCCTTTTATTTCAGGAGACTCCTCAAGTCCTTCTCCATCACTATCTGGAAAGTTGTTATCCCCAACAGGCATCAATTCTGCATTTGCCTTCTTCACCAACTAGGTAATCACAGCAGCTGCCATTTACTTCCCCAGTTAAGGCCACATTTGCCAACATGATGAGCTGAGGAGCAGCCAATTCAGCTTTGGAGAGGTCATGCAAGTCATACATATCGTTAGGCAAGGCCATGCCAATGTTGCCACTGCCGTTGAACAGCCCTCCTCCTCCAGAAGACTGCCCCATTACCTGGGTGGCCATAACTGTATTCTGAATTCAAAACAAAACAAAACACAAAAGCACCAGTTTAAACACAACTTTTACTGGTCTAAAACCAAAACACTACCGTAATTCTTCATATCTTTTAAAAAACACATTTCCAATATAATCTCTAAGCTCAATGAACTTCATTAACTACTAAAAAGAAGCCTTTCAAATCTTTTTGTAATTTCAAATTCTTTACTGCATAACCAAAAAAAAAAATGTCTATTACCCCTCCTCCTCCGAAAAACTTTATCAAATTTTTGACATAATTAGGTCCACCAAGTAGGTCTACCACTGGCAAGCACTTTTAACTTTTCTGGTGCAAAAAACAAACAAAACAGAAGCTTTCATTTTTAATGTTAATTAAATTACTTTTAAAATTCAATATGTGAATAGTAAACAGCTAGCCTCCCAAATCCTCCTTCAACATTTACTGGTCTAAATCAGAAAAGGGAGAAATCCAAAAGCCAGGCAAACATGTCTAGAAAGTAGAAGCCTGTAATAAATTGGTCAACTGAACTTAAATTCACATTACCTCAACTAACTCCAGAGGAGAAAACTACTGTGAAAAAGTACCACTTTGTTTCTTATTTTTTGCTGATTTGACCTGTTTAAGGGGAAAAAAAATTACGGACCTTTTTTCCTGCGAAAAAGTAAGTTTGGTGTACTCAAAACTTCATAAATGAAAATAATCTTTCAAACCACCTACGAAAAATAATCATACAATTCAACTCGACAATCAGCAACTTTCTTGCATTGTGCTTGACTTGGCCTACTTGCCTAGTGGAAGCCATTACAAGATCACCCTCTTGAAAACATGTAGGGCTTTTTAAACCGTCTTAACCAGGCTCCATCCCAAAGGTGCTATTCTCAAAGTAGGTGTTCTCTTGCAAATGAGAAAAGTCAAAATAAGTGGCAAGAAAACTAAAAAAGTTTAACCCAAAATACAAAAAAAAAAAAAAAAAGGGCAATCCGTTTCACCGAAGCGTATGAACGCAAACCGGTTGAGTTATACGTACCCGCAAAAAGTTGGAATCAAATGCCATCACAGAAAACAAACCGAGGGCAAAAGCTGTCCCAAGGCTGATCGTCCGGGCTCCTCGGTTATTTACCCAAACATCGACTTTCCTAATAGTCCCCCCAACCCTCACGACCACCCCTCAAGAAATCTCAACGTGTGTCCGGCAGACCGTCCGAGCAAAGCTCCGAACCCCAACGTGCTGCACGGATTCCTACGCGCCGCTGCCACCGGCGCCTGCCTCGGCGGCGGCATTCCTGGCTGAAATAGGCATTCGGCCATTTTCTCAAAATACCAAACACAAAGCAGCTCTTTGCAAACTCGGGCGCTCTCGCTTCCTCTCGGCTCGCCCCGCTCGCGGCACACATTTACACACCAGTTCGCGGGAGCTGCCCCAACCCTCGCCCCGAGGCCTTTCCTGGGCTCCCCAACACCAAAAAAGGCCAGGGGGGCCAACTCGGGGCGCCTCCGGGCCAGACCGCGTCTCCCCCGGGGCAGCAGCCCCCGCTCCGGC
>NW_005369442.1:3314439-3316524 GCF_000412655.1 Myotis brandtii | reverse complement strand
GTGGGCAGCCCTGGGCCCGAGCGGGGCTGGGGACGGGTGCGCCTAGGGGCAGCCTCACCTAATCCGCCGGGCCCCTCACTGCTGCCCTTAGGTCAGAAGAAGAAGCAACAAAAAAAAAAAGGCAAACCCAGCGCTCCTTGATTTCTTATTCCATAAGCAACAGGGAAGTTAGCCCCCAGCCCAGGCGTGCACGCTTGAGAATGGAGCTGTTCAAAGAAAAATCTGCAGGCTTAGACCAGACTCTTGAGAACTATTGTCACCCGCCTTTCAAGTCTAAAGCGCTCGAAAATACCCTTCCTAATCTCTTCAAGGCTCCACCCATAGCCACTTGACTAATTAAACTCCGCTTTTAAGTTTCAACCGTAAAAATGCATTCTAAATTGTAAACAGTCAACGAGAAAAACGCAGTCGGTTCTTGAGTTGTGAGAAGAAAACGTTTCGGGAAGATCGCGGACGCAAAACAGAATGAGTAATGAGCGGACACATCCGTAGACGTAGTAGGTCATTGCTGAGCCTTCAAAGCAGGACTTCAGTGGAGAAATTATCTTCGGATTACAGAGGGTAGAGAAGGGTGATGAGGACATGGAGGCTGCCTGGTGACCACGTGTCGGAAAGGAGCCTGGCTTCCCAGGTTTTATGGAGTAACCATGCCTAATGCCTGGCACACAGTAATAAGGCAGAGAGATTTATGCACCCCTTTCCTTCAGTTTACACCAGAACTGCCTTCTTAGTCTGTCTTTGATACTTTAAATCATGCCAGTGCTCAGAAGCTTAATGGCTCCCATAAACCTCCTCGTGTGGCATTCAAGGCCCTGAGTAATCTTATCTAGATAAATTGGACTGCCACTAGTATTATCATAGAGGTAGCAGCAAGTGCTAAATAGGGGTTCAGAGTAGGGAGATGGTTCCTAAATAAAAGGGTCTAGGAACTTCTTAGAATAGATGGTTTTCTAATCTGGCCTTGGAGAATTTCAACAAGTGGAAAGTAGGTGAAGGAACATTCTACACAAAGAAAACAGCAAGCTCGAAAACCCACCTATTAAGATTTTCCTAACTCCTACCCCGGTTCCCCCAGTTCCTTTTAAGTTCCTTCGCTTGTTTCTCTGACGAAAGAGCTTCCAGCCTCCTAAGTTTCCTTGTCTATTTCTCAGTAGGACCTTTGTTTTCCTGTATCTGACAATATATTATTAATGAATTCAGCGTCAGATGCAAGATGGAATGTGGGCCTTAAGGTGTGTAACACCCAAAGGTTTTGATTACTACTTACTATGAAATGCAAGCTCTCCCCATGAATCAAACTTAAGAAGTATTAATTTTCATTGATCAAAGAGAGAAGGAAGGAAATACAGAAAGTACAAAAGGAAAAAAGAGAGCAAAAAAATAATAATTTAGGCCTGGTGCTAACTTTTCTACATTTATTCTCTTTTTAAATTTCTGTTTTTTCTCTCTCTCTCTTTCTCTCTCTCTCTCTCAAACTAAAATCTAATTTGAGGTTGCATGTCCTCTATCAAAGCCCTCAAAGACATAACTGTTTTCTTTCCCCTTTTTATGTCCAAAAAGACAAAAATGAAACATCTCCTTTTAAACTTATTAGAAATGTCCTTCATTTCCTCTATCTGACTACTTACTGGAAATGTCTTATTAATTGTGAATTCATTCCCACATACGGTGGTACAAATAGAAGAATGCAAATTGGCAGCTGGGTTCATTTAAAATTAGCAGAGGCCCTTGTTCAAGAGATGGCATATTCAGAGTGACCCAAATTATCATGACATGAACACCAAGGGCAAATTCAAGGCCAGGTTACAAATCAATACAAAATTTCCTTGGGAGAACTTGAATTCTTAATTGTTTTACAAGAGGCTGTATTTTACTCTGCTGCATCCAAAATTTAAGGTCTTCTGTAAGATAAATACTTTAAAATATGAATGAGTTTTTTTTATTTTGAGAATATGGATTCTTTCCTACATATTTAATTCATCACTTTTTAAATTTTAATTATATATGTTCTTAATAATATTATTCTCAGATTTATTTTTATTTATTTATTTTTAAATATATTTTATTGATTTTTTACAGAGAGGA
>NW_005369442.1:3297029-3314386 GCF_000412655.1 Myotis brandtii | reverse complement strand
CCTCCTACTGGGGATGTGTCCACAACCAAGGTACATGCCCTTGACTGGAATCGAACCTGGGACCTTTTAGTCCGCAGGCCAATGCTCTATCCACTGAGCCAAACCAGTTAGGGCAAGAGATTTATTTTTAAAGTTTGGTAAAATGTAGCTTTTTAGTTTCATGTGCTTCTTATTCCTAACCATTTTTAAAATTTTTATTTTGAAAAGAGCTTATTTTCTGTAGACCTCATCATTGGAAACACACCATAGAGTAAATATTTTGTTTCCTTTATTCACAGACCTATTTGTTAGATCTGTGGGAAGAAAAAAGACTGCTGCTAAAATTATGAAAGGCTAATAGTCAAATTTTTTTCATCTTAGATATTGGCATATCCCAAAGATCTGTACTATTCTAGAGTGTGATAGTTTAGGAATGAACTTATTGATGTTTAGAGGGTGTCTGAAATTGAAAACCAGGCAGCTCCATTTAATCTGACCCTAACTCTGGCCCTAAACTAAATTCCTAGAAGAAGCTTGGTCCCAATGATTATAGGTGGGGAATTGTTTTTTAATATATTTTTTATTGATTACAGAGAGGAAGGGAGAGGGAGAGAGTTAGAAACAGCTACACTAATCAAAGAGAAAGATGCAAATTGACTGTACCTTTGTGACGCCCACCAGCCAAGAGTGAGTATGCAAATTAACCCAACAAAGATGGTGGGTTATTTGCATATGCAGGTGCCGAGCGGCCCGGGGCAGGGCGGGATGCTTGCGTCATCACCATGGCGACAACGCAGGCGTTCCGCACTGCCCCAGCCACTCAGGGCCTCTGGGCAGCGTGGGAAGGCGGAAAGGCGGCTCTAGGCTGGAACAAAGGTGGTGCTGGCAGCCAGGGGAAGGAAGGCCCATTCTTACACGAATCTTTGTGCATTGGGCCTCTAGTCCTATATAATAAAGGCTAATATGCAAATTGACCGAACGGCAGAACTACCGGTAGCTATGATGAGCACTGACCACCAGGGGGCAGATGCTCAATGCAGGTCAGTGCACTCCCACAGGGGGAGCTCTGCTCATCCAGAAGATGGGCTCAAAGCTGACCAGTGCAGCGGAGGTGGCGGGAGCATGTCCGACTGCTGGTTTAGGCCCGCTCCCTGTCAGTCAGACATCCCCTACGGGCTCAGGCTGGGCTGAGGGACACCCCCCCACTCCCACCCCGAGTGCACAAATTGTGTGCACTAAGCCTCTAGTCAATGATAAGAGAGAATCATTGATCAGCTGCCTCCTGCACGCCCCCCACTGGGGATCAAGCCCACAACCCGGACATATGCCTTTGACCAGAATCAAACCTGGGAACATTCAGTCTGCAAGCCAATGCTCTACCCACTGAGCCAAACCAGCTAGGGCTAGGTGGGGAATTTTTGAAGTATGTCCATATTCAAGTGGAAATCAAAGAAGCCCAACTAAAAGAACTATGGACTGACTGTTGGTTGAGTGAAAATTATTTTTAAAAGGGATTAAGACAACCTCAGGAGGAACTAAGGCAGTGGAAGGAATTACAATATGTGAAATTCCTTAAATAAAAATTTATTAACTTAAAATAATTGTGTCTGCGCTACACATAATTTTAAAACGTTACACTTAAAAAAAAGAAAGAAAAGAGCTTAATCTGACTGAACCACATTAATGTTACATTGAAGTTCAATTATCTGTGTTAAATGTGATATCTGAAAGGTTTATGTAGATTAAAAATTAAGGTACAACATCTTCATCCTGATGTTGAAAGATTTCAGTTCCACTCCTGCTGTCGCCAGCCAATGAGAGACATTGGTCTGTCAAAGACCAATATATGGGGCCTTTCTGCCATGCTCTCTACATTTCCAGTAGAACCTGTCACTGCTCACACCTCCAGGAATTTCCTGCCGATGTAACTGATCCTGCAGGGAGAGAACTGTGGCTCTGAAATTTTGCTCAGCATGATTTCTATTTCTCATTTAGTCAACAGTGAACTTAAAACACAACTTAAAATAGTTTCACTTTCTCTGTAACCTTATTCTGAAGCTTACCGTGAGGGTAAAAAAGGTTGTGATAGAACAGAAAATGCACTGGCCATGTAGGCTAGAGACCTCTTTTTCCTTCCTTGTGTTGCTCTGAGAAATCATTTCTCTTGAGTTTTCTCTGTAGGATGCAGAGCTTGGACTAGTGATGTCTAAAATTCTCAGGAGCTTAGAAATCTAGGGTGCTTTTTATTCCACTTGAAATTTCAAATCATGTGCAGTTATTTCCTAGTACAATCATATATATTAAAAGTTCACCATACCTGGCCTCTCTAGTTTCTTTTCTATAGCTCTCTCCTCCTCCTCCTCCTCCTCCTCCTCCTCCTTCTCTTCCTTTTCCTTCATAGCTCTCTTTTGCCCTCTCTGGAGATCCATCAGTAGGCCTTGAGCCACACTGGCTTCAACATAGATAGTGTCTGAAGACAGAGGGATTTAAGGCCTAGTCTAGGTCTATTTAATGCAGCAGCATCTCCCTGCTGGGGTCCGACCCCAGCAGGTCCAGGGGTCCCCAAAGGTGTGGACGGAGTCGGCGAAGAAGGAATGACACGGAGACAGCCTTCAGTTGATCAGCAGCCTAGTCAGGACCTCTAGCCAGGATCTCCAGCCAAAGTTCTGGTCGGGATCTCCAGCCAAGTTCTGGTTAGGATCTGATCAGGATCTGATGTTTATTGTCTTGTTACATCTGTATTTATACCAGTCGATTTTAATCCTGTCAATTTCTATTGCAAAGGTTAGGGCGTCTCTTATCTCCATTCCAGGGAGTAAAGATTATGTAGCTTAAGCGTGATTGTTTGTAGTTAAAGTGATTAACTACCCACCTGGCACTTAGTTAAGGGGTTGTATCCCCTCCCTAACCTCAGGGAAAAATCCCCACCTGGGGAAACAACCTTTCTCGGAGAGGTGACCTTGGTTAAAACACATGGCACTAAGGAGAGCAAACATATTAAGAACAATATGCTATATATGCCAGGTCCCTTGAAACATATGCTGTGCAGATGTTTCTTTCCTGCAGCGACTGTGTCAAGCAGCAAGAATGGACCGGCTTCCGGCCTCTCCCCTTGCTGCCAGTTGGCCCCTGACCTTTTGTTCTGGGTTCTGATACCTGGAACACTGTGTCTTATTCAGCCATGAAGGTAGTCCCTAAATGCTGAGATGAGGGAGGTGAACAAGGAGCTTCAGAATGAGCTGGGCTCCTTTCTGCCTTCTCCCAGAGCCCAGGTCATATTTTGAACTACTCTCCCCTTATTCTTTTCAGCACTAAGGACCTCCTTGAACCCTGACTACTCTCCCAACTCAGGTGTCTTGTGCTTGCTGCTCCTTTTCTAAGACTATCCAGTACCTCTCTGAATGCTGCTCATTCCCTCCCTTCCTCTATTCAGGTACCATCTTCTCAGAGGCCACACTATTTGGAACACACACACATACACACATACACACACACACACACACACACCTTTATATCCAATCCTTCCCTGCTTTGTTTTTCTTATTAGCATTTATCACTAATAAGTTATGTGTTTTATTTACCTTATCTAATATTTATCTTCCCTTACTAGAACTCAAGCTCCAGAAGGGCAGAGAAATCGATCTTTACCTCCAGTGCCTATAACTTGGTAGTTGATAAACAAGTGTTTATTAAATTGTACAGGATCCTAGCTTGGTATCGCAGTCTCTCAGAGGAGACACCATCCCCAAGTCGATACTTCCAGCTCAGTTCCCATCACAGCCTCATGCTAAATGTTAGCCTGCCTCCTTGAATTTTTCCTAAAATACCCCACTGTTGTTGAATGAACAAATAAACGCTCCTGAATCCTCAGTCCCTGTGCTCAGCTTTTTGTAGAAAACCTCCCTGCTTGCTAACATACCCTTAGTTTCTCATACCAATCTCTTCTACTTTCCTTGGTGGCTTTTAACCTTCTATTTGGGCCTTAGGCACCTGCCTCTCCATCTCCCCGTGTTTTGATACAAGCCACACCCCTCTATCAGCACAGCCAGCACCTGCATTGCCCTGCCCCAGCCCTGCATTCTATCTCTTTGCTCTAGCCTTTGCCATTGTCCTTCTTCCCAAAATTTTTCCCTCATATGGTGTACAGACCATAAAAGGTCACAAATGAAAAAGATCTTGGGGTTCAAGCTTTTATTTTAGAGATGAAAGGAGAGAGGTCAGCAAGCAGCTGGCTTGTCCAGGTTTGTACAACTAGTTAGGGCACAGCTGGAACTAGAATCCAGAGGCTCAGGTTTCCAAACAGTCTGGTGCTCATTCCACATCTCTCAGACTCTCCAGTCTTCCCTCTGTTTTTCCCTGGCCCCAGAAGCCCCCCTTCCTGAAAATATATTTCAACAATAAAAATTTAATTTAAAAATAAAATAAAATAAAATACTGAAGACCTAGCACTGACATAATCTACAAAGCTCAACCAAGGGAAAAGGGGACTTGACTTAAAAGACAGCTTCTAGAAGCCTTTCTCTTCCTCCCGGGAAAAGGCAAAATGCTTCCAGTCTGCTCCCAAAGTGCCATGAGATGTATATTCTCTCCCATGTCTTTCTCACTTGACTGTAAGGACCTGGAGATAAGGAATTGTGTTGCGTGTTATCAACATGATCATATTTCTGACAGTCACAAAATCAAACATCTGACAAAGTGTATTAACCTAGCAAAAGCTAAAACCAGGCACTGGTTATATCAATAAATGTTTCTTAGATGAGTGAGCATGTACATTTTTCTTATTTGTCTTCAAATTATCACTTCACATACTGGAATGGCTAAAAGTAAAACAGTTGACAATATAAAGTGCTGATAAGGATGCTGAGCTGGCCGGCGTGGCTCAGTGGTTGAGCGTTGACCTATGGACTAGGAGGTCACGGTTCAATTCCCGGTCAGGCCATATGCCCAGGTTGCAGGCTCAATCTCCAGTGTGGGACGTGTAGGAGGTAGCTGATCAATGATTCTCTCTCATCATTGATATTTCTTCTCTCTTCCTCTCCCTCCTCTCTGAAATCAATAAAATTATATTCTAAAAAAAGATGCTGAGCAACTGGAACTCTCATAAATTACTGACAAACATGCAAACTGGTACAACCACTTTGGAAAACAGTCTTGCAATTCATTTCTTTCTCTCTCTCTCTCTCTCTCTCTCTCTCTCTTTTTAATTAGCCTCATTTTCTTTATTTTTTTAATTTTCACCCATTAATTTTAGAGAAGAAGGGAGAGAGAGAGAAACATCATTGATCTGTTTTTCCACCCATTCATGCGCTCATTGGTTGCTGCTTGTATGTGTCCTGACCAGGGATCGAACCCACAACCCCAGCCCATCCAGATGATGTTCCAACCAATTGAGCCATCCCACCTGGGGTCTTGCAGTTTCTTATAGAGACACTTAGCATATAATCTAAGTATCCCATTCCTAGATATTAACTTAAGAGAATTGAAACTATATGACACACAAAGACCCTGCAGGGAAGTGTTCAAAAACTAGGAACAACCCAAAAGTCCAACTGGTTGAATGAATAAACAAATTTTAATATGTCCATACAATAGAATAACAGTGTCAGGGAATTGAAACTTTCCCTGAACTCTCTTAGTTTAAGTGATTGGGGTCCTGGGAATCAAGATGACAAAAGACAGATTAGCAAAAGATAAAATTTAGGCACCATATTTTTGATAAGGTATATAGATGTTACACACACACACACACACGCACACACACACACACACACAATGTGACTCAAAGGGGAAGTTAGAATTTGGGATCATATACCAACTTGATAAGGTCAGTGGAGAAGGGCACATGTTAAAACAAAAAACCATTTTTTTTTTTATCAGTTTTGTGTTTGTTTTTAATATATTTTTATTGATTTCAGAGAGGAAGGGAGAGGGAGAGAAAGATAGAAACATCAATGATGAGAGAGAATCATTGATTGGCTGCCTCCTGCATACCCCCTACTGGGGCTTGAGCCCGCAACTGGACATGTGCCCTTGACTGGAATCGAACCTGGGACCCTTCAGTCCGCAGGCCGACACTCTATCCACTGAGCCAAACCAGCTAAGGCAAGCAAAGAACTTATTCTAAGTGAAGGGAAAAGGAGAAAGGACATTTATGGAAAAACAATGACTGGAAAGATAACTGTGCCTCAGGAGAATAGATAGGAGATATAATAGTTTTGTGACAATGTCTGGTTAGATGTAGTGTGAAGACTTCTCATCTTGTGATAAGAGTGAATCATCCCTGCTTGGAAAAGGGATTTATGACAATTGGTTTCTTTTTAGTTCTTTTGGGAGGTCCTGCTTTTAGAAAGATAAGAGCTTTCAGGAACTCAAATGCCTTCTACTGAAAAATAAAAAGAGGTATTCTGGATCCTTCCAATTACAATAAAAAGGAACTAGCTACTAATACATGCAACTATAATGCAACTTTTCATTGTGCTATCAGTGGTTCTCAACCTTCTGTCCCTTTAAATACATTTCCTCATGTTGTGACCCAACCATAAAATTATTTTCGTTGCTACTTCATAACTGTAATGTTGCTACTGTTATGAATCATAATGTAAATATCTGATATGCAGGATGGTCTTAGGTGACTCCTGTGAAAGGGTCATTTGACCACCAAAGGGATAGGGACCCACAGGTTGAGAACTGCTGTGCTAAGTGAAAGAAGTCAGATACAAAAGGTCACTTACCTTATAATTCCATGTATATAACATTTTGGGAAAGGCAAGTTATAGAAACACAAAGCAGATCATCAGTTGCCAGGGGCTGGCAGTGAGGGAAGGAATTTGACTACAAAAGGGCACAAGGGAGTTTGGGGGTGATGTCAGTGAGCTATATCTTGGCTATTCAACTCTATAAACTTCTCAACATTCATAGAAATAAATTTAGCCCTAGCTGGTTTGGCTCAGTGGATAGAGCGTCGGCCTGCAGACTGAAGGGTCCCGGGTTTGATTCCAGTCAAGGGCACATGCCTCTGTTGCAGGTTCCTCCACCCTGGTCAAGGTGTGTGCAGGAGGCAACCAATCGATGTGTCTCTCTCACATTGATCATTGATGTTTATCTCTGTCTCTTCCTCTCTTCCCACTCTTCCTAAAAATCAATGGGAAAATATCCTTGGTTGAAGATTAACAAAAAGAAAAGAAGAAATAAACAACTTAAAAGGGCAAATTTTATTGAATCAGAGGTATACCTCAATAAGCCTGACTTTAAAATTATAACTGTAAACAACAGAAAGTAGTGTGTGTGTGTGTGTGTGTGTGTGTGGTGTGTGTGTTGTGTGTGTGGGGGGGTGGGGGGAGGGAAGGGGGGTTATTTGCATAATTTTGGTAAGTCTTCAAAATCTAAAATGTTATATCTGAGCATGATGATTCTTCTCTAGATAGAGTCTCTACCAATTTATGCTAAAAAGTCATTTTCTATCCTTAAAGCTGTTTTATTTAGCAGATATTTACTAAGCACCCTCTCTGTTTAAGGCACAAGGTTGTGAGGGGTGGGAGACAGGTAAAGAAGTATAAAATAGGTTTTGACCTTCAATAGTTTGTAATCTAGCTTGGGGGGGGGGGGATACCCCGATTAATAAAAGCACAGGCAGTGCTTTTTAGAGTTTGGAGGAAAAACTGCTTCCAGCTAGGCAAAGCTTCAAGGCGGAGGTGGAGTATGACTTCCAGGAAACTAAGCAGCGCATGCGCACAATTTACAAGGAAAGATTTCAAAGTCTAGACATCAGTTACCTTAAGGTTATTCCTAGTGTGTCATTCAGGAAGGGAGACTCATCCTTGGCTGAAAGATAAAGAGGCAGGAGGAGGGATGCGGGAAAGAAAGTCAGATAAGCCAGAAAGGAGTTGGAGCAAATCGGGACTGAAGATGAAGTGCATGGCACAGTCTAGGACAGACACCCTTAAGATAGGGGCTTGGTTAGCTCTAAGAGACCTTACATAAGCAGAGATGAGTTCTCCCAGAAACAAAACCAGAGCACTGCAATCTCTTCACAATTGTGGTTGTCACACAATCTAACTTTAACCAAGTCAAGCATATTGAATTGGATGAAGATAAAATCTAAATTCCTATATTGTGCTCAGAAGAAAGTATGTGTTCCATAAGAAGCTAGTCTGCATGTAACCTAGAAACAAGGAAAATGAAGGGGGTGGAGGAGTGTCTGCCCAGAGGATTGAAACACTGAATCTGACAGACAGAAATGCATACTCCAGGTCTCAGACAAGGATAGTTTATTCAGATTTTCCATGGCTTAGAATAGATGTCAGGATTATTTCATCTCTCCTGACTGTGGACGTAAGAGCGTCCAAACCTGTAGAGAATTCTTATGAGTTTATTTGAGCCAAAACTGACAGTAACTGCTGGGAAGTAAGATCGCAAATGCTTCCAAGAATAATAGTTTTGCAGTTTATTTTATGCATTTGAAATGAAGGAGGTTAAGGAAGGTTACCTGGAGGTGAGAGAAAGTAAGGCAGGGATTGGATTACAGGGTAGTAATCAAAATTATGTACTCGCTTGAGGATGGTCACGCCTTAGCCTTCGAGAGGTATTACTTCTGGCATTTCAAAGGTGTGTTAACCTAGATGCACAAGAACAATGGACAGGGCTTGCTTAAAAACCTTTTACTAAAGAAGTTATAGGCCTGAGGCATGGCTACACCCCATGACCTGTCCAGGAATTTATGATTTATTGCAGCAACTTTTTTGGCCACATGACATTAAGTCCATGCTTACAAAGCAACTTAATAGTTAATAATATACACCGCTTCCCCACGCTTTGATCTCAAGCCACAATTAAGTAATTTATTACCCTAGTCAGTTTGGTTCAGTGGATAGAATGTTGGCCCAAGGACCACAGGGTCCCGGGTTCGATTCTGGTCAAGGGCACATAGTACCTTGGTTGCAGGCTCAATCCCCCGCCCTGGTCAGAGCATGTGCGGGAAGCAACCAATCAATGTGTCTCTCTCCACACCGATGTTTCTCTTTCTCTGCCTCTCCTTTCCACTCTCTCTAAAATTCAATGGAAAAACATCTTCGGGTGAGGATTAACAACAACAACAAAAAGTAATTTATCAACTGGTATTTTAACTTTTTCATCTCCTACTATTTTCCCCCCACGTCTCCTCCTTCTCTCACCCTCACTCACAGGACTCCAGCCACACATGCCAGTTATAGTTTGATCTCAAGGATTTTGTTGACGTAATTACATTAAGTATCTTGAAATTAGATTATCCTGGTGTGTCCCAAGTGTATTCATGAGATTCACAGAGGACAAGTGAAGGTGAAGACTGAGGTAGAGATTGGAGTGATGTGGCCACAAGACAAAGAAGCTGGCAACAATTGGAAGCTGGAAGAGAGAGACATGGAATGGCTCTTTCCCTAGAGTAGTGATGGCGAATGTTTTGAGCTCGGCATGTCAGCATTTTGAAAAACCCTAACTTAACTCTGGTGCCGTGTCACATATAGAAATTTTTTGATATTTGCAACCATAGTAAAACAAAGACTTATATTTTTGATATTTATTTTATATATTTAAATGCCATTTAACAAAGAAAAATCAACCAAAAAAATGAGTTCGCATGTCACCTCTGACACGCATGTCATAGGTTCGCCATCACTGCCCTAGAGGTTAGTCAGAGGAAGACTGGCCCTGCTGACACCTGATTTTAGACTCCTAGGCTCCAGAACTGTGAGATAATAAATTTATGTTGTTTTAGCTATCCAGTTTGTGGTAATTGGTTAAGCAGCCTTAGGAAATTAATATACTGCATAATTACATCTACGTATCATCTCAAACAGATATAATTGTAGATATAAAGAATAGATTAGATGGGGTCAAGTTGTTAAGAATGAGATATAGTGACCCAGAGATTTCACTTCTGGGAATATATCTGAAAAAACCCGAAATATGAATTCAAAAGAATATATGCACTCCTGTGTTCATTGCAGCATTATTTACAATAGCCAATATTGGGAAGCAGCCCAAGTGTTCATCAGTAGATGAGTGGATAAAAAAGCTGTGGTACATTTACACAATGGAATACTACTAGGCCATAAAACAGGAAGGAAATCTTACCTTTTGCAACAGCATAGATGGATCTAAAGAGTATTATGTTAAGTGAAATGAGCCAGTCAGAGAAAGACAAATACCACATGATTTTGTTTAAATGTGGAATCTAATGAACAAAATAAACTAACAAACAAAATAGAAACAGATTCATAGGTACAGAGAACAGACTGACAGCGATAAGCTATGGGAGGAAAGACACCCTAGGGACTAGGTCCGACCCTACAATTGTCCTTTGCTAGACACCCAGAGCTTTCCGCCCTGGTGACCTTCTTCTGTACCTGGCCCATCATCCTTGCTCTGTCTAACTAAGGGGGTTGGAGGGCAGGCTGAAAAAAATGAAGGGATTAAGCAAAGCAAAACAAACAAACAAAAAAACTTCATAGACAACAGTATGGTAATTACCAGAGGGAAAGGTTGTGGGGAGGTAGAAGAGGATCAAGGTGGGTAAATAGTGATAGACAAAGGCTTGACTTGGGGTGGTGAACACACAATGCAATATACAGATAATGTATTATAGAATTGTACACCTGAAACCTATATAATTTTATTACCCAATGTCATCCCAATAAATTCAATAACAAAAAAAGAATGAGCTGGGCTGGTGTGGCTCAGTGGTTGAGCGTTGACCCGGAACCACAAGATCCAGTTGGATTCCCAGTCAGGGCACATGCCGGGGTTGCAGGCTCAGTTGCTAGGAGGAAGCATGCAGGAGGCAGCCAATCGATGATTCTTTCTCATCATTGATGTTTCTCTCTATTATTCTCCCTTCTTCTCTCTCTAAAAATCAATAAAAACATATTAAAAAAAAGAAAGAATGAGATGTGGGGTGGTGGCTTGTGAGTACAATGGGGTACCACAAAGGAGATCTTTCTTGTGATGGAACAGTTTTGTATGCATGTAAATCTAATGAAATCAGAATAAGGTTTGTGGATTATATCACTGTCAATTTCCTTATTTTGACATTATAATTATATAAGATATTCTTATTGGAGGAATGTGGAAAGGGGAACACGGAATACTCCTGTACTATTTTTGCAGCTTCCTGTGAATCTAAAAATACTTTCAATAGAAAAGTTTAAAGAACTAATTTCACTTGTTTCTTTTTACTATGTTCAGTTGCAGCTGCTAGAAAATTTTAGATTTCATATGTGGCTTGCAGTATATTTCCATTTGATCCTTACTGCTCCAGGATGTTATTTTTCCCTGTGAGATTCTATATAAACAGACTCCTGCCCTGAAACCTCAGCCTCACCTTCTATAATTGCAGTAAAAACAATATAAGTCTGAGAAGTAAAGTGATAACAGGGGAGAAAGTATAAGCTGAGTCAGACAGGCCCGGGTGGAATCCTGGCTTTGCCACTTAGAGTGAGACCTCAGGCAAATTCTTTAACCTCTCTCAGCCTGCCTTTCTTAGTCTGGTGATTCAGAATAATAATGCCATTTTAACAGGGCTAACGTGAGGACAAAATGAGATCACAGATGGAGAACACCTAGAAGAGTACCTGGCACATACTGAATGCTCAGTGAATGTTAGTTCTTTACTTTTCTAAGTTCCTGTGTGTGTGTGTGTTTTAAATTGAATTTTCTAGAGAGAGAAGAAAGGAGAGGAGGAGAGAGAAGCATCAATGTGAGAGAGAAACAGATTGGTTGTCCCCGTCTCCTCCTCTCATACGCACACTGAACAGTGATCAAATCCAAAACCTGGGTACAGGCCCTGACCAGGAATTGAGCTGGTGATCCCTCCTCGGTGCACGGATGATGCTCAACCAACTGAGCCACACCAGCCAGGGCTCTCTTCTAAGTTTCTTATTCCACATTAGGTCTTGATGTTTCAAGAAAAGGGAAGAGGAGGGAAGTGATCATTGTGGGCTATCTTAGAAGCTGCCTGACATGCACTGCAAAGAACATTATTGTTTAGACTTTCAGATACAGTAGACTCTAGGTTCTTGAAGTTAATTTATTCTGGAAGTCTGTTTGAGAAGCTATTTGTTTGAAACCTAAATCTTTTTTTTTTCCATTAGAAAAAATGTAAATTGAATTAATCTGTTCCAGACCCCCAAATGATTCTCTGTCTTATCCTTTCTTATTGTCTAAGTAGAGGCCCGGTGCACAAAAATTAGTGCACTGGGGGAAGGGGGTCCCCTCAGCTGGGACTGTGCCCTCTTGCAGTCTGGGAGCCCTCGAGGGATGTACATCTGACAGTGTAGGCCTGGTCCCATGGGAAGTAGGCCTAAGCCACAGTCTGACCTCCCTCTGTAGGAGGCGACCGGAGGGCCAATTGGGGGCCCGGCATGGGCTAGCAAGTGGCCCCCCCCCCCCCCCCAATCACTGTCCCCTTCCTCTGCACTGGCCTTGGCTGGCCTGGTGCCGCCCGCTTGCCAGCCCTGCCCCCCCCCGACTGGTAGTTCTGCCGTTTGGTCAATTTGCATTATTAGGTTTTTATTATATAGGATGTACTATTTAATCTATAAATAAACACTTTGAAAACAGAAAGGACATGAAATGTAAATTAAATTTTAACCAAAAAAATGAAATTTACAGTTAAAAATGAAAATTTACATACACACTAGACCTTACCTTTAATGTTGAGAGCTGTAGATGACTGAACATGGAGAGGAGGGTGGAGAGACGTTACTGTTTGGAGGGGAGGCAGGTTCCGGGGTTCTTTCTCTCTTTTGTCTCTTTGCTCCACTAGAATTTGCTTCAGCCTCATTGGGCCTCCGTCTCACTAAAAACCTTCCAATGATGTTTGGTTTTGCTTGTGTTTTAACACTCTCCTGAAGTGAAACACTGCATTGTCACTGAACGAGTTTAATTTGTCAGGGTGATATTTTTCAATAAAACTTGCATTTCTCCCCATTTCCCAAGCATTTCCTTGATTAGTGAAGTAGGGATATTTTCCCTTCCCTCCTCCTCCTCTGAAGAGAGCTCTTTAGCCACTGCTCTCTCTGATGGTCTTGGAGTTCCTTGGTGGTCACCTCAGTGTTGTGGTCCTCTATCAACTCCTCCACATCATCATCATCCACCTCCAACCCTATGGACTTGCCAAGAGACGCAATATCCTCCACAACAGATACATTATCCGTGAAGCCCTCAAAGTCTCTTTCAGCAATAGACTCAGGCCACAGTTTCTTCCAGGCTGATTGCATGGTACTGAAAGATACTCCGCCTCTCCACCCATGCTTTGTCTCTGAGCCTCAAGCAAGTAAGGATATTAAAATGTTCCTTCCAGAACTCCCTGAGGGTTAAATTAGTTTCAGAGGTCACCTCAGAACACCTTTGAAACAGTGCCTTTGTGTCAAGTTTCTTAAACTTAGAAATGACCTGCTGGCCCATGGGCCGGGTAAGAGGAGTTGTGTTAGGTGGCCAGAACCTGACAGTGATGGAGCTGTACTCCTGCACCAACTCGGCCTCCAAGCCTGGAGGGTGGGCAGGAGCCTTGTCCATTCCAAGCAGTACCCTGAGTGGCAATTGTTTTTCCTGGAGGAATTCATTCACACTTCATGACTCCACTCAATAAAATATTGCCTGGTTCCCAAAGCTTTACTATTAGCCCTCCACATAACATTCAACTTGTTTTTCATGACATTATTTTTCTTGAAAATTCACAAGTTTTCAGAATGGTAGACAAGTAGAGGCTTTAATATAAAGCCCCCACTCGCATTCCCACACAACAGTAACATCAGCCTTTCCTTCATTGGCTTGTGTCCTGGCAATTATTTCTCCTCTTGTGTGCTGTGGGTCCTCTTTGGCATTTTCTTCCAGAAGAGGCCTGTCTCACCACAACTGAACTCTTGTTGGGGATCAAATCCCTCAGCCTCTATGTACTATTCTTGAAATTCTGTCATGAAATTATCAGCAAGTACTTTGCTAGAATTGGCAGCCTCCCCATGCCTCAGTATAGCATGAATGCCACGTCTTTTCTTAAATTTATCAAACCACCCCTTACTAGCCTTAACTAAATCACTTCCAGCACTAGTTTCAGGGATATGTTTAAGGAGGTCAGTATCAGCGTCTTCATTTTTTCACATATCATTGCCTCCGAAATGCTGTCACCGGCTAACTGCTTTTCATTTGTCCAAATCAACACAATTTTTTTACTTCTTCAATTACCTGTGATCCTTATTTCGTGAGCACTTTCACATCCTTAGCAGCACTTTTGATGGCCTCTTTACATTTTAAAATTGTGCTTATCATTGATTCCCCCATGCCATACTCAGCAGCCAGATGAGACACATGAACACCTCTATATACTTTGCAATTCTTTTTTTTTTACTTCTTACAAATTTTTATTTTATTTTATTTAAATTCTTTATTGTTTGAAGTATTATATAAGTCTCCTTTTCTCCCTATTGATCTCTCCCCAGTTGCTCCCATCTCCCAGCACATGCCCTTACCCCGGAATTATTTCTTTTTTAAGGTCTATCATTGTTTTCACAACTTTCCTTTTCTCTTTGCTGCTATCACTAACCTTCTTAGGAACCATAGTGATTTACTGTACATATTTAAATAGTAATACTAAGCAGCAGCAAAAGCAAAAGCATGATTCACAGCACAAATGAAAAGATTCACAGCACAATTTTCTGGGATGTTAACAACGCGGGGTTTAGTGGCAAACTAACTCATTCTCACACATTCTCTCCTGAGAAATGCGTGACTGATAATATAGGTACCAGCATGAAAGAGTTGTCGGGTCTAAAACATTTGCCACAAACAACTTGGTGGAGAACTGAATTGTTCAAAATGGGAGACATTCAAGAAAAGTCTGTTCTTCACCAGCTCCTATCTTGAACAACTTGGTTCTCTACCAAGTTTTTCGCGGAAAAATGTCTCTGTTGTTGAAGAAAACTTTGGTTCTCAACCCACAACCCCGTTCCTGCTGATACTTGTACAGGAGGCAACCAATGTTACTCTTTCACATGAATTTCCGCCCCCCCCCCTAAAAAAATCAATAAAAAAATATCCTTGGGTGATGATTAAAAGAATAATAAAAATTAAAATATGAAAGCCCTAGTCAATCTGGCTTAGTGGACAGAGCATCAGCCCACGGATGGGAGGGTGCCGGGTTCAAATCCAGTTAAGGGCACATACCTCAGTTGCAGGTTCAATCCTGGTTGGGGCATGGGCAGGAGGCAACCAATCCAATGTGTCTCTCTCACATTGATGACTCCCTTTTTCTGTCTCTTCCCCTCCCTCCCACTCTTTCTAAAAATCAATGGGAAAATATCCTCAGGTGAAGAAAGAAAGAAAGAAAGAAAGAAAGAAAGAAAGAAAGAAAGAAAGAAAGAAAGAAAGAATTTAAAGAATACAAAGCTGTAAAAAATAGAAAGTAACAATCTGAGAGACCAAAGCTCCAAGTTCTTATGATTAAGTACTAAATGTATTTCTGTGCTTCTGTGCAGCAAAAGAAAAACAGGAAACCATGATAGGTCATACATTCCTGTTCTGTGATTAAAGTAATTACTGTACTTGATTTCATTCACTGCTTGTGATAATCCTAGGATGTAGGTTATTGTTGCCAATCATTAACCTCCAAAGACCCCCAGGAAAACTTATTGATCAGGCAAAGCTGCCTATTAGAATACTGCAGAAACAGCACTTGACAGAATCTTAGTGCTCAGAGGAGGATATTTATAGGGTTGTAGGCCCAAGTTGGATAACTTAATCAGGTCTGGCAAGGCAGGGAACTGTTTGGGAATGATCAGGGTTTATAATATAACTAGAAGCCCATTGCACAAAGATTTGTGCAATAGGCCTTCTTTCCCCTGGCTGCCAGCACCAGTTTTCCTCTGGCACCCAGGACCCAGACCTTCACTCTGGCCACCGCCTTCCATCTTCGCTCTGGACACAGTCTTTGATGTGGCTGGAGCCTTCAGTCTTTGCTCCTTGCTCCGGCCGGAGTCTTCAGTCTCCAGCCAGAGCTGCTCCTGTAGCTCCTTCCGCCCCCCACCCTCCACCTCATAGCTTGATCACTGCTTCACCTGCAGACCTCGCCGATGGGCTCCTGAGTCCCAGGGGGCCGCCTTGCCTGCGGCCTGGCTTTCCGGCGGCTCCTGGGATTGCAGACAGGGGCCTGGATGGCGGCTCCCGGTGTCCCGCCCTGCCAGCAGTATGCAAATTAGCTGCCATCTTTGTTGGCGGTTAATTTGCATATCATGCTGATCAGCGAATGGCGGTGGTAGCAAAGGTATGGTTAATTACCATGTTTGTCTATTATTAGATAGGATAGTGTTGGATTAATGAGCACAGCAAGGTGAAAATTTTTGAAACAAGTATAAATAAACAAGTTATTCATTTTGATAATAAATTATTTTAGTTGATTCATAGTGGTATCTCCTAGGGGCAAGAATTTCATAGAGCAAATAGCTAAGTTACTTTTATCTGATCCAGAATTGTTTAGCCCAGGGACAAGAAAGTAAGTTAGTTTTAGCTCTTGAGGCAAATAACTTTAAAATACAAATATACATTAAAGGACCAGATTAATGATTCATGGTACATCAACAAGAAAAGATAGTCTAGTTATTACATATGGTAATTATTAAAAGTACTAGAAATATATTTATCTTATATGTTTAGGCTAAAAAGTGTTAAAAGACGAAAACAGAAGACAAAAATATTAGCATAGCTGTGACGATGTAAAAATATGTGATCCATAAAAAAACTACTAAGACTGATAAATAAATTCAGGACACAAAATAAATACCAAGAAATCAGTTGCATTTTTATACACCAAATAATGGACTATCAGAAAGGGAAACTAAGAAAACAATCCCATTTATAAGTGCATCAAAAACAACAACAACAACAGCAAACACTGAGGCCCGGCTGATGTGGCTCAGTGGTTGATTCCTGGTCAGGGCACATGCCCAGGTTGCAGGCTTCATCCTCAATAGGGGGCGTGCAGGAGGCAGCTGATCAATGATTCTCTCTCATCATTGATGTTTCTATCTCCTTTTCCCTTTCTCTCTGAAATCAATAAAAATATATTTAAAACAAAAACAAACCACCTAAGAATATATTTAACCAAGAATGTAAAAGACCTATACTCAGAAAATTTTAAGACACTGAAGAAAGAAATTGAATTTTTTATGATGGGCCCTTCTTTGTGGGCCTCTCATAGTGAACATATGCCACAGTATATTGCATCAATGAACCATTGCCCAACCTCCTTACCTGTGGGCTGTGAGCACTGAAAGGGGTTGTACAGTATAAAAAAGAAAGAAAGAAAGAAAGAAAGAAAGAAAGAAAGAAAGAAAGAAAGAAAGAAAGAAAGA
>NW_005369442.1:3292911-3296988 GCF_000412655.1 Myotis brandtii | reverse complement strand
TTACAAATAAGTGGAAATGTATATCATGTTAATGGATAGGAAGAATTAACATCATAAAACTACCCAAAGCAATCTATAGATTCAATGAAATTTCTATCAAGATACCAATGGTGTATTTCACAAAACTAGAACAAATATTCCAAAAAATACATGGAACCACAAAAGATCTCAAATAGCTATAGCAATCTGAGAAAGAAGAGCAAAGTTGGAGAAATCATGCTACCTGATATTAAACTATACTACAAGGCCATAGTAATCAAAACAGCATAGTACTGGCATAAAAACAGACATATAGATCTATGGAACAGAATAGAGGGCCCAGAAACAAACCCACGCCTTATGGTCAATTAATATTTGACAAAGAAGGCAGGAACATACAAGGGGGTAAAGATAGTCAATTCACTAAATGGTGTTGGGAAAATTGGACAAATATGTGCAAAAAAATGAAACTAGACCATATTATTACACCACACACAAGAATAAACTCTAAATAGATTAAAGTCTTAAAGTTAGACTCAAAACCATAAACATCCTAGAAGAAAACACAGGCAATAAAATCTTGAACATTTCTTGTAGCAATATATATATTTTTTTATATCTTGCCTCAAGCAAGGGAAACAAAAGAAATAAAAAACACATGGGACTATATTAAACTAAAAAGTTTGTGCACAGCAAAGGAAACCATCAATCAAATGAATAGATAATCCACTGAATGAGAGAACATATTTGCTAATGATACATTTGATAAGGGGTTAATATCCAAAACTTACAAAGAACTTGTAAGAGTCAACAGTAGCCCTAGCCATTTTGGCTTAATGTATAGAGTGTCGGCCTGTGGACTGAAGGGTCCTGGGTTCGATTCCAGTCAAGGGCACATGCCCAGGTTGTGGACTCGATCCCCAGTAGAAATAGTGTAGGAGGCAGCCAACTGATGATTCTCTCTCATCATTGATGTTTCTATCTCCCTCTCCCTTCCTCTCTGAAATAAAAAAATATATATTAAAAAAACACACAACTTCAACACCAAAAAGACAAACAATCCAATTAAAAAAACAGGCAAAGGACCTGAATAGACACTTCTCCAAAGAGGACATACAGATAGCCAATAGGGATGTGAAAAGAAGCTTAACTTCACTAATCATTAGAGAAATGCAAATTAAAACCATAATGAGTATCACCTCACACCTGTCAGAATTGCTATCATCAATATATCAACAAACAACAAGTGTTGGCAAGGATGTGGTGAAAAAAGAACCCTTGTGTATTGTTTGTGGGAATGCAGATTAACGCAGCCACTGTGGAAAGTAGCATGGTGGTACCTTAAAAAATTAAATGACCCAGTGATTCCACTTCTGGGGATATATCTGAAAAAACCTGAAACACTAATTCAAATATCCAAGATTTGGAATCAGCCCATGTGTCCATCAGTAGATGAGTAGATAAAACCTGTGGTACATTTACACAATGGAATACTACTCAGCTGTAAAAAAAGAAGAAAATCTTACTCTTTGTAATATCATGGATGGACCTAGAGAACATTATTCTAAGTGAAATAAGCCAGTCAGAGAAAGACAAGTACCATATGATTTTACTCATATGTAGAATCTAATGAACAAAATAAACTAACAACAAAAAATTTTGTGAGCATGTGGGAGAAAATATGCTAAGAAAATAATTCTAGGATGGCCCTGGCCAGGTAGCTCAATTGGTTATTAGAGTGTCCTCCCAATACACCAAGGTTTCAGGTTGGATTCCCGGTCAGGGCACATACAAGAATCAAACAATGAATGCATAAATAAGTGGAACAACAAATCAATCTCTCCTTTTTCTTCCTAAAAATCAATTAAAAATAGTGTTCATTGATCAGGTAACATGGGACAGGCAGGTACTTCTGCATACATGAGTTCATTCTGGTTTCACAACATCCCCCATATAATAAGTAATGATAAAGGTAATTTATATGTTGAGACCCATAGAATGGAGATTGCCCCAGAGGCCTGACCCATGTCATAAATCTAAACTGAAGTCAGCCTGCACTTACAGGAAACAGCTTACTGTTGAGGAAACCTAACATACACCAATCATAAACCTCCAACTCAGCTTTAGCCTGCTTACCTTATCCTAGAAAACAGGACCTGCTGGTCTTATAGGGAGATCCCTGACCTCCTAGCCAATCCTCTTTCCCATTTGCTTCTTCTGATTCTCTAGAACAGTGGTTCTCAACCTTCCTCATGCCGCGACCCTTTAATACAGTTCCTCATGTTGTGGTGACCCCCAACCATAAAATTATTTTCGTTGCTACTTCATAACTGTAATTTTGCTACTGTTATGAATTGTAATGTAAATATCTGATATGCAGGATGTATTTTCATTGTTACAAATTGAACATAATTAAAGCATAGTGATTAATCACAAAAACAATATGTAATTATATATGTGTTTTCCGATGGTCTTAGGCGACCCCTGTGAAAGGGTCGTTCGACCCCCAAAAGGGGTCGCCACCCACAGGTTGAGAACCGCTACTCTATAAGACTCATTCTTGCCCACATCCCTTGGGAAGAGTGCTTCCCTGCTTGTTTAGGCACTCTACTCCCCCAATCCATGGAGTCCACCTCTTGAATAAAGGACATCAAATTCATCACTAAGTTGCATTATTATTTTTGGCATTACAGCATGGACTCCGATTCTACAGAAGAGCCAAAGAGAGGTTATGTGTCTTGCTTCATGCAAGTACTGTGGAGATCAGCAATCTGGAATTATCTGTGACAATGGCAATCCCTCCAAATGCCACCCAGCTGGGTCTAGCAGGCTGGGAACCAAAGGGCGCTGTGTAAGTCTGGGAGTCCCAGGAAGCTGTGGACCAGTTTCTTTTGTCAAATTTTCAAAGGCCTTGCATTTGTACCTGCACTCCAACAGTGTTAAAGCATTGCTTCTTATAAAACTTTATCTACATTTTCAAACATAATCAAAGTAGAGAATAATGCAATGAACGCTATATATCTATCATTTTGTAAAGCATTGCATGTGTGTGTGTGTTATTTTAGAGAGAGAGAAAAGGAGAGTGTGAGAGAGAAACATCTACGTGACGGAGAAACATAGATTGGCTGCCTCCTGCACGCCCCTACTAGGGATAGAGCCCGAAACCTGAGCATGTACCTGACAGTGAATCAAACTGACAACTTTTTGCTACACAGGAAGACGCTCAATCAACTAAGCCACATTGGCAAGGGGTAAACCATGCTTTTTTAAAAGTTAAATAACCTGCCTCACATAAAGTGGTCAATGTGAAATGATGGGAAGAGACAGAAGGCGCAACTGGTTTGTAGTCCTAGCCTTGCTATGACGAAGCTATTAGCATTGAATAATTTATAGCGCCACCTGGGACTCAATTTCCTTGTTAACTGAGATATAAAACCTAGATGGAATTTCTGGGGACTTCCAGGTCTTATATTCCATACTTTGAGTCTAAAGTTTAGTCACTCAGTCAACTTCCACTCAACAAGATCCCATTATCTCCTGTTTTAATCTCCTTTTGTCCTTTCCTGTTCCTCTACATTCCATTCTTCATCCAGTGGCCTTACAAATTCAACTTTCAGGGCAGTGTTCAAGCTGCTTCATTGGAGGAGGCGCCTGACCTGGCTGAGGCCCTTCTTTCACCAACTGCACCAAACTGGCCATTTCCAGTCTCAGGCTCCCCCTGTGTGTTGTTCCAACTCAGCACCCACCCCCTTCCCAACACAGACTTACTCTGCTTGGCAAGTTGTTCTCGTTCCTCAGGAATCCACTTAAAGGTCACATCCTCCAGGAGGCCTTCACTAGATCAAGTCCTGCAAAGCCTGTATGTGCTCTGTTGGCACCTGGTGCTTGGATGTCATGGCCCTAAACCCTATTTGAATGAATTCATGACTTGTATATTTATTTAACAACTGATTTCCCTTACCAGACTATAAATCCCATAATATCTGTTTTTACTGCTTTGGTCATCCTTGTAATTCCAGCATCTAGCACAGTGCCTGACACAAAATAGGCATTCAAATAAATATTTGTGGACAAGCAACGAGTTCCCTGCTAGGCCTT
>NW_005369442.1:3282574-3292496 GCF_000412655.1 Myotis brandtii | reverse complement strand
CAGTAAGCCACCAATCAGTGTGCGCCGAGTACACTAAGCCCCCACCCCTTCCCATTCCGCCCCTCAAAAGGTGTGCCCACCCCTGCACGTGCTGCTGTCCTCCCCTTGCGAGACAGCCCGGCAGGTCCTTCTCCTCTAATAAAGCCTGTAGTCCTGGTTTTCGGCCTCTGTCTGATTTTTCAGAAAGCAGACTGAAAAGTAAGAGAAACAAGACAATGCATTTCTAGAAATGCTAGGGTGGGAGAACAGATGCATGACAGCCAATGGGATCCACTAAAGGGCACCTAACCTGGTCTGGGCCAAGAGAGGTCTAGCAGAGGGGAGAGTGGCTTCGTGGAGGAAATCCATCCAAAAAGCCTCTGATAGAGCTGTGTCTGCGGAGAGGGGTGCAATAAGGAGCTGCCTCAGTGACCTTATAGGGATGTTCAGATGCTGACATTCCCACTTGTTTTGCCCCAGACTCACTTGACCTGTAGTCTCTAATGTTTTCCCACTCACAGAATGGGTTGTAATTAGAGTAGCTGTTAGTTGGTCCTAAGGTGGGTTAGTAAATGGGTATGAACTGGGCAAGCTCTTTATTTTTCAAAGAGGGGAGTGGGAATTATAATTAAGAAGGTAAATTTTCCCTTTATTTAAACTGTGAAATGGCAACATAACTTTTTTTCCAATTATAGTTAACATTCAATAAAAACTTTTTTTTCCACTTTTAAAAAAATACATTTATTTGCTTACAGTTTTTGTTTGTTTGTTTGTTTGTTTGTTTTTAATTCTCACCCAAGGATATTTTTCCCATTGATTTTTAGAGAGAGTGGAAGGGAGAGGGAGAGACAGAGAGAAACACTGATGTGAGAGAGACACATCGATTTGTTGCCTCCCTCATGTGGCGCCTGAAACTGAGGTATGTGCCCTTGACTGGAATAAAACCCAGGACCCTTCAGTCCAAAGGCCAATGCTCTGTCCACTGAGCCAAACCAGCTAGGGTTAGAATACTCACTTTTAATGTCAGCAAGTATAAAGTCATCTTGAACTAAAAGTCAAAATGAAATGGGTCATTCACAGCTAAAGAGAAGTTTTAGTCCTATCATTGACATTATTTTCGATAGTCCTACAATTTACTTCTATTTTGTTAGTTTCTATAAATATGAATTTAAATACTGAATACTTATATATTTTATAAAATTAGAATTTGTGATTTTTGTTTGTTTGTGTGGTTTACAACTAATCAGAAAGAAGGTTGTAAGAAGATAGCAAACAGCCCTGACTGGATGCTCAGTTGATTAGTGTTATCCCAATATGCCAAAGTTCCAGGTTCAATTCCCAACCAGGGCATATACAAAAATCAATGAATGCCTAAATAAGTGGAACAACAAATTAATGTCTCTCTAAAAAAAATTTTTTTTAAATCAATAAATGAAAGAAGCCGACTTATTAAAAAAGAAAATAGCAGCCGTTACAGAACTATACAATCTCAAAACTAAAATCTTACAGAATATTAACCAAATGACATACATTTACTTATCATTTTTACTGGGTTGTGTCTCCTAAAAATATTATATCAAAATTTGCTCAAGCATAAACCTGGCCAAACCTTGATATATATATAAAAAAAGTCAGTATGGAAGATAAAAAGATGTTTCACAAACCTGTATATTTGGTGTACTGTGGTATGCAACTTCAGGAATGTCAGGAATACAATAAAAGCTTCTTCTTTTTTTTCCATTTAAAGGAGGGCTGTCACTAAATGGATTTCAGAGATTAGTAGTACAGATAAACTAAAGAACATTGGGCTGCATATGCAGATCACTTCAGAGTGACCTTGAAGATGCCTGGTTTAATCTGGAGAGGAATTCTTTTTATTCTCACGTTAACACTGTAGAAATCTGTTTGAAAAACAAGTCAGATATATTTTCTTTCCAGGTTGACATATTTTGCGAAAATTTCTTTAGTGCTTAATTTACTTTAAGTGTGTTAGGTGTCTGGATTTCCATTGCTGTGCAAGGAGAAACAATGGAGGGTTTATGGCCGAATGACCAGTTCTGAGATATGTTTGCAAAGCTCACTTTGGCTGATGTGGAGGAATAGATTATAGCCTAAGTGAGGTTTTATAAATAATGCAAAAGGTCAAGCCATTCCTTGCCTCAAAACCTCTATTGCAGAGTAAGGCCCTTCAGGGCTCAAGCCCCCCACCCCCTCCATCTTCTCTCAACACCCCCCTGCCTTTTCCAGCCATTGTGGGCTTCCTGAGGGCAGGGGTTTCATTGCTTTGTTCATTGTCATAGGACCAGTGCTTAGCAGAGCTTCCCCTAATATACAAGTAGCTGATAATATTGATTATTGAATGAATGGTTCTCCTTTGGCTTTATAAATAAACGTAAACATCCTTAACTTGGTATGGGTATCCAAGGCTTATCTGAGGCAATCACAGAATCATTTTATCTTTTTTGCCTAAAGCTCTTGTAGCCACACAGAACTTGTTTTTAATTTTCTCACAGTCTTAGAATTCTCTGTGACCTTTGCCTAGAGAAGGATCTTGACTTTCTCTTTTCTTGGCCAACTCCTTTTCAAGTTTTAAGTTTCAGCTTTAGTCTGATTTCTTCAGGAAAGCCTTTTCTTGGGAGTTTTATAGACTCTAACAACAAACATCCCATTTTTTGCTTTCTTAGTGTTTATCACAAATAATTTTTGTTTTTATATACAGTGAGCGCATTTAAAATTGTTTCTAGACTTTATTTTTTTTTTAGAACATTTTTAGATTTACAGAAAAATGGAGCAGATAGGACAGAATTCCCATAGACCTCTTCCCCAAACACATAGTTTCCTTTATTATTAACATTTTATATTAAAATGCACATTTGTTACAGTTAATGAACCAATATGGGTTCATTAATTGTAATACATCCTTATGAATTGATGTCCATAGTTAATAAGTCCATTGAGATTTCTTTAGTTTTTACCTATTGTCCTTTTTCTGTTCCAGAATCCTAACCCCATTACATTTAGCCATTGTGTCTCCTTAGGCTATGACAGTTTCTCAGATTTTCCTTGCTTTTGATGACTTTGACAATTTTGAGGTGTATTGGTTAGGTATATTTTGGATGTTATTTTAAGTAAATTTTTTAAGTTTAATTTTATAGTAGTAATTTAACACTCTTTTTGCAATTAGTATCCATCTTTCCCAGAACACTATAATCTCCAAGAAGGCTAGGGCCATGTCTGACTTACTCATAGCTGTATCCCCAGTGATTACAAATAGCAGACACTCAATAGAGATTGCTGAATGAATAAGTGATTTGCCCATGAAACAACTCCTCCAGCAGGTATCACTGATAATTCCCTCTCTTAGGAAATCTCTTTGGGGTTAAGTATGGCCTTCTTATTATTGCAGTATAAATCCTATGCCTTCTCCTAGTCAAATTTCAGGTTCCTTCTTTCCATCAAGTTTTCCATATTATTTTACTTAACAATATGCCTCTTTTATCTCAACTTCGTTAGCATTCATTTTGTCACATACATGTGGCCTCATTACTCAGTAACCCTTACTGAGCATTGTAGAGCATATCCAAGGAGCTATAAGAAAGAAAATCTCCTTATGAAAGACTTATGATCTACTTGTGGAGACTGGAATATACGTACAGATAAACAACACTAAACAAAACATTGGGTGAACTGCAAATGAATGGTATAAACTTGAAGTACTTATTAGGTTTCTGGGAACAGAAAATTCAATGGGACTAACAGAGTAGGCTTTGAGGAAATCTAACAAGAAGGCTCAACCTTTGGCCTTCTAAGAGCACTTGATTCCTGTAATGGATATTCAGTTGTCAGCCCTAGAGCCTGAAAATCACTTTAGCACCCCTCCTAAATTAAAGATATTATGTATTGCCTGGCTCAGTGGTTAAACATTGACCCATGAACCAGGAGGTCACAGTTCAATCCCCTGTCAGGACACATGCTCGGGTTGTGGGCTTGATTCCCAGTAGGGAGCATGCAGGAGACAGCCAATCAATGATTCTGATCATTGATGTTTCTTTCCCTCTCCCTTCTACTCTCTGAAATCAATTAAAAATATTTTTAAAAAATATATTATGTATTGATGAAGTATGGTATAAGGAATATGAGCTTTGGAGTAAAAAAAAAAACCCAGCTCTGCCTTAGTCTGCTGGTTCAGTGGATAGAGCATTGGCCTGTGGACTGAAGGGTCCCAGGTTCGATTATGGTCAAGGGCACAAGCCCAGGTTGTGGGCTCAATCCCCAGTAGAGGGCATGCAGGAGGCAGCCGATCAATGATTCTCTCTCACCATTGGTGTTTCTCTCTCTCTCCACCTCTCCCTTCCTCAATAAATCAATAAAAATATATTTAAACAAACAAACAAAAAAACCCCCAGCTCTGTGCTCAAGAAAAAAGTGCATAAAGATTCTGATACTTGTTAAGAAAAATCATCCAAAACGTGGAAATAAGGCAAAAAGAAGGTTGTGCAACTTTTCAATATTGTACTTGAGTTCTCTCTTAACGGGCCCACCCAAGGATGATTTAATTCTAAAAAAAATAAAAAGAAAAAAAATAAAAAGAAAAAATGACCACTCTTGCTATGCTACTTACTATTGATTACACCCAGAATCTTTGAAGTTACATGTTAACTTGTAGATTTTTGTCTGATAGAAATGCAAATTATTTCTCTCCAGCAGAATAGATACCTTTAAATGGTTACAGTCTTACTGCCCTGTAGGACATGAACTAGTTTTGTCTCTCACCTAGTAAATTTATTTCAGCATGTCTTTCCAGGCAGCATTTATAAATCTCTATTACACACACACACACACACACACACACACACACACACACACACACACAATTTGTCTAGGGGCCATAGTTTAACTTTGGGCAAGTTACTAATAAATATCATTTTACTTACCCCTTCATAGTCAATGTCATGTGAAAAAACACTTTTTTTTTGGCAAGAGGTTTGCCCAGTCTCCACACCTTGTGGGGCTTATTTTTTCTGCTTATGCCTTACAGTCAAGTTTAGTTTTGAACCTGTGAGATTTAAGATGCCCATGAAACATGCCAGGAGACAGCCAATCAATGGCTTTCTGGAGAGATCAAGGAAGTCCTGAGCGTAGAGTTCAGGGAAGAGGCCTGGGCTGACAATATAAATTGGGAATCATTAGCATCATCACGAAAGTATTTAGAGTTATAGGATAAAGAGGCAGGGTGAAGGAGTGGGGAAAAGAATGAGAGAAGAAATAAAGACAGACAACTTTACATAATATCAAGTTGGAACTCCAATATTTAGAGATCCATGGAGGATGAAGGGGTAACAAAGAGCCTGGAAAGGGAACAGAGACATCAGAGAGAAAAAACAATATAGTGTAAAAGAAACCAGAAGGCTAATCTGGGTCCGGTGTGCTGAGACAAGTAGAACACTTATACCACAGATGTATCTGGCACTTCTGGAAGAGATTTAGACTCTACAAGCATTTATTACATTCCTAGCAGGTTCCTGATGATTTCACCAATGAGAAATCCAACATGATTGGGTGCCTACTACACACCACACTGTGTTGTGTTATAGAATTATTGAGAGGAATACTTGAGAAGGCTTCCACTCACTTGGAATGTGGGTTCTAGAGCTGACTGCCTGGGCTCGAATCCCAGTCATTTCACTCAATGAATTTAGGCAATTACTACAGTTCTGAGTCTCAGTTTCTTCATCTGTAAAATGGTTATAGACAGTAGCGCCTAATTCATAGACTACTGTAGAGATAAAAAGTCTTTAGAATATTCCTGGCACAGAGCAAGTGCTCACTAAATGTTACCTTTATTATTATCTTTTCCAAGGAGCTAGTTTAAGTAAGAAAATTATTGCCCTGGCCAGGTAGCTTAGTTAGTTAGAGCATCATCCCGATATATCAAGGTTGCAGATACATTCCCCAGTCAGGGCAACTACAAGAATCAACCAATCAATGCATAAATAAGTGGAACAACAAACTGAGGTCTCTCTCTCTCTCTCTAAAATCAATAAATAAAAATTTTAAAAAGAAAATTATTAAAGAGACTTTTAAATACAAGGTATTAAGTGTCATGATCGAAGCATGAATATAGATTATGGGAACCCAGAGGAGTTGCTTGGCCGAGTAAAGGCCCAGGAAAAATCTCTATTGAGGTGACTCTTGACCTATGTCTAAACTCTATGATTTTTTTTTCTCATGATGACCTGTGAGGATATACTACACTTTACAAAGAAATCAAAGTTCAGAAAGAATCAGAGAACAGATGTTGCATTTTGTTACGGAAGCCAGAAAGCATCCTTAAAGAATTTTTCTTGAATTCTGCAAAACTGTAAAGGCCTGGGAGTGTGCAGCTTTGAGATCATATGTATCTTGAGCAAAAACTGTAACTCCTATCTTCTGCTCGATGGAATTTCTTGATGTTAACTTGCACTTAAGGGCAGCAAGGGCGGGCGGGAGATGGAGAGATCAGGACTTGTCCAGGCTTTGTTGTTCTGTTATCTGGCTACTTTCTCCAGTGGTGGCTTGTGTGTTGTTCATATCCACTCTGGGACTAAAGTTTAGTGCTTACTTAGCAAGAAAGGAATGATAATAAGCCAATTTGACCAAATCCCTTTTTATTTTTTAAAAAAAAAAAGCCCTCAAAAAGTCCAGTTTTAGGGTAGTTTCTATTGCTATCTCTTTCATTCTTAAATGTCCTCTTATGAAAAGTCTTCCTTTATCAACCCATTTGGTTCCTGCTTTTGAGACCTGGTCCCAGTGATTTTTCAGAATTCTATGGCCTAAAGTCTTGTTTTACGGCCCAGGTGGCATGGCTCAGTAGGATCCAAGAGGTCAGAGTTTGATTCCCTATCAGGGCACATGCCTGAGTTGTGGGTTCAATCCCTGGTGTGGGGCATGCAGGAGGCAGCTGATTAATGATTCTCTCTCATCATTGATGTTTCTATCTCTCTCTCTCTCCCTCTCTGTTCTTCTCTGAAATCAATAAAAATATATTTAAAAAAAATATTAAAAAAACAAAGTCTTGCTTTATGTAGTCCATGAACCAGCACATTGTCATCATCTAAGAGGTTGTGAAAAATATAGAATCTGAGGCCCAACCCAGATCTACTGAGTCCAAAGTTGCATTTTGACAAGCTGTCCATGCACATTAAAATTTAAGAAGCATTGAAAGGAGCTTAGGGAGACTTCAGGGATCCAAGGGATTTTTGCACAGAAGTAGGACATATTAAAACTAAATCTACCATGCAAATAAATGGTTTCCAAAAGCAGATTTACAAGTTCAAAATAAAATTTGTGACATTAATTATACCCACTCAGGTGACTTGCTACAAAGTTTCAGCTCCATTTAAAAAAATATTTAGTTTTTATTTTTATTTCTTTATTTTTATTGATTTCAGAGAGGAAGGGAGAGGGAGAGAGAGATAGAAACATCAATGATGAGAGAGAATAATTGATCCGCTGCTTCCTGCATGCCCCCTACTGAGGATCTAGCCCACAACCTGGGCACGTGCCCTTGACCGGAATTGAACCCAGGACCCTTCAGTCCCCAGGCCAATGCTCTATCCACTGAGCCAAACCAGCTAGGGTTCAGCTCCTTTGTAATACAGCTGGAATCTCATGTTGATAAGTTTGACTTAAATAAAGACAATGGAAAGGACAAAGTCATGTCCAATGACATAGGTCCAATAGAAGAGGTTAAATGACTTCTCTTGCCATATATTTTTTTTCCTTTCAGAATCAATTGTAGCCACTTTTTAAAATGTTTTTTTTCTATTTCTAAAGAACTCATCTTACATTGTAGACACTTTAGTATTCCCTATGACAATATGTTCTTTCACTAGCCCACATAAAAATTTTATCTTTTTTTTTTTTTTTAATAAGAAAGTACCTCTTACTCTCTGTGAACTGCTTGGCTTCACAGAAATTTTAAAACCACTTCTACCTGCAACTCTATTTGTCAAAATAGACATTTTGCAAGGACATTTGAATTGAATATCATTGGTAGGAAACAATTTGTTGATTTTATTTATTGATTGATTTTAGAAAGAGATAGAAAAACGTTGATTTCTTGTTTTACTTACTAATTCATTCATTGGTTGGTTCTTGTATGTGCCCTGACTGGGGATTGAACCCAAAACCTTGGGGTATCAAGAAGATGTTCTAACCAACTTAGCTACTCAACCAGGGCCAACAACTTGTCAATTTAAATAATGTTAAGACTGGGCTCAGAAAGACATGGAGTTCATGATGATGGGCATAACTCTCACTGTTTTGTCGTATTTGAAATGTGATAATTCTGGAAGGCAGTGTAAACCCAAAGTATGACTTTATCCAGTATGGCTGGCATCTTTAATTTACCTTACTGGGAAATGGCCAATAGTGAAGACCTGGAGAGAGAGGGTCTGAAAAAGGAGCCCCTGGTCCTTGATAATTGTCGAGGTGTGGTGGGCTGGAAATCAGGATACCTGTTAAACTGTTAAAAAGTTCGTAATGAGGTACTTCTAATAGTCTTCAAATTTCAGTTATTTTCCCCAAATCAGGATGCATTAGATGTGAGCATTTTTCTCCAACTTAAGTAAACTAATATATTGAATTAGATTATTTTAGCCCCATCCCTATGAAGCATAGTCCCGATGCCATTTACTGAGCTTACTGCCCCAAACAAGCCAGTAATCTTGAGTCCCATTCCCCCTCCCTCAAAGCTCCTTGAGTCAAGAGGTCAGAGTTTAGACCCCAAGGAAGCCTCATTTTTTTTTTTTTACCAGTAAAATGGGACTGATAATACCTCTTAAAGGTAGTAGGATTAAAATGGATCTGTAAAACCCATAATCGTTACTCAATAAATGTTAGTTCTTTTTCCTGGCACTGCCTAACATATCCTAATCCAGTGGTTCTCAACCTTCCTAATGCCTCGACCCTTTAATACAGTTCCTCATGTTGTGGTGACGCCCAACCATAAAATTATTTTCGTTGCTACTTCATAACTGTAATTTTGCTACTGTTATGAATCATAAAGTAAATATCTGAGATGCAGGATGTATTTTCATTGTTACAAATTGAACATAATTAAAGCATAGTGATTAATCACAAAAACAATATGTAATTATATATGTGTTTTCCGATGGTCTTAGGCGACCCCTGTGAAAGGGTCGTTCGACCCCCAAAGGGGTCGAGACCCACAGGTTGAGAAGCGCTGTCCTAATCCTTCAAGAAAAGGTTCTAGGTGTGGAAGGTAGAAATGGTTTGTGGAAGACAGCCTCTAGGGCAGTGCCATCATCACAGCCAGGATCTCCTCCTCTTTCTACCTGTCTTCCAAATTCGCCAGCTGCAACCTTGCACTATTAAGAATCAATTTGGGACAGAGCAGGGTAACGATTAAAAAACCAGCTCTGAGACTCCGCGGAGTTCTGGAAGGTGGAACCCTGCGAGTTCCCACAGCCTCCCAGGCTCTTGTTTACACACTTCCTCTTAAATCTGTGAGTTTGATTGTTGATCCCGGTGCATGTGATTGCCCAATTGGGGTCGCTAGCGGAGCTTGTAGGGGAAGATTGTTTTTGGGGAGCCTGGAAAACAGAGCTGAGAGTGGCGACTGGTGAAACAGATCTGGGCGGAGCTGGTTCAGGTACAATAGAGAACTCCTGGTCAGAGAGGACTTAAAGCCTTGGAGGTCAATCCAGACACACTGCCACCCAGAGGCAGAGCCACGAACTGACTCTTCTGTACATACAAATACAGCAGTAAGGGGAACCAATACGGCCTGCCTTAAAATCAGGACTGTGGCTTACAACACGGAGGAACAGTGTATCAGAGGGAAATTCAACATTCTCCTGAATTCCGGGCGTGCCAAAAAGAAGAGTAGAAGATCTGAAGCACCTGCATTACTGCACATTTTTATTTTACTTTTTTTTTT